>NC_062566.1:136068166-136410166 GCF_022837055.1 Prionailurus viverrinus
TGAGGGAGCACTCAAAACCCCATCCCTTTCTTTCACAGGCTCAGTATTGTTGTCATGTACTGGGTAGGCTGGGTGACCCCCTGGAACATTAGAAGCAACTTCAGATGGCAGCTCATCTTTAGGGCAGCTGGATGCAGACACGGGCTCTTCAGCAGGACCCTCAGCTTATGGGAAAAGCTGGTTTCAGCTGTGCGAGGTGGGACCGGAAGCCCCTGCGGACCTGGCCCTCCCTCCCCAGCCTTGTGGTCATCATGCGGCTGTAGTGGCTGGGCCTCAAGTGCTGTTCTGGCCTGAAGAGACTGGATCAGCCAGGTAATCACGACAGAAGGGGGTGGGCTACGAAGGAGCCATGTCCAGCGGTGACGCCCTGTGGCACCGTCACCGATGTCTAAAGTCCCCCACTGCTTAGTGTCAGGTATGAGAACTAACCATTTCCGATCGAGGTTTTTGGATGATTTAGAGAAAGTGGCATGTCTTTGAGGGGGGGATATTCACCAGCTTGCTCCGTTGGACAGGTGGAAGATTCCATGATTAATAATAATATGTTAATTATATTATTCAAAGAACATAATATATAATATATAATATAATATAATATAATACAATATAATATAATATAATATATGATATAATATAATAACAATAATATGAAATGGGACCATAGTTCAATGAAGTCATTCATTGAATGACTCAAATGAAGCCATTCCCGTCAGTTTCATGTTTCATTCGGTCAGCCTGGAAGGTTGTCGGAGCCTGGATTATGAGTTTTAAACGACTGAGAAGTTTGAGCTTAATGTCATAAGCAAGGGATTCTCGTACTTTAAGGGGCATCAGAATGGCTTTGAGAGCTTGTGGAAAGGGTTGCTGGAGGCCATGCCCCCAGAGTCGCTGATTCACTAGGTCTGGGGTGGGACCCAAGTGTTGGCGTTTCTAACACCCTCCCGGGTGATGTCCAACCCGCTGGTCCCCGGACCACACTTTGGGAACCACTGCCCTAAGCAGCCAAGTGTCAGTGCTGACTGGGAACAGAGCGATAATACAAACCGGAAGACTCCGGTTTAAGATTGAAAAATGCAACAGGGCTCACAAGTCAACACAACGGGCACAGACCCAAGACCAAGTCCAGCTGGGCAAATCCCACAGAAGGGCTAGGATCCTCCAGTAATGCCCGGAACTCGCTCTGTGTGCCAGCTTTTCACTCTGATGGCTATCGGCCTTTAATGTGTGCTCTTCGTTAAGAAACCATGAAGATATTTAAGGATGATGTAAAGGCTGGAGGCTTTTTCCGTGCGAACGTGCCTCTGTCTGTCGGGACTGGGGATGGCCTTGCTTTTGGGGGGAGGTCAGAGGCACGTTTTCTGACTCCACCAAATTCCAAGCAGTTTGCTCCCAAACTGACCTCTGAAATCCTCCCCCGTGCCGCTGAGGGCGGGTCTCCTGGAGGAAAGAAAAATGTATTAGAGGTGCGTGGCTCTGTGTGGTTGGCGAGAAGGAAGCTGAGATTTTCTACCTTTGCATCCAGACTTCCAGTCCTGTGCTTTTGCCAGACTCAGTCAGCAGCTGGCACCAAAGACAGAAAGTAATGGTGAGTGGCTTTCTTCCTCTTCTGTCCCCCCCCCCCCCCGCCGCCTTGGTTTTCTCAAAAGATTTCGACAGACGAAATAATACTCCTTCTGCTCCCTGCCCCTGCCATAATGCAGTCCATTTGTCTAAATTACAGACTTCAGCAATTATTTGCGCTCTCTTCAGAGTGGGAAGGCAAATTATCTCCGCTCTGAGTGGAGGTGGGGAAGGTACCAGCCTCCTCGCATTCTTCCGTAGGGAGGAGGGGGGACATCCGGGGGGCCACCGCGGGCTACACACTTTGCGTGTTGTCTTCTTGGAGCTTCCCTTCAGCCTCACGCGTCAGCTGTTGTCATTGTTCCCGTTGTTCCTATTTGAATAATTTCAGACTTACGGATAGTGCCATTGCCGTGTACCCTCCACCCAGCGCCCTACAACGGCAGCATCTCCCATATCCACGGCGTCATTTTTGACATTCAAGAATTCACGTCGAGACGTCGCTGTTAGCTCGATTACAAACTTTATCCAGATTTCACCAGTTTCCCCACTAATACCCTTTTCCTCTTCCGGGAGCCCATCCAAGGTGCTACATCCTCTTTCGTAGTCATGCTCCCCCCCACCCCGGTCTCCTCCGATTTTGAGACAGTTTCTCCACACAGTGACGATTTCCTTGTTGCTCATGACATGGACGCGTTTTAAAGAGCGTTTCGTAACAAGGGTCTCAGCTTTGATTATTGTAATGTTTTCTCATGATTAGGCTGAGGTTAGGGATTTGAGGAAAGAAACATACAGATGTGATGTGACCTACCCCACCCTGCGGATGAGAAAACCAAAGGTCAAGGTGATTACAACAAATTGGCAAAGGTCACCCCGGCTAGAGCCTTCGTCGTCTCAGATTTCTGAACCAATGTCCTACCACAACTCTTCCCGAGGGAGCGTGACATCAAAGGTTAGTCACAGAGACAACGGAGAGAGGTTGCCTTATGGGGAAAAGCCACTTGAAGGGGAATGATCCCCCTTAGAATGATCTTTATTCTTGGGTGTCACTGGGGTCCAGGGAGGGGACAATCTCGAGATGCTTTCAAGTTTAAAATACCATCGGGGGGACGTCACTTCAGCCATGTTTGGATTTTACCCCTTTGGGCCTTTTCTTTCTTTCTTTCTTTCTTTCTTTCTTTCTTTCTTTCTTTCTGTTTATTTATTTATTTTGAGAGAGAAAGAGAGAGAGAGCAGGGGCACGGGAGAGGCAGGGAGAGAGGGAAAGAGAGAGAATCCCAAGCAGGCTCCACGTGGTGAGTGCAGAGCCCAAGTGGGGGTGAGATCTCATGAACCAAGGTATCATGGCCTGAGCCAAAATGAAAACACGCCCCTGGGCCATTTCTTTTCCATGCAAACAACAGTCCGTCCAGCTCTGGGTCATCCGCCTCTCAGAGTGTTTATTTGCCTCTCTTTCCCAATTATTACTAGCTGAGGGGGAAACAGCAATATTTCTTAAGCGATTTGTGTGTTTTTTACAACATTTTTGATAACATGAGTCTCATTGAGCCCTAAGACAAGTTATCAGATTTTCAAGCTGGTCCGACGCCCTCACTTACAAATGCAGAAAACTGAGTCTCGGGGTGGAGAAGGGGAGACAGTGAGTGTTTCTTAAGTTACCCACTTAACACCCTTGTTACACTTATTTTTTATTTTTATTTACTTATTTATTTTTAATTTTTTGGATCTTTATTTATCTTTGAGAGAGAGACAGAGCACAAGTCGGGGAGGGGGGCAGAGAGAGAGAGGGAGACACAGAATCCGAAGCAGGCTCCAGGCTCCGAGCCGTCAGCACAGAGCCCGACGCAGGGCTCGAACTCACGAGCCGTGAGATCACGACCTGAGCCAAAGTCAGATGCTTAAATGTCTGAGACACCCAGGCCCCCCAATAATTAAATTTCTGTTGCTTGCAATCAAAAGATTTCGGGTTAAAGCATTCCTGTAAAGGGGAAAGAACTTTGACAGTTAATACTATAGTTCGGGAGAGAGAAGGGCAGGAGAAAGTTATGAAATAACGCATGGTTTACACTGGCTGAGAGGCCTGGCCTTTGAACCATTGCCTGGGGAATTGTTCTGAGTTTAAAAGGTGTCTCCCTAAAAATGCTTAAATGCCTTAAATGCTTCTCAGCAAATGAGAGATCAGCCTCGGAATCTTATTAAAACCTCCACAGTTTGAATGGGTTTTTGACTTCGCAGAATCAATTCTGTTCTTCCTAATTCAATTTTCGATGAGTGTTAGAACTAACGGAAAAAAAAAATTAATAGTCACTTCAACCCTTTTAAAGCAGTAACTGCCCTCTTGTCTTCTCCATATCATTTACCCAGATCCCCCCCCCCCACCCTTTTTTTCCCCTGAAGGGGGAAGAGGCAGGAGAGAAAAAAAAAAAAAAAAAAAAAAAATATATATATATATATATATATATATATAAGTACATTTTCCTTTATCATAAAATGTATCACAGCTCCTGAACTATGTGTGTTTTGGCTGCTGGGTATAAATGTGCACAGCTTTATAAAAGATGTAGGGAACTCGCCAGTGCAATTCCACACACAGGGCAGCTGCAGACATTTTTTTCTTTTTTTTTTGAATTTTTGAATTTCAAGTTTCAAGTGAGGGGTCAGCTGCAGAACCTTTCCTGGGGGTGGCCAAATTAAAGCTCGCTATCAGATAAATACGCCTTAATGTCTGGCAACAGTAATAATAGCTTCTGTCTCTGAGCACCTATTCTGGGCCCGGCCCACTCAGGCATTGATTTAGTGACTATTTATTAAACACCTCCCATGTGCCTCCAGGGATCCCGTTTCATCCTCGAGGCAGCCAGACGAGGTGGTTGCGGAGGATTAATTAAGACTGCGAGTACCACACCTGGAAAGGGAAAGGGGACAGAATAAAACAGAGAGCAGGGAGATAGGGACGCCCCCGACAGGACCACGTGACACCTGGGGAGACCCGAGCCTCCTGGTGGAGTGTCTTTGGGGATCCGATGTGCAGCCCTGGTGAGCTGCCCGTGGGCCCCCAAAACACGCACATGGGCTTTTGTCTCTCTTTCTTTACAACCCATGCAGCTGCTTAGGTTAGCCTGGGATTCTCCAGCGAAAGACTGGCTAATAAAACATGTTAGAATAGATCCAACTTGCTCTTTAAGACTTGAAGAGGCAGGAGGTGGCCATAAATCTGGGCGCAAATGGGAATAGGGTGATATTTGGGGGAAGTCGAGTGACAGAGGATCCCATTTGACTTTACATGAACACCCGTGGAGTCTGCGATAATTCGGTGCGGCCCCAGGACCCGGCAGAGACACCAGCATCTCTTTGGTTGTCTCTGCCCGTCCACTCTGCCTCTCTCCCGCTTGCTAAATACATTTTCCAAAAAGGCTACACTCTCCATTTTTTCTTTTTTTAAGGACTGTGAGTTCTTGAAATGTTCTCCTTGGTTTTTGCTTTTACAAATTAATTACAGTCGAAACTCGCTGCTAAATCCAGAGAATGTGGTTCTGTTTGTGGCCAGGTTTTTCTTACACGGGTCCCTAATCCTAGAAGGGCTTCAATTCTTTCTTCACGTGATTTCGGTACGAAGCAGATTTTGGATGGCAACTCATCAAAAGTCTACAAAACTGCGTATGTTTTATCTTTGTTTTTGTTGTGAGTTGTTTTCTGATTCTCTCCCCCCCACCCCACATCCCCCGGCCCCCTCCTCTGGATAGATAATGCCAGGGAAAAAAAAAATGTCTGGGGAAGGGTTCGGCTTAGGTCTGTCAAGCCTAAAAACCTTTAATCCTTCCCTTCTCTGTAATGAGTCTGAGACGCCGACGATTTGGTTTCCCCCAAGCCTTTCTGGGTACGATCCAATCAATGTTTAATTTCCCCAACTGGCTCTGTGAGAAGATTTATTTCCTTGTGTTTGTCTTGCAAACAATATTTGTTCTAAACTTTGCACAAAACAAGGAGAGAATGCTGATTTTTCTTTCTTTCTTTCTTTCTTTTTTTTTTTCAGAAAGAGGATTTTACAGAGAGAAAAATGTAGCACCGAGAGACAGCCATAGGTGCACGCTGGTAGGCTAGCTGGGCTTCTGCAAACAAGCCGGATGGAAAACCCACTCTCCCGGATACTCTCTTCACCAGCCACCTCCATTCTGTGACAGCTTCCCCATAAGCAGAAAGCTCCTGTTGAATTCTTTCCACTCAATCCTGTCTTGTATCGTATTAAATTGTTCCTTTCTTTCCATGTCTACCTCTCTACACCCATCCCTTGACTGTCCGCTCAACGTCCTTGGGGTCTTTTTGTTCTCCAGCATTACTTCTCGTGGTTCAAGGTCTATGGCCTCCAAGGAAATGTCCCCTACCCAGACTCAGGGGCCCTATCTGTTGTCTGCTATATGACTAGTCTTCATCCCACCCTTGCTCCCTCTCTCCTTAGTTACCTAGAAAGATGGATCTTTTCCTTGGGGCCAACCAGACGGTCTGGTCTGACACAGCTGTGTAATATCCCGTATCCAGTTTCACGATTGCTAAAATTGCCCCTTCTTGGAGTTTGGAAATCTTCTCATTGCTTTATAAAATAGACCCATTCACATAATACGAACATTTGAGCAAAACAAACAAACAAAAATACACAAATTTACAAAATTCTGTCATCTGAAAAAAGGCAACCGTTATCTAACAGTTGGTCAACATCATTTCAAACTTACCTCTCATCCGTGCACAGGGATACAAGTCTAGATGGTGAGGGACGCCTGGGTGGCTCAGTTGGTTGAGTGTCCAATTCTTGATTTCAGCTCAGGTCACTATTCCAGGGTCACGGGATCGAGCCCCACATCGGGCTCCCTGCTGAATGTGGAGCCTGGTTGAGATTCTCTCTCCCCCTCCCTCTGCCCCTCCACCCCACTCGTGCACACACGCACAATCTCTATCTCTCTCTCTTAAATAAAACTAAATTAATAATTAAATTAAATTAAATTTCAAAAGGTCTAGATAGTTAGATGGATATACAGATAGAAGCGACTGAAAAAAATGTCCCATTTATTATACCTACAATTTTTTAGGATTTTGAAAATAATTTTATTTATGAACAAAAGACAAAGAAGCTGATGTAGAAATGTAATAATTGCTGAACTATAGTTAAGTGTACTTTTAAAAATCAGGGCAATCTTTAATACCGGGTCCAGTTGCAAAAAAAGAGTGACAGACAATTAGCAGTTGGGAATCATTGGCGTTCTATTTGATTCTTTATAAAAATTGCCATGAAAGTAGCTTTTAGGCAGCATTTATTGATTCTTTTCCATGAAAGGTAGAGATTTTTGCATAAATATATTTCCTTCTCCTTTCCATACTACCCTTTGGGATTTCTTAGTTTTTTTTTTTTAATTTTTAATGTTTATTTAGTTTTGAGAGAGAGAGAGAAAGAGAGAGAGCATGAGCAGGAGAGGCACAGAGAGAGAGAGAGAGAGAGAGAGAGAGACAGAATCCTAAGCAGGCTCCAGACTCCGAGCTGTCAGCACAGAGCCCAATGAGGGGCTCGAACTCATGAACCCTGAGATCGTGACCTGAGCTGAAGTTAAGAGTCGGACACTTAACCAACTGAGCCCCCCAGGAGCCCCTCAGAGTCAACCCTTCTAATTCAATGTTTTTCTACTTTGAATGCTTTTATTTTGATCTTTTATGTTCCCACTTCAGGAGGGGTTTAGTTTTCAAGTTCTTGAGTTTTGGAGAATTTTTGTGCATGACGCTTATACATGAAGGATATTGAGTAATTATGCTAAGGAGAAAAATATATTTTACTGGTGGAGGGAAATAAATTTAGAAATTAGAAACAGAATGTGGTAAGCCAATAAATTCAGGGAGAAACACTGAGCACAGCAGAGGAGGGGAGAAGGGAGTGTCTGCAAAGCCTTATGCTCTAATGACCCCATTGATGAGTGTGTCCAAAGCATAGGTGGAATTGAGTTGAGTGGAGGAGTGCACCTACCCAGACAAAGCTGTATCTCACAGACACCATCCTTGTTTCCTGGTTAGGTATGCTTCCAAAGCACCTTATTTAAATTCCTTACAAAGAAATAGTTTATAAGGAAATGCGATAGACTGCACTAGGGCTGACAGCATATTTTTGTTTACCTGGTTCAACATGTAAAGAATAAGAACAATTTCGTGTAGATGATTGGCCGCGTCAGCTCCATCTTGGAAGATGGCATAAGGAACACTTTGGGAAGGGACAAAGGTTGAGATGTCAAAGGGATAGAACTGGCTCCTCTCAGCCTGTGAACTAAGAACGTCCAACAGGCAGCTGGGATCATTGCTCGGCCAAGGAAGTCCCAGGACTGAGGTGTGAGAGCCCTTACCAGCTTGTCTGGCACCCTCTAGTTGTGGTGTCCCCGACTTGACGTGATTCCCTACCCTCGCTGCCACGAGCAGGACCTCACACATCCTGGGGGGGGGGGGGTTGGTGAGTGGGGAGTCTTGAGACATGCTCACTCCCCTCACGCCTTTTGACACTGGCTTTTGTTGTGAACAGCCTACAGTTAACTTACTTACATTCTTCTCTGTAGGTCATGACCGACGTATTATTTTTTCTCTGCCTCACTCTCTGCCGTCTTCGGTCTCCAGCCCTATTGGGAAAGGTCTACCTGTCTTGATCTTGTTCACCTCCGTCAAATTCTGCCCTGGGACCTACTGTGTGATTTAATCGCCAAGTTCCAGCCTTCATATAGGAAGTGAAATTTTCTTACAACATCAGAGGCTTTCCCGAGGTCGCTGATGCTGACACCTTGACCATCACCATCCGTGCTCATTATCCACATTATCCCGTAAGGACCAGCTTTACGTGTTTTCCCTTTTGAGGGACTGTGATATTCCCAAGGACATTTCCTATGTCCTTGTCTCTGTTTCAGTCTGTTTTTCCCTCTATTTTTCTGGTTGTTTCTTTTTTTTTTAAGTTTATTTATTATGAGAGAGAGAGAGAGAGAAAGAAAGAGAGAGAGATAGACAGAGAAAGAGAAAGAGAAAGGAGAAACAGAGAGAGAGAGAGAGAGAGAGAAAATCCCAAGCAGGTTCTGCACTGTCAGTGCAGAGCCGGGAGCAGGGCTCGAACTCATGAACCGTGATATCATGACCTGAACCTAAATCAAGGGTCGGACGCTTAACTGACTGAGCCACGCGTGTGCTGGGTGTTTCTAATGTAACTTAAAAAAAAATTTTTTTCAACGTTTTTTATTTATTTTTGGGACAGAGAGAGACAGAGCATGAACGGGGGAGGGGCAGAGAGAGAGGGAGACACAGAATCGGAAACAGGCTCCAGGCTCTGAGCCATCCGCCCAGAGCCCGACCCGGGGCTCGAACTCACGGACCTCGAGATCGTGACCTGGCTGAAGTCGGACGCTTAACCGACTGCGCCACCCAGGCGCCCCTCTAATGTAACTTTTAACTCTTGAACCATTTTCTTTTTCTCCTTTGCCCATTTTCCTGAGCTCTGCCACTCAATTCCTTCCTCTTACCTTATCATCTATTCTTCTATCTACTTTTATCTCATTCTTGAACTGTTTGCCAACAACACTGCTTGTCTTTTCATTTCCCCCAAATCTTCAAGTGTTTCCAGGACCTGTTCCTCTTAGGTATATGTTTCCTCCCATATTTGTTCTCATCTTCCTCCCCCTCCTCCCTGGCCTCAGCAACTTTCCAAAACTCGGATACTTGCTTCCTGGTATCTACTCATCGTCAAATAGACGTAGCACTTTCTGGGCTGTGAAAGACTAGCGTAGAGAAGGAAGCCGCACTCGGCCGAGGCTGTTTGTTTGTGTTGGGGTAAACGCCTATTTCAATTTCTGGCGTTGAAGTGGCTCTCCACCATTCCACGGAACCCCGTAACGCATAGATGCTTGGGATGCAAGACGTGGGCTGTGGCTTCCGTCCCTTTCCACACCTTCCCTGGTCTCCATCAGTGTTTCTTGGCTGGGAGACAGGATCGCAGGAAGCTGACATGGCACATTTGTGCTCATTTTCCAGCCTTACCGACGACCGTGCTGTTGTGTGGCACAACCCGGGTCTGGGGGGGCATTCCTGTCCTGTTTTCTACATTTCGTTTTCCCTGTCTTTCCTGTATCTACTCCACATTACTAATTCTAAGGATCACTGGGTGGCACTTTAAGGACTCCGAGAGCAGCTTCTATAGGGCTTTCAGAGAAAACTGCATTCTGCCCAAGGTCCGGGGAGATCTGTGTTGGCTCTTTCCATCCTTCCACATTTGGGTTTAAGTTTCATTGTGTTTGGCAGAAAGTCTTCCTAGTTTGTGGTTTGGGGCTGTGGCCATTTCCTTGTTGCATGGAAAGTGGTAGTCTCTCCTTCACTTTTAATTCCTGTGTGTACGTGTGTTTCTCACAAGAGAGGAAGGCCTTCTAGAAGGAACCAGTGCCTCCGACCGTGTTTACGGCTTTGTTGCAAAATGCATGCCTGATTTTTTTTGGGGGGGGGGCGGGGGAGAGCATGCGAGCAAGAAAACAAAATTTATAATAGTGACGTTGAACTGTCTTAGTCTCTTGTGTGAAGAGAGAATCAGATGAGGGCAGAAAGGCTACAGCGACAGTTTGTCTCTCCAGAATTTAGTGAATTGCCCGATGGTGAAGGAAATTCTGAGAAAGCTGTTTTTACAGGGGCTGTGGCTGTTGGACTCCTGGGCTGATGAGTTCAGCACCGTCGTGGATTTTGTCCCTGGTCTTCGAAGCTCATGCAGGGAGTAGTAGCTAGGATCCAGAGCGATGATGTCTCAGAGTTCTGAACCTGACTCTGTCCTACTCGCTCTGTGGTTTTGTGATACTAGGTGACTTTTTTATTTGTTTTTTTTTTTAATTTCTTTTTCAACGTTTATTTATTTTTGGGACAGAGAGAGACAGCATGAACGGGGGAGGGGCAGAGAGAGAGGGAGACACAGAATCGGAAACAGGCTCCAGGCTCTGAGCCATCAGCCCAGAGCCTGACGCGGGGCTCGAACTCCCGGACCGCAAGATTGTGACCTGGCTGAAGTCGGACGCTTAACCGACTGTGCCACCCAGGCGCCCCTTGGTGACTTTTTTTAAAGGCTCAGTGTGGTCACGTGTGAAATGGGGGTTTATGTTGATCAGCTGAGAATGAATGTAAGAAAGAGCACTTTAAATTTCTGGGTCACGTGCTTAAGAAAAGATTGTAATAGTGGAAGAATGGGTGAAAGAAACGTCTAAGACCCGCTGTCTTAAATAAGACTGTCTTTTTTTTGTCCTTGGCTCTGAGACGCTCTTTCTCTCTGGCCCTCCATCTCTTCCTCAGTGAGACAGAAAATAACTGTACACAAGACTAGTGGAAAGATTTCATGAGCTGATCACATCAGTGGAATCTTTGGGGACAGTGATAGGGGCATGGTTGAAACTTGGTTACCAACTGAGCCCTTTTTACTTTCTTGCTAACAGACTTTGCCATGAAGGGTCCATGGGACCAATGGGGGTAAGAAATTCAGAGTGCCCCCCTCTGCAGGGCCTCTCACCTGCCCCCTGCACAACCAGGGTCAGTAATCTTAGGTTCCCTGAATATTTGCTCTCTATGGCTACCAAGAGCTCAGAGGTACAAGTGCCTGGAAGGAAAGCAGACTCTGTGCTCGAACTAGGATGTGCTACCAACATGGCTGGGCTGGCCCTGCTCTCTGGGAGCCCCTGGTCACTTTTCCTCTCCTAGATGGTCTTTTCCGGGACAGACCCCGCTTCTCTGGAGCTGTGCGACTCTCGTGCACGAATGGTTTCTCCTTGGCTCTACCTTGCTCTATCTCCTTCTTGGGTGCTCTGGCAACAGAATCACAGTTCGTTCTCGCCCTGGCTAACCTTCGCCAACATAGCCCCCGCTCATCTACCCTAGGACCGCAGACAAAGCTTTGCCAACTCTGCATCCTTAATTTCTCTCCATGCATAAGCAGAGGACTGGCGTCGATCATTTCTAGGACAGTTCCGGAACCCAAGAGGACAAATGGGAAAGATTTTCTAATATTTCCTGGGCCAATGAGGGACCACATTAACCGGTAGTAGTGTTCGTTCGCAGCTGGCCTGGAAGGGTCTCTGATTCTCTTTCCACACCACGGCTTAGCCTGTCAGCGTCAATGGCTTCTGGTGTAGCCTGTGGGATGCTGGAGCGTGGGGATGGCTTCTCCTACTTCTCTGAAACCTCAGCACAAGACACCACACCCAGAACACTTTCAACGGGCTTTCAATCGGCGCAGACTGAATTACTCAGAGCCATCAAAACCCTTGCTCCTAGACATGCAAAGCAAGCTGGAAAGTGACGCCATCTCACTAAGGAAGCTAAGGAAGGAGCAGTGAGCACTCCTTCGTCCCTGGGAGAGAGAAGCAGCTTTTCCCCAAGTCTTGGGGATGATGTAAGTTGGGCAGAGGACAGACCATTCTCCAAAGGGAAGGGGAATCAGTAAGAGCAGTAACAATTCCTGCCTGGTTGGCTTATTCTCAGAAAGCAAAGAGCAGTTACCGTAAGGAAGCTGGCTGTCTGGGCCAGCAGCTTTATCAATGAATAATTTCCTGAAAGGGAAAGAATCTACGGAGACCATACACTGTATTTGATCCCAGTACGTGCACCGGGCGCGCAGGACTGTCTTTGATTCAAAGGAAGCAAGATAATTGTTTCCCAAACAGACTCTCGCTGGAGAGGGTGCCCCCTCCCATCCTGGTGACCCTGCACCAGCAGCCTGAGGTCTGCCCCAGACAATTATCCTGTTTTGCTAGGGAACAAATTGCTCTTTTGGGGTAAATTCTGAGCAAGTCTGCCAAGTTCACAGCGATCCCGGGGGAGCCTGTGGGGGAAAGCACTCTCCAAATCCTCTCTCTGGCCCTTTGAAAGGAAAGCAGGTCATTTTTTAAAGAATTCCAAAGAAAGCAGCTAATTCTGAATGATCCATCCCACCTTGGGAGAGGCCTCGGGGGCAATACATTTGGTTCCTAGTGCCGGGCTGATGCTAGGGAGCCAATTTCCCATGCAAGTAATTATGCACGCAATTAAGTAATTGTAGATGGAAAGGGAAAAAAGAAAAAAAGAGAAAAGGGGACAATGCCAGAAAAGAAGTTGTGTGGATTCTAACTTGCGAAAGCAGCGTGGAGAACATGAGAGTTGAACCTGCTTCGATTTTATTGTCACAAATGACTGAATAGAATCAGGAGCTTGGAAAGGGTGAAATGTCAATCTGGTATCATGTAATAGCTAAGAATATAGACCCTGAAGCCACGCAGCCTGTGTGCAAAGCCCGAGTCTGTCATTTATTAGCTGTGTGGCTTTGGGCAGACGACTTATGCTTTCTGTGCCTCCGGTCTCTATTAAAACCCAATTAATAATACTACATCATACAGTTGTCAAGGTTTAAATGAACGAATGCATGTGTGTGTATATGGGTTATCGTGTGTGTGTGTGTGTGTGTGTGTGCGTGTGTGCGCGCTTGTATACGTGTGTGTGCATAGCTTATAAAGATGCCAGGCACTTGGTAATTGTCAGTTATTGTTTAACTGTTGATGTAATTTACGAGCAATCATTTCACAAGGAAGCTAAGATATTGCCCATTGCTAAGGACTCCTTTCTCCTGACCTTCTTCCTTTGTTAGCAGAAAATCACCCCGACAGAAAAGGGTAAAGAATTACGAAGTGCTTAGTTTAGGGGATGGCAACAAATAAGTGACTTCTGATTCTGGCAGTGAAAGGGTCAAAGCCGTGGCACCCCCGGGGACTCCCCAGAGAAGCAGTGCTGTTTACAGTATACGTTTAAAATAATATTCCTGCTCAGTTGGACCTCCCCTCGGGACAGTGCAATTTCAACAGTAACAGAGGATTAATTAACGCCGGTCCCGCCGGTGAGGCTGGAGGATTCGGGGATGGAGGCGAGGGGTGCACCCTCCCCCAGCGACCCCCGCTCCATGTGGAGGGCGGCCGGGCGAGCTGGAAGTAATTAGTGCTGCCCAAGGGCAGGCTAACACTTTGGCCCCATTTGTATGATTTTGATTAATACTGTAAGTTCACCTCCTCTGAATGCAGGAGAGGTGAGAAAATGAAGGAGGAAGAGAGAGCGTCCCAAAGCCAACATCGATAAGGGACGAAGCTCTACTCTTGCCATCTTGGGCAGGGCCACCTAGTTTTCATACCTGGTCGGGGCCTCTGGATTTATACTCATGCTGTCAGGCGTGGGTGGCCAGAAGTTTCATTTGCAGGAACAGGCATCAAGACAATCCGAGGGACAGGCAGTGAGCCGGCGCCTGCTTGGAGACTTGGTGGCTGCAGGGAGGAGAGGAGGCAGTCTCCTTCATGCTGCGGGAAACATCCATGAGCCACCACCGTCTGCTGGGCAAGAGCTCTGTGTGTGTGCCTGTTTTGGTGCCCAAAGCAGCCATGTCCTGGGCCGCTGGCTTTGCTTCGTTCCAACTGTCTTCCACCAGCTCAGAGAGAGGTCTTCTACCTCCAATATGTGACTGCTGCCCTATTTCGTTTTAAATCTTTCGAGAATGGACATCATGAGGTCTGCGAGCCTCTCTGGAAACTGTATATAAAAGTGCCGTAGAGAGTTCATGGCTCCCTGGCCCGCAAAAGGGTGAGAACCACCGCCTAGGGGGCCCATATTCCTTTTAGGAAAAAGCCCGAGCCCCTCCACGAGGCATGCAAGATATTCCACAACCTTCCTACGCTCGTGTCCTGCTTCCAGTTAGCCCCTGGAACACGGAGCCGAGATCTTGAAGGCAGGAAACTGGCGTGCCCTCATCTGTGTTTCTAGTTGGGAATGGAATCTGCAAGGTATTGGACGAAACTGAATTATTAGCATCAGGACCCTGCATAAAGTAAGTTAAGTCGTTCGTGCCAGAGACGGTGCAGAAATGGTAATAAATGGGTGCAGAAATGGTAATAAAAATAAACTGTGTAAGACGGGGGAAGATTCTCCAGGACTGTGCTTTCAGTACGCTAACCAGCAGCCACATGCGGCCATTTCACTTTAAACTAATTACAAATAAATAGAAGTAGATATTCAGCTCCTGACTCACAATGGTCACTCTCCATGAGGTCAGGAGCCCCACGTGGCCAGGGGCTTCTGCATTGTGCCGGTTGGTTGGTGGGCTATAGGTACACGCACTTGTGCGGAACATCGCGTAGGACGTGGACATTCTTGCGGAAATTTCTGATGGACGGCAGTGCTCTGGGAAGTCTCCAAATGGCACCATTGCAGACGCTCTGGAGTTTCAGAAGCGTGGAAGCCCCACAGCTGCTTGCTCTCTGCCCTGCTGATCCCAGGCATTCCTTTCAAAAGTACTAGGAGTGTAGGAATCCCAGCCCTCCTTCCTTTGGCCAGTGCGTGATTTCGCAGGCGTGAATTTGGATCACCTTTGGTCCAGGAGGAGGGAGAGCAGAGAAAGGCCGGTCTCTCACCCACTTCCCTTGGGAAATCCAAAGCCTTTCCTGTGCTGTGGGTTGCTGGATGGAAGGGTGGGGGCTCCTGGGGTCCCAGTGGGGTAGGCACGTCTCAGGGTGTGGCTACAGGTGGGTGGTGAGACCCTGAAGTTGACATACCTTCCAGACAAGTTTTCCAGCTTACCCAAAGCCGGGGCTTTGGAGACCGGCTCAGGGACAGAAAATTTCAGGGGGGAGAAAACAAAAACACACACAAACAAAAAACAAAACCAAACAGAACAAAAACACTAAAAGAGTCTTGAAAGAAAGCTTGGTAAGTTTTGAAAGAAGACTAAAGTGGAGCTTTGACAAGTTGTGTTCCCCAAACCTGGAGGCAGGGGCAAGCTCCGGCCAGGGGACAGAACTCCATTTCTGAGTCGGCTGGCAGCCAACTTCTGGTGACCTTTGACAAGTCCCCGGGCCTCCTTCTGGGCCAGCACTGTCCCCACACGCTTGCTAGAGGTAGAGGCAAGACATCTCAGGATCCCTGATTCCAGAGCAGGGAGCCCAGTTTGCCAATCTGTTCCCCTTCTGCAGCTCTCAGAACAGCGCCATCGGGAGATTTAGCGAAGATATTCCGGGTCAGTGGATGCAGTCTGCTCTTTGGAAAGCCTCTCGTGAAGCAAAGGCTGGTCACGAGACCCCCATCCATCACTCTGGCCCCTTTGAGGTGACCCGGGGCATGCAGGTCTCTGCAGCCCAAAAGAGGTGGAGAAAAGAAGCCAAACCCAGAGGTTTGGAAATATCTTGAAACCATTCTGTTTATTGCTAATCTATTTTCCACATCTCCACAGTGCTTGGGTGATAGAGGCCCCAGCCAATGAGACATGGATGAATAATAGCCCACAGAGTCATGGTTTGCATAGGCTTTATGGTGACACATCCCTTCCCCGACATCTCCTTTGATATTCTCATCAACTCCTCCAGGAAGGCAAGGTGGAATTGTTGGTGCAGCCACGTTGCAGATGTACAAGTTGAGGAATCTTGCCAGCATCGCTCCGCTCAGGTGGCAAAGCCGGGTCTCAGCTCAGTTCCTTTAGCCGAGGCTGGTCTCGTTGGGCCTCGCTGCTGTGGCGCAGCCCCCTCTTGACGGGGACAGATGTGTGCCTGAGTCTCTGACGCTACGCGTCACTCCGGCCAGCGGCTGGACCGCCACGTCCATTGACCATTGTAAACGTACAGTCACGGGCGACGCGAGGTGTAGAGAGGACCCGAATATGAAACCAGCGTCCTTCCTTTTTTATGTGGAGTGAGAGCTTGGTCAGATGCCCCTCTTGTAGGCTCACACTTCTCCTTGAGGAGAATGATTCTCTGGCCACAGGCTTGTTTTGAGAACAAAGGCATCGTGTGGAAGCAGTTAGCACACGGTGGATGCTCAAACCATGCTGTTTTCCATCCTTTCCTTTCCTCCGTCAGCCTTGTAGGAATAGTTAGAAGGAGGCAGCGGGACGGACAAGGCTACTTGCTCCTGGCCCTGGAGAGAGGCTCAATGAGGCTAGTAAATGGATGCTTTCAAGGGGTGTGAGACTGGTTCTCCCCAGACTGTTTTGGTTGGCGGGGTGATGGCAGGAGAGCAGGGCGGCATCTTGGCTGGAACCGTGAGAACCTGCCGCGAAGCCCCAGAGCCTGAGCCCTGCATCTTTCTCGAATGTTCCGTCTCTGTTTCTTGGAAGGTAACTCCGTCCATCGTCCCCTCTCCAGCTCCTCTGTGCGCCCTTGGCAACCTGCCCACCCCTTCAGCCAAGCTGGGGGGTGGGGGTGGGGGGCGGCTCCTTGCAGCCGGAGGAAAGCGGCCAGGGGCCTTGTTCCCCTTTATTGCAGATAGGTGACTCAAGGCTCTTGCATCATTCAGCAAGAACCATGTGAACTCGCTCTTTTTCCCAGCTGGCTGTCCCACTCACCTCTCTACGTGGGTTTCCGAAGGGCGGTGATTAATCTCAGCCCCAGGATGAGGGCGAAGCGGCCCAACGCCCCCGGGGTAGGGCAGGGCCCTCAGCGACCTGGGTCTGGCCTCTCTCCAGGAAGGATAAGCAAGCACAGACACAGATGCCAAGGGACTCTGCCCTCGAATGAACAACTGACCTCTTGTTACCCAGGCCTTCCATCTCCTGCAAAGGGGGAGAGGCAGGCGGGGAGCCCTCGGGGACCCAGGAGCGGGGCCTGAGTTCCAGCCCCAGCTCTGGTCTGACTCGGCGTGACCCCAAGACCGGCCTCAACTGGGAACAGGAGGAACGCTTTCCTCCTGACTTTTCACAGGGTCACTTGCAAGGGCGTAGGTGACCGGGCGGATCTGAAGCGGCCTGGGCACACGTTCTTTCAAAGACCATGGCCGCCGTTTCCCCAGGACTTCTGCAGGGACAGCCGCGCAGGGCGTTGGATGAGCGAAGTCCGCGGCGCCTCTGCTGAAATGGAAGCGTCTTCATCCGGTTGTGAATTCTCCTTGTATTTCTCCTCGTTCGGGGTCGCATGCCCTTTCTGCTGGGAATGATAACCAAGGTTAACGGTATGGAGTTCCTAGGAGTCAAGCCCTGTCTAGGCACCTTACCTGGCATCGTGCCTAATCCTCAGCTGGTCCCAGGGGCCACTGTCACGTTCGTTCGTGACCCTGTGCCAAGGAGGTGACCATGGTTCAGAGGAGGAAAGGGCCTGCCCAACCCACGCTCTCAGTCCATTGAGAGCCAGTTCTCTGAGACCTGGGAGCCCATGGACAGTCACAGTACCTTTGGGGAATCCCACTTGTCCCCAGAGCACTCATGTCTGAGGCCGGCCTAGGTCCGTATGGCCCTTCCTCTGGGCAGCGGGCCTCTCGGGGAAGGACCACACACCTCACGGTCACATAGCACGAGACTCCCCTCTCTGTGCTCATCGGACACCCCTATTGGACGCCTTGGTGAGTCCTCCTGATGCCTGAGGTCAGGCGCCTCTCCTTCCAGCAGGGGCTGCCCCCAGGAGCTGCTTCTGGGGGGGGGGGGTGAAGTCTCCCCCAAAGACAGGGAGGTGGAGAAAGTGGGTGGGGAGGAAAGAAGATGGGAGGGAAGGAAAAACACTTTACCCTGCGTCCAAATGCAGGCACGCTTCAAGGGCCAGACTGAAAAGTATTGGGGAGGGAGGGTGTGTGCTGGCTTCTGAAACGCAGTGTCACCATAGAAGCGAAGTGACAGCAGACATGCGATTGTCCCCGTTTGGGCCATCGATAATGTCAGCATGCTCAAAAAAAAAAAAAACCAAAAAACAAAAAACAAACCAAAAAACCCCAAAACAACAACAACAACAACAACAACAAAACGAAAAAGCAAAACAAAAAAAACCCAAAAAAAACAAAAAAAATAAACAAAAAAACAACAACTTTGCATCTGAGTTTATTACTGAAAAATATTAGCTGGGGCATCTGGCTGGCTCAGTAAGTTTCACATCTGGTTCTTGATTTCAGCTCTGGTCATGATTCCAGGGTCCTGGGATTGAGCCTCACGTTGGGCTCTGTGCTGAGCATGTAGCCTGCTTGAGATTCTGTCTCTCTCTCTCTGTCTCTTTCCCCTTCTGTTCCTCCCCGACTCATGCCCTGTCTCTCTCTAAAAATAAATAAATAAATAGTTAACTGCCAGATTATCTACCGGGGGACCCGTGTCACCCCTTCAAGGGTGATGTGAGTGAATTATCTAAATGTGATAGATTATACATAATCTATGGTGATACGTGTCATTATTTTAATAATTGTCCTTAGTGTTACCTTACATTCTTAAAAATTTCAGTTTTTTTTTTTTTTTAATTTTTTTTTTTTCAACGTTTATTTATTTTTGGGACAGAGAGAGACAGAGCATGAACGGGGGAGGGACAGAGAGAGAGGGAGACACAGGATCGGAAACAGGCTCCAGGCTCTGAGCCATCAGCCCTGAGCCTGACGCGGGGCTCGAACTCACGGAGCGCGAGATCGTGACCTGGCTGAAGTCGGACGCTTAACCGACTGCGCCACCCAGGCGCCCCAAAAATTTCAGTTTTTTGATACTGCAAGACGCAGGAATGCGTCTGGAGACAGACTGGAAGTCGAACCCTCCTTTCCAAGCTGGACTCTGGTGACGGAGGCTCTGTGGCAGGTGTAAGAACACATCAGACGTGCCCCAGACACGCCCCCAGAGCTTGCTCTCGCCTGTTTCCTCTGAGTCTCCTACAAAGTCACTTAAACTTATTTGAGCTGTCTTGCTTATAATAGACAACACTCTTAGAAATTCTTGAATTTTGATGGGGACCTAATGGAATAAGATTATCTGAAGTGTCCAGCTCTGAGATTGAAACACGAGATCACTTAACGTGAGGGCTTTTCTGTCCTCTTCTCTCTCTGCTCTCCACTCGCTGTCCTTCCTGCCTGCCTCTGAAGGTTAGCACTGTGGGGTCTAGAAGAGGATGGAACCGCCGACATAACCCGTGGCGGAGGGCATGCGGACATAAGTCAGGGGCAGAGTCCAGTCTGATGGCGCAGCAGGGGCAGCACCTGTGGATCAAGTGGGGTGAAAACTTCAAGGAAAGATTTAATCTCCATTGGGAGAGGGATGACAAGGGCACCAGAAGCCAAATGTCCTGCCTCGTCTGGCTGCGGCTTCTTCTCAGTTCTTTCTCATTCCGCCATGTCCTCCAGGTTCCTGGTCCAATGGGACAACTCTGGGGCATCTTCTCCGAGGTAGAGACAAGCTCCCCACAGCCTCAGACCCCTTAGAGCCCACACACGGCTGCCGTGAGCCAAACTCAACCCTGTGACTCTTCTGTGCCTTTAGAAAAGCCTGCAAGTCAGCAGGGAGGGGACTGTCCCTATCTATACTCTACCCATCACTTGCCACACGCTAGCTGTGTTGTGGCCACAGGGGGTGGAGGAGCAAATAGAGACAATGGGGGCCTATTTCAGCTACGTGGCTACATCCAGGAGGCCCAAGGTCACGTGCTGTGTCTTCGCTGGAGACGAGAGTTGTTGGAGACCTGACATTAGGCTCTGATCAGGCACAGGAGGTGACTAATGTCATTCATGTAATCAGCCATTCAACAAGCCCTTAGCCATCACCTAGCATGTTCCATGTAGCACTCAACATTGGTTGAGCAGCCACTGGGCCAGGCAGTCTCAGCCTTCAGGAAGATCATGGAAAGAGGAGGTTTTAAAATAAACACACTTGATGTATACATTACAACCCGAAATCAGTACAGCTGCCTCTAAGAGGGGGACAGTGGGTGAGACGAGGTGAATTTACATGGAGAGTGAAGAAAATATAACTCTTCAGCCATATTCTAGTACCAGTCTTGGGGCGAGAGTCTCTGGAAGTCTACAGAGTCTGGAGGTTCCTAGACTTGGGCATCAGCATTTTCCTAGAGGGAAGCTTCTGGTGCCACAGGGACCTAGCCCTGCATGGAGGAAGGCAGGGAGGTCGGGGGAGGGTTCCTGCCTATCAGACCAACAGGGCCCTTTCTGGACTTTCTGGGTAAGGAAACCCTGAGTCAAAAATCCTAGAAGATTCTTTGATTCTTCTTTCACCCTGGGTTCTGGGAACTTGAACTGTCGGTTAAGAGGAAGCGCTGGGCACCTAACACACGGACTTGCTAGAGCTTGTCTCTCACACATCTACACCTATCATTTTATCCAGATTTCTTTCTGAAATTAACAAGGCCGTGCTAAGAGACTGGAGTTGGGGGCAAGTGGCCAGCCAGTCAAGGACTCTAGGTCCATCCTTGACTACTTGTGACAGCTTTGGAAAAATTCCCTTAACCTCCTCAAGCCTCAGTTTCTTCATCTGTAAAATAAAATTGGTAAAGGTGACTTCCTAGGACTACCATGAGGGTTAACTATGACGAAGTCACCTGTCTAATTCAGGTGTTGAAACATTCTGGCTTCTTATGTGCATTTATAAGTGGACCTAAACCTTGTGCTTTTTATAGGTGACCTTCTAATAGGTTAACCAGTCTATGAGATGTATCTCCCTTTCTCATTTGAACTTTGAAGACAGGGGTCCCGTCGTTCATTCCCCGCTGTGCGGATGGAGAAGCAGGTCAGAGAGTAGCAACATGTCTCCTGCACACGAAGAACCATATCTAGAGTCAAGGTGAACATTCTTGGCTTCCAGATCTGACCCCAGAATCTTATATAAAGACGGCCTTTTGCTGACGTAGAAAACTCCTACGCAAAGCTCTGAGTTAGCTAGGATTTATCCTCAAGGCGTGCTCAAGTTCAACACAAATAAAATAAAGGAACTTTGGTTATCCTTCTGAAACCCTCCTCATCCTAGACGACTCCTCCAACTTGGAAATCAGCAGGATGCCTTGAAAATAAAACAATGTGAACCAGACGGTGCCTTCACGGTCCCCATGGAGCCCTCAAACCTGCAGGACCCCAGGCACAAGAAATCACTCCACTGGACCTTAGTCTCCTCGTCTCTGAAATGGGATAATGAAGGCGTCCTTTAAGGGCCGAGTGGGGGGAAGCGTGTGGCGTGCTTAACAAATGACCTTGTGGTGCCTACTTCTTGCAATGGTTATTTCCCCACGCTGCTGTTGGATTTGAATTCAGAGAGAACCTCATCCTGGAACACCAAAACTGCTTAAGCGTCACGTGCAGAGGAACCTGCTGAGAACCCCTGTTAAAACGCAGATTCCGATTCACTGAGTCTTGGGGAGGGCTGGAGATTGACATTCTGCATTTCTAGCAAGCTCTCAGGACTCTACTGGTCCACGAAACACACTTTGAGCAGCAAACGTAGGGGACCTCCTGAATGACGGAAGGAGGAACGAGTGAGCCAGCATCCCTGGGTTTGTTTGGTTTGTCCTCACTGCACAGCGGCTGGATCCTGTGCACGCACCCAGTACAGACACAGACATGCATGCGTGCCCACATGCCTTCTCGGGCATGCACAGACTCTGTCTTACCCACTCTGTCCCCCGGTTGGGGGCCACGCCCATCACAGAGTATTCACAAATGGGTTCTACAGCCTGAGCTCTTGATTCACTGTCCCCTAAGGCAGCCCATGTGCAGGGGGCAGGCGTGGCGTCCCTGCCCCTTAATTTCTACCCCGGCAATAATAATCATTACTCTAAGAGAAACTACATGTTGCCAAGCACTTTTCACAGGTAGCATGCTATATTTATATTTACTAATTCATTGGATCCCGACGCCATTCCTGTGGATGACTACGTCCATTTGGCAGATGAAAGAGGTGAGGCACAGAGACATTAACTCCTCCCATAAGACTATGGACTTTCAGTGGCTCCCATCTGCCTTAATACCACCGTAGTCCTTGGCACAAAATGGAAACTCCGTCAACATTTCCTGAATCAGAGACTGAGTGAATAAATAAATGGGTGAAAAATGGATAAGAAGATGGAGAGGCTGGGGCCTTTGGAAGAGGTGACAAGAGTCCGAGAGGGGTATCACGGTCGTCAAGTATACTGGACTCGGTACTCTGTTTCAGTTCCAAAAGGCAGGGAAGTATTAATGGTAGCCTCAAGATCAGTGCCTAAACCACTGTGTGGACAGAGCCATCATGACAGAGAGAAACTCAAGAGGCTCAGCTTATGTGGATGAGGAAAAGGAGAGGCCAGTTCTCTTTGTTTGAGGAATGGGTGCATTTCTGGGTGTGATCTCATTGGCAGCTGGAAATCCTGGACTGGAGTTGAGGAAAAAAGTTTGGGGCTGAAAGGAAGGATTTGGAAGCCATCCATCCATCCATCCATCCATCCATCCATTTATCATCCAGCACTTAATAAGATCCAATTATGATCCAAACTTTTATTGAGAGAGTCATTGAAGAAAGAAAGACAAAAATGGTGACCTTGCCTCCAAGAAGCCTACAGTTTCCTTGGTCCTTCTTCCTAGAGATGGCCTTTCAGGTCCTCAGACGAGTCTGTGGACGGTTGGAGTAAAGCCAATAAAAAGAAAAGTTTGTGGTCTATTCTGAGCATTCATTCAACTAGAGGCAGGAAGAAAAAGTGGAGATTAAGATCTGAGATACAGAATAAAACAGGAGTTTACTGTCCCTAAAGACAGAGGGACCCACAGGAGGAAGGAAACTGCTGTTGTTTGGTAACGACAGCACCAGAGTTGATGACGTGGCAGGTTGGAGCTTCCCCACATTGGTGTTTCTCGAGTCAGGTGGTCCTACACGGGTGTTCCAGTGCAGCAAATATAACTCCAGCTTCTAGAACGATATCCACTCTGTGTGTTTGCAACCATAGGCCCGCCCAGGAGCACAGAGAGGAGACAGAGAGGGGAAGGGACCCAACTCTTTGCCCTCACAATGGCCACATTTGGGGACACCGAGAACCTGTGCCCATTTGAAGTTGCAGCCGAAGTCTTGAGTCTGGGGGCCTGACAGCATCCTGGAACACTTCTTGGAACCACGTGGCCTTGTATCTCCTTTCCTCAAATGATGTGAGTTACTTCATGAAAGGCTCTAGAAACCAGTGCCTGGTCCACAGGGAGCTCTAAAAAGATAATACTGTTCTTACCCTTGTTATTATTTCCAGCCAATGAACCCAATCTCTAGACCAATCTCTGAGACTTTTTCCCCCTTAGGTCCCCCAGAATGTCCAGCCAGCAAAGATATTCATGTCCAGCCAGAATGTCCTGTGCTGAAAGCAGGCTGGGGCACTCACTGGCTCGAAAGGCCTCTTCTCGATGCCAGCGTAAGGCTCTGATAAGTCCTGAAACACAGAAATCTGTTATAGCCAGTGTGATCCACGCCTGTTTGATTTTTTTCCCCCCCATATGGTGACAGGTGGCCTCTTACGGAAATAGGGCTTTACATATCAGGAGATTTTTACTTCTCTTTCTAATCCAGTGAGCGGTTTCCTGACCTCTGCATCTACCTGGTATCTCTCATCTGTGCTTTAATTCAGGAGCTGGGGAGACGGGTGGCTCGTTTCATTAGCTGTGGTGACAATTACGCATGCCCGCTGCACAACTTTCTAGATCTTGTAAACACTTCTACACACACTTGCGATTCTCATGCAGAGTTAGCATCAACGCTCCACCTTACCCTGGATGGAGCCGTGGCTCAGAGTCCGTGCGACTTGCCCAAAGCCACGGAGCTAGCAAGGGACTGAATGGGGCACGTGCTTTATTTGTCTTCATTCACAACCGATGCTCTTTCCAACATTTCAAGGTGTCTCGAAGGTGCGGAATCCCAGGGACGCCATAAATTGTGAGTCGGGCTATTTGTATATTTAGACCTGAGCACCAATCCCTGCCAGTGTTCTGTGTCGTTGAGAGAATCCCCACTGTAGCCCACGGAGGGGGCCAGCTGTGGGCGGTGAGCCGGCCGGGAGGGCCGTGTTCGCCATTCCTGATGTGAGCCGTAGCCCGGGCGTGGGGGCCAGAAGAGTCTCCACTGGAAAGAGAAGACGATGCCCAGGGCCTCGGCAGACGGGCTGTTTGCCTCTCCCTGAAAAGAACAGCGTCCTCTCGGAGCCTGCTGGGGTTTTTACAAAGCCCGGATGGAGACAGGCGTTGCGGCACAACCCATAGGAGGAAAATTAAGTGAACTACAACCTTTCTTGGAGACGCAGCTTCCGCAGAAAGATTGCCACTTGGTTGTTGGCACCTTCTCCTCCCCACCACGGCAGGTTTTCCCCGGAAACCACCAAAGCCCGCCCCACCCTTGTCTCCGTGCCAGCCCCGCTGGGGACCTTTCCAAAGGGCACAGAGCACACATCGCTGCGTTCTCGGCCCCCGGGCCCCTAAAAAATAACCTCCCGCTCGCTCTCCGAGCCTTGGTTGGCAGGAGGCATTTTGGGTTGGGTGTTCCTTGAGGCTCCCCTGTCGTTGTTTTCCTCCTTCCTGAAAAGACAAAGTTAACATTTGTTCCCCCAAACCAGTCTCTTCTCCATCTGGAACCAACGGGGGGGGGGGGGGGTCCTCCGCAGATCACCCCTGAGGACTGGCTGATGTTTATAAGATCCTAGTCCTGGGGGGACGGGCTGGCTTAGGAGGCTGGTAATGGGATAAGAAGCCTTCTCCTCTCCAGGGCACCGGCTGGAACCCAGCCCAGGCTCCTAACGACGGGGAGCTACCAGCTTGCAGGAAGCTCCCTCTGTGAGATGAGCTGGCGGGCCAGGCCAAGGTGCCTCCTGCTCCATCACCCGCCCTGTTCCCGTTTCGGGTTCCATGTCAGGGGTGTCCGTATCCATGCCGAGGAGGCCCCGAGACTCCGGGATAAGCTGGCCGTACGATTGGCGTGTACGAGGCACAGGAGAAGAGGGAACACGCTTCCTCAGCAGGGGAAGGCAACCCCTGTGTGTCGAGCACTGTGCAGAAACGGAGAACACATGATTTCACGTAACCCTCAGAGCGGTCTTCTGAAGACGGTAGTGGTGCCTCTGCTGGGACAGATGAGGACGGAAGGATCAGAGAGGTCGAGTACTTTTCTCAAGGTGGCACAGGAAGTATGCCTTCATGACCCCAGAACTTAGACTTGTTCTGCTCACCAATGATCCCGAGTCTCCTCAAATGTGGAGGGGTCTGGCCCAGAAGCATCCTATCCATGGCGGGATACCACACTCAAACACACGCACGCACGCACGTGCACAAACAGGTGCACACACACACACACACACACACACACACACTGCTATCATCAACAGCTGTATTCAACCGACGCCATAAAAAATACTCACAAAGTGAGTTTCAGTTCATGGCTCACAGCAGGGGTTAGCATTTTTTTTTCTCTGAAAAGGGCCATAGGGGCGCCTGGGTGGCGCAGTCGGTGAAGCGTCCGACTTCAGCCAGGTCACGATCTCGCGGTCCGTGAGTTCGAGCCCCGCGTCGGGCTCTGGGGCTGATGGCTCGGAGCCTGGAGCCTGTTTCCGATTCTGTGTCTCCCTCTCTCTCTGCCCCTCCTGCTCTCCCTCTCTCTCTCTCTCTCTCTCAAAATAAATAAAGAAAACAAACCAAAAAAAAGTTTCGCTTCTTAAAAGTCTCTCTCCTGGGGCACCTGGGTGGCGCAGTCGGTTAAGCGGCCGACTTCAGCCAGGTCACGATCTCGCGGTCCGTGAGTTCACGATCTCGCGAGATCTTGAGTGATCTCGCGTGAGTTCGAGCACCGCGTCAGGCTCTGGGCTGATGGCTCGGAGCCTGGAGCCTGTTTCCGATTCTGTGTCTCCCTCTCTCTCTGCCCCTCCCCCGTTCGTGCTCTGTCTCTCTCTGTCCCAAAAATAAATAAACGTTGAAAAAACAAAATTTTAAAAAAAAAAAGGGCCAGAAACTGATAAGTGGTTTCTGCTTTGCTGGCCATATGGTCCGTCACAACTACTTAACTTTGTGATTGCAGCATGAAAGCAGCTACAGACAAAAGAAAGGGCCTTCCTGTGCTCTAATAAATTTTATTTACAAACATTTTTTTTTTTTTTTTTTTTTACCAAAAAACAGGCGATGAGGTTGACTTGGCCTACGGGCCATAGTTTGTCATTGCTTGATGTAGAGAAATCCTTCTCCCGGTAAGATAAACCAAGAGAGGCTTCCTGGAGGCAGTGCCCTTTGAAGTAAGCCTCCATGAACAGGTGGACTTTAGAATATGGAATTGGGAGAAGGTGTGAGTGTTCCAAAAGAGAGATGAAGGGGAATGAAAGCATGGGGCAGGGGAGTAAGGAGAGAGTCTAGGAGGGAGAGGACCCATGTGGGTGGAGATCTGAGTCAGCACAAGAAAAAGTCATGGAGACATGACCCAGAGGGCGAGACTAGATTAGGGAGAAACCGTGCTGGCCACAGGGGCTCCACGTGTGGTCAACTCTCTTCTCACCATTTTACCAGTATTCCAAATCCTTTGTCTGAAAAAAAACAACAAAAAGAAGCTGATCTCTTTCGACAAGTTGGATCTCCAGTGGTTTCACATTGACCTGGGTTAGGATCGCGTTCACATTATGGAGTCACTGGGGAATGTGTGCTTCTGGAATCAGGGGCGGGGCTGGGAGGGGGGGGCTCGAGAGCCTGGCTGCAGACAGAGGAGATGAAGGTCAGACGAATATGGACGACCAAGCCCACCTCAGTGAAAAGCAGGCCCTCGGCTATGTGACCTCAGTCCCGTGTGTAGCCTCTCTGGGTTGGAGCTTCACCTTGTCCTCTAACACCAAGCGAATGGTATGTGCCATTCAGGGGTGTGGTGACCATTTACAAGAAATGGCACATAGGACCCATGATGGAGGCGGATCAGGACCTTAACAAAGCACAGGGTGATTTGTTCTTGCCCAAGAGCAGGGAGTGTGCTCCATGAAGAGTAGGTTCTGTGAACTTGGTCTCCCGATGGCAAGGTCAGAGTGATCTACCTTCAGCTGGGGTATTTGGGGACGGATGGCGGGAAGTGGCAGGAGGGCATTTCAGGTTTACTTGGGAACCAGAAGCGGCCCCATAACTGCACACCAGCAACGAGCTCTTAGCTCTTTCGTAAACACCCGGGGCCCTGCTGTTCCTCTCAGCCCGAGTATGGCCTTTCCCCACTGCCAAGAAGGCCTTTTCCTTCCTTCCTCCCCTGGGCAATCTTCCAAGGCCAAGGCTAAAGTCTGTCCTCTTGGTGGAATGTCTTCTGGGCGTCCCCTCTCTCAGTAACAGTGGCCCCGCCCCAGTGTCACTGTCGTTGTATGGCCCTGCGACCACCAGTCAAGCCTGAGTGTCTCAAGGGTGGGTTTCCCATCTTTGTGATGACGCTTGCTAACATCTCCATGGTTTTGCACAGCTTGGATGACAACAGTTGGAGAATGAACAAAATTAAAGGTGAAATAGCGACCATTTCTCGGTTGGCTTGCAGGGCCCTGGCATTGTGCTGGGAGTTTCATACTGCCCTCCAATGTTTACGACATCCAACTGGCAGGACTAGATCTCTGCGCTGACAAGAGAGGGAGCGGGGGCCCGAGGCGACAGAGGGTCCCGCACCCTGTGCTCAGATTTGTCGGCCTTTCAACCAGGAGTCTTCAACCAACCTTTCACAGGCCTGGGGAATAACAGCATATGGATGATCCTTGGGACTGCTCCCTTGTATAGCCCTGGGCCCAGCTGGCAGGACCGTCCTGAGCAGTGTCCTCGGAGTTCATCGTGCTGGCCTTGCCTCACCAGGCACTGTTAAATGCACGGAGGCCAAACAGACTTGGCAGGGCTGGATTTCTCCTGCGCTTGAGGACTCGTGTTCCTGGACAATGAGGAATCTGAGGCATGGGGACGTCATCTGCCTGCACACGTCTGAACAGGAACAGCACTGCCATCCTGGAACCGAGGGGCCGGCGGAGCCGTTGTTTCAGGGGGCTGGTCTTTCTCCTGCATCTGAGACGCGATGAAGCAGCTTTTGCACAAAGAGCAAGGCGCCGCTCCCTCCTCCGTCTGCTGGGCAGGGAAGAGGCGGTCGGGGGGAGGGGGGGGGGTATAGCCCAGGTACCTGCAGTGGTTTGGGAAGTGCCACTGAGTCTATGTGATGACATACTGTGATTGACAGAATCGTGGTTCCCTAAAAATGTCCCTGTCTCGGTCTCGAGAGTCCGCGAGCAAGTTCCCCTTCACGGGAAAGGGGACCAGGCAGGGGTCATGAAAGACCTTGAGATTGTCTTGGGTTACCTGGTGGGACCCTAAAGGTAATCACGAGAGTCCTGGAGATCAGCTCGTGTTTCCCAGCTGAGCGCAGTCACAGGGGGAGGTGGCAAGGAAGAAGAAGGGGATGTCGGGAGTTTGGCTTTGAAGGAAGAGGACAGGGCTCGCGGGAGGCCTCCATGCACGCAAAAAGGGCGAGGAAACACATTTGCACCCACAGCCTGCGGGAACAGACATAACCCAAGCGATACCTTGAATTGAGCTCGGTGAGACCCGTGTCGGACTTCTGTCCGCAGACCTGTAAGATCACACATTCGTGGTGCTTTAAATTGCTCAGGTGAGGGTAATCGGTGAGACAACGACAGTGGACTCACCCAGTCTTTTCCAGCTCCTCCCCCCCCCTCACAAACCGACAACCCCATGAAAGAGCGGGGGTTGCTTTAGCAGCGGCCCGGGAGTGTTCCAGTGTGTGCAGCCCATGACACCTTTGACGGGGACCGGAAGTTTCCAGAAGGGAACAACGGAGAGTGTCCGTCCGGGGGTGGAGACTGGCGCTCACCCCACGTGCTGTGGCCTGGAGAACATTTACCCCCTTTGGGACTCGCACCTTTAAACAACCAGCCCTGGATTCCAGAAGGCAGCCTGGGACTCTCAGCCAGACAAACGGGGGTTCAGATCCCTCTTCACTCATTCACTAGCCACAGAATCTTCAAGACCTTGCTCGCTTAACTTGGAGGCTAATAGCACATAACCGTTGACTGTTGTGTGGACTGTGCAAGATCACGGATCTGTCATCCAACTACGGCTCCTGGAATCCAGTAGGTGTTCAATAATTGCTTTTCTGTTGCTATTATTTTGCTATTTCCTTTTAGTTTAAGGCTTCTTTTTCTTTTTTTTCCCCCAAATCTTGAGAAAAATCCATTCAGGTGCCTCGTACAAGTTTAAGTGGTAATTAGCGATGCTCTGAAACCTCAATATTTCCTCTTTTCACTTCTGAAATTTTTATTAAAATAATAGATGCATATAGTTACAATAGTAAATGATAATGACTACTAGTGATAGCAAACGGTAAATGATAATTACAAAGAATAACGCTTTGCATTCCTAGTTGTTGCTTAAATGATATTTACTTTAAATTTTATAAACAAGATCCTTACAATACTGTCACACCTCGATTTTCTCTTTTAAATAGTATGAGCTTCTTACTATAGAAGATGATTTAGCTTTCTTAAGTTGTGAGAGTGAACTCATGTTACAAAGGAAAGGCAATGAGGGGCACCTGGGTGATTCAGTTGGTTAAGCATCTGACTCTTGATTTCAGTTCAGGTCATGATCTCATGGTTCATGAGTTCGAGCCCCACATGTGGAGCCTGCTTGGGATTCTCTCTGCCTCCTTCTCTGCCCCTCCCCTGTTCTCTCTCTCTCTCTCTGTCTCTCTCTCTCTCTGTCTCTCTCTCTCTCTCTCTTTTAAAATAAATACACTTTAAAAAAACAAAGGAAAACCAGTGAACATTTTTCATAAAGGTTAAGGATCACTTCCTGAAGGACATAATTTCTGGGCTAGATTTCAAGGATTGCATTCAAGTTTTCCAGGTGCGTAAACGGAAGAATTTAGCTAGGAGCAATGACAAGCTTGAAAATAAGATTAAAATGTAACAGAAGGGCTCGGTTAAGTGGCTATAAGTAGGAGGACAGGCTGTAAATCAAGAAGGCTTGGGGGTGCCTGGGTGGCTCCGTTGGCTGAGCGTCCGACTTCAGCTCAGGTCATGATCTCGCAGTCCGTGAGTTCGAGCCCCACGTCAGGTGCTGTGCTGACGGCTCCGAGCTTGGAGCCTGCTTCCTATTCTGTGTCTCCCTCTCTCTCTGCCCCTCCTCCACTCGTGTTCTGTCTGTCTGTCTCTCTATCAAAAATAAATAAACATTAAAACCAAAAAGAATGTTCAGGAGGAGATCTGGAGCCACGGGGAGGGGGCAGGATGTCGAGGACCCAGCGTGCATGCTGGAAAGCTGACCTTATTCTGGAGGACATGGCCAGCCATTCAAAGTCTTGGAGGAGGAGCATAATACAGGCATCGCTACATTTTTAGAAAGGTCGTTGGGGTTGGTGGATGTGATAGAATGAATACTAATATCTTGGGGTAAGTCCTATTGCTGGGGATGGGAGGTTATGGTAGACAGGCCAATATTTTATGGCAAAAATCAGGTAGGCATCTCGATCCATACTAAGCCACCACGAGCAAATCGTCACTGGGGTTCTTTTCCTTTATCTTGCACTTATTGAGACATAATGGACGCAGAACCCTGGGCAAGTTTAAAGCGTACAGGGTGGTGATTTGCTGGGGAGATGGCAAAACGATCAGGACACTAAGGTGAACACATCCATCGTCTCCCATGGCTGTCACTGCGGTTGCTTTGTTGTTTGTTTGTCATCGCTAAGATCTGCCATTTCAGTGATTTTGAAGCATACAAGATGAGAGTAAATATAGGGGCACCTGGGTGGCTCAGCTGGGTGAGCGTCTGACTCCTGACTTTGGCTCGGTTCACGACCTCGTGGTTGTGAGATCAAGCCTCACATTGAGCTTTGGGCTGACAGCGTGGAGCCTGCTTGGGATTCTCTCTCTCTGCCCCTCCCCTGCTTGCTCATGTGCTCTCGCTCTGTCTCTCTCTCTCTCAAAATAAGTAAATAAACTAAAAAAAAAACAAATATTATTAACTACGGTTACCATGAAGTACATTAGATCCCAGAACTTCCTCAGGAGGCTCTTATTTCTCTGGTTGCGAGGTCTCTGAGGCTCACCCGATTCATACTGAGGGAGGTAACCCGGTGACTCCTATTACTTTTTATGCCTTTTTCCACGAGAAGCCTCTATCCCCTACACCGGACTTCAGTACACTTGTATTATGTTCGATGGGCGTGCCATCAAAGCTTCTCAAGCGCCCAAAAGGACAGATCATATTTCCTTGGTATCAGTCTTCTGTGTCGAGGGGTGGAAGACTGAGATATTAAGGCCCCACTACGTCCTGATGTTCATGCCAGGCAGTGTGCCTTTATTTCATCCCGTTTGGTTCTTTCACCCTCCTGCGGGGGTTGTCATCGCCTATTTCAGACAGAGGAAGTGGCCAAGGTCAGGTGACCATATGGTGAGGGCCCCTTGCTGGGGCTGCGCGGTTAATCAATGGCCAAACCAGGTCCCCTGGCTGATTTCCTCTGCCCGTACCTTCCCGCTGTTCCACGTCCTATCTTTGTGGAGAGGCTCACTGCTTGAAGAACGAAGGGCAAACTCCTTAGCAAGGCCTGCAGACCTCTTCCCCTCTGGTCCCTTCACCCCTCCTGCCCCGTTTCCCTGGACGTTGTATACCTACCAAATCCCTTGCGGACTCGGGAGCCCAGCATACTTCTTGTTACGGATTTTGTGTGTGTTGGAGCGTTAGGGCACCCAGCTCACCACACCTCTCAGGCCATCTGGGTCCCGTCAGCCGATCCTCCGAGATCAGTACGAATGTCACCTCCACTGGGAAGACTGGTGTGGCCCTTCCTGGCTCCGGCTGCACCCCACGCCTCTCATCTGAGCCTGGGGAATCCAGCCCGTGCCTCTGCCTCCACCCACGTGCCCGTTCTTAATTGTCTTATAATAATGACTTACTACCCCCCGTTATGAGGTCGACAACTGGTCAGCTTCTACTTTTGCTACCCGAAACGCTCGGCTCACGAAAAGCACTTCAAGACATTTTTAGAAAGAAGAAAGAAGAGAGCGAGGGCAAGAGGAAAGGCAAGAAGGAAAAAAAATAAAACCGAAATGTGAGCATCAGTTGCCTGGCTAATCTGCCTTCTTTTTATATTCATGTTAACAGGCATATAAATACTGGGGATTCCCCTTGCTAAATGCAAGTTTGCAAAGCTTTGGTTTTTCAGAAGATTACGTCATTTCAGAGGAAATAACTACATTTTTTTTTAAAGAGAAGCCAGACCAAATACTGAGAAGTGTATAATGGGAGAGAAAATAATAAAATCCAGAAAGCAATTGCCACAAATGTAATGTTCACCTCCTTGCTACACGCGCGCGCGCACACACACACACACACACACACGCACACACCAAAAAAGGCTCTGCTTTTGCTGAATCTGCAGTAGCTAAAGTCACTAATTAAAACCATTTCCCAATCAATAAGATCAACCACGCTAATTGGCCTGCCATAAGAATTCTAAGGACAAAATCATAATCACGGTGTCCATCCTCCTAATATATCAAGTGGAGAAAGAAAATATAGGTGGACCTGTCCTTCTAGCCACTAAGAGAGTTGTAGATGAAGAAAACCTAAAAAAAAAAAAAAAAGAAAAAGAAAAAAAAAAAAAGAAAATTTCCAAAGTGGTTGAAGAAATCCATTGTGGTCCTATTTACTTATTTATTTTGAGAGAGAGAGAGAATCCCAAGCAGGCTCCAGCGCAGAGCCCACCAGGGGCTCAAACTCAACAAACCACGAGATCATGACCAGAGCTGAAGTCATGAGTCAGGTGTTTAACCGACTGAGCCACCCGGGCGCCCCTCCGTTGTGGTCTTTTAAGGGAAACACTTCTACTGTGTCAAATAGGAAGGCACCTTTTTTTAATGGTATGGCCAAGGCTTTGTCTCCAAAGTTTACAACGTAGAACATGTTCAGGGTTTATTTAACGTCCGGCCATTCTTCTCCTTCCAAGGGTGCCCCTTCGCTCCAGGCACAAGCCATCCCTGAACTTGGTTCTGAAGCGGGTCTGCCCCTTTAAAGCCAGGATCGTCTTTGGCAGATTTCGTCTTATTGACCCTATAGGATGAGCAGTGGAAAGGACACCCTTCCTCAAATTAAACAAAATAAATAATCCACAGAAGATGGTCCGGCTAACAACTGGCATGCTTGTCGCAGGTGACAGCTGAGATCTGTGACACGTCTTACGCCTTTGAACTTTCGTGACGACGTGTCATCTTCATCTTGGGCCATTTCCTGTGTTGAACTTGCTCACAAGCCGTGATGCGCTGTGGATCCTCTCCTGGCCCCTTTACAAACTCTTTCCTTGAGGGGAAATGGAAAACCCAGGCAGGGTTTCAGGTTTGTGTAAAATCCTGCTGAGAAAACCTCACATTCGATGCTTCTGGTTCCATAAAAGTGTTTGAAGTAGATTCCAGGTACTACAATATTTTTTTTTTCTTAAAGTCTGATTTTCCTTTTCATTGAGGAGGGAGAAGGGGGGATTGTAGGAGGCTTTGTGTCCGCATGTCTAATATTATAAGAACTCTCAAAGTTTTGATAGGCTTAATCTCTACCGCAGGAGTGTATAAAATAGCAGAGTTAAAGTGCCAAGAAAAACCAGGACCACACCAGGAAAGCCGTTGGCTTTCGAGCGGCTACCTGCCAGATCCTGCCTGGCAAAACCCCAGCTAATGAATGAATGCACAATATCCCAATGTATCAAGCTGGACTTGGCTTTGCCTGGGTCTGGGCGAGGTCTGAGGGGACCATCTCTGTTCAGCACACTGCTGCTCACGTCCGAGAATCTCAACGTCCTTCCGACAGTATCATGCGAAGAGGAGTTTTTCCAGCCATCCAGTTGCACACTCGTAAATGCCCTCGGAAGGTTTACTGGTCCTTCTCTCCGTGTGTGTGTGTGTGTGTGTGTGTGTGTGTGTGTGTGCGGGTGTGTGTGTCAGTATTTCTTTCCTACTAAAGTTTCTTTACGGGTTATGACAACTCACAGATCTCTCTTTGTCTTTTCCTAGTTGCTGCTGTTCAGACTGATTTTCATCTTGCATATGATTTTAATACAAGCGCTTGTAATATGATTACATTAACTGTTGAGCAACATCGCCTCAGCAGAACCAGACCGCAGAGTTCTTTTTTTAACTGCACTAGGAATGCCTCGGCTCTATCTACAGTGGTAATTCTCCGCCCAAGTGCACTGGCCAGATAGGCTGGGTTTTAGGTCCTGTGAGAATCTGTATCTGCGAGACAGTGCAGGAGCAGGACAGGGCGGGGAGGAAATCTGTGCACAATTTTCTTGGAGTCAAAGCAGGTTCTCCTTCCTCGTCCCGGGGATTGTAGTGACTTCCTGGAAACGTGCCCTCTTTCCAGTCTGGCCTGTGGTAGAATGGATTCGAACAGCTTCTTTGTGCTAGTCCTTCAGAAGGGAATGTGAGGCGATGGGTGACGTCCGACTCTTGATTTCAGCTCAGGTCACGATCTCACGGTTCATGGGATCAAACCCCGCGTCGGGCTCTGTGCTGGCAGAGCTTCGATTCTCTCTCTCCCTCTCTTTCTGCCCCCTCCCCAACTCATGCTGTATCTCTCTCTCTCTCTCTCTCTCTCTCTCTCTCTCCTTCTCAAAATAAATAACACTTAAAAAAAAGAGTTACGTTTTGATAAGATTCTGAAGAGAAAATGGTAAGGATGGTGATGATGATGATGGTAATCCCAAGGGAAAAAGGGAAAGAAGATGATGTGACTCGATTCTACTCAGTTCTTATCTGCCTGTGGGTGTCAGAACTCTGTGTGATTGGCATAGAAACCCTGTGTCCCAATTGTTTTGTTTGGTTATTTGTTTCCAGAGCAGTCTGATGTCAGAATTTCCATCCCATTGTCTTAATGAAACAAACAAACAAGCAAAAAAAGATTCTGCAATTCCATTAATCACAAGACAGAAACTACCCTCTACATTGCCTCTTGACATGGAAATATTCCAAGGCTTGTTTTTGTCAGACGGTGTAGCTAGAATTTCGTTGTTGCTGTTGTTCAGAAATTGCGAGCTTCTCATTTGGAGAAAACCTGTGTGTGTGTGTGTGTGTGTGTGTGTGTGTGTGTGTGTGGAGGGTGTTTTATCCTGGAGGAGACAGACAAAACTTAATTTATCTTCTGGTACCTGTTTTGGATTCTTGTTAAAAGAAAAACGCAAGCCACCCAAAGCTTCTGGTCTGTCCCCTAATGCTCAAACCCAAATGGATGGGACATTTTGGTTTATTTGCCTATCTTTATTATTGTTTCTTCTTGAAATACCACGAGCATACAATATGGGTGTATATTTTTTGTATGTTTTTGTTCTAGGGTCACATTTGATGCCCTTGGCTTGGCTTAGATGCTGTAGATCTCATAGGGGTGACAAAAGGTGACCCCCTTCTTGTAACTCCAGAGCAGATATGAATAATTCTGGTGATTTAAAAGAAGGAAGGAGTTCATGGATCTTCCTATTCACACGATTTTCCTTTTTCCCCCATTCTCCCGCCTTCTTGCCCTTTCATAGCAAGGCAGAGAGTATTGTTTGCTCTGAACTGATGCACCTGCAAAATGGTATCTGAAAGGGACTGTATTCCTTCTGTTTTCTGGCTGATGTGGCCAGGTTCCAGCCAGAAACACGTTTCTGAACACACTCACCTAGGACTTCCGTTAGCAGTGGCCCCGGTCAGCCCAACCCAAAGGCTCTCTGATTCCCAGAATTTTAAGAACAGTCCAGGCTAATGACCATCGTTGTCTAGGGGCCCGAAGTCAGGACTCGTAGAAGAGGCCCACGCCCAAGTGCCCTTGGGAGACAATTTATCTCAAAATCTCCTTGAACCTACTTACTGGGCAATACCCACTCAGACTTCCCCAAAGGGCTGAGAGTACCTCCCTTTAAAAAGAGCCACCCTGTAGGGGCACCCAGGTGGCTCAGTTGGTTAAGTGTCTGACTTCAGCTCGGGCCATAATCTCACAGTTCATGAGTTCGAGCCCCACATCATGCCTTGCGCCACTCTGTCTCTCTCAGATAAATAAACATTTAAAAAAAAAAAAGAGCCACACTGTAACAAGGACACTGTGTGCTATTTTCATCTGATCTCACGTGAAGACTAAGAAGCAGAAGGGCAGAGATGTGTCTGCAAAGTTTAACTTCTGGCTCTCTGGGGAGAACACCCCTAGTGTGTAGTATTTGCCTCCTTGTGTGGTATAAACACTCCCATCACGGCCAGTTTCCCAATACCAACATGACGTCCCCAGATACAGAACCGGGAGGGGATGTCTGTCCTCAGCTCCCACAAGCCAAGATTGGCACGTTTCATCACAGCCATGCTCCCGACTAGGAAACAGCAGGGGGAGAGAACACAGGTTTGGAGACCCAAAGACCTGGCTTGGGTTCCAGGTATGCTCTCTATTAGCTCAGGCAAGTGACTCTTGGATGCTGTGGAGGCCCCTGAAAAATAGACAAGTGAGTGTCTTTCTAGCTGGGTGTGAACCCAGGGAGAAAACCCAGGGAGGAGACACCTCTGGCACGAGCAACATCACCTTCACCGTCAATCAATCCGACAGGCGCATGGATGTCACCACGGGTTTCGCAGACTTCCACAGACTCCATCGTACTAATGCGGGTGCTATTATTCCTATCTTACAAAATAAAATTTGAGTCTTGAAGAGGTCAAGGAACTCCTCTGTAAAAGCTGCCAGCCCACGTCTGTCTATCTACACGGACCATTCATTTCACCCTCCATGAGATGCTTAATAAATTTGGTTTTTAAGCTGGAAAAGCATTCATTAAAGACAGATGACTATCCCCTTGAAATCCTAAAATTGGGGCAGATCTTCTCAAGAGAGAAAGGTGGCCAAGAGAGCCAATGTTGCAGCTATTCAAATATCATCCTCTTACCCCCTCCCATGGGTTAACAAGCGGTAGGCTATGTACAACAGACATTCAGTCGTGACCTGCATCTCTGAACATGGTGTCTGTTGCCCTGAGGAAGCTGTGGAGAGCAGAGAGCTGTGTCATTGATTGATTTACATTTTATTCCCTAGGGAAGCAATATATAAAGTTGGCCAATTTGGGGTTACCAAACCCTGACTTTTTTCCCCATCTCTTCTATTTACTAGTTGAGTGACCTTGGCTGAGTCACTTCACGAGTTATCACAAGAACATAAGCTACAGACTAAGGATATTCACAAATTCCTGACTCTCCGTGTGTGTGTGTGTGTGTGTGTGTGTGTGTGTGTGTGTGAGGGAGAGAGAGAGAGAGAGAGAGAGAGAGAGAGAGAGAAGAGATGGGAGGTTCAGATAATGAGTATGAGCTCCTGGAAGGTAGAGCCTGTGTCTACTAAGGTTGCACCTTCAATATTTACTCGGCATTAGGTTCGTCCTTAATTGATGAAGGACTGAGTCAACTGTCTGGAACAAAAGTCATCACCCAAAAGATACTTAATAGGTGGGAGCGATGTTTACTCCAGTGTCAAAGAGCATGTAGACCACCCCCACCCTTAGACCTTCAGCACTTGGAAAATGACAACTCTCTGGTTTTGCCATTTGAGACAAGATACTTACTTCTATTTTTTTTTTTAATGTTTATTTTTGAGAGAGCGACCGAGGGTGAGTAGAGGAGGGGCAGAGAGAGGGAGACACAGAATCCGAAGCAGGCTCCGAGGCTCTGTGCTGACAGCAGTGGGGCTCAAACTCATGAACCGGGCGATCGTGACCTGAGCCCAAGTCAGACGCTTAACCGACTGAGCCACCCAGGCACCCCGATACTTACGTCTTTAACGTAAGCTTACTTTCAGTGTAAAACAGCCTCGGTACAGCAACGACCACAAGCAGCTTAATAAATTGGGAATAAACAGTGTGCGGCGTGGCAAATGGCATCCCCAATAATCTATCATACATACATCTGCTGCGGATAATGCAAGATAACAAGAACCCTCTGATTTAATTGGGCTTGTGGGTGGTAGCTTACGCATTATAACGGTCCCATTGACATTGGTTTGCACCCGAGGAATCGAATCAGTGCCTACTTGCATAGGAAGCACTGAGCAGTCCTTTCTCCCCCGGAAGTGCCTGTGTTACTGTGAACGTTAACAGGAGTCAGGCCCGGGCTTGGAGGGGTTGGGAAGAGACCCTGGAGGTTCAGTGGGGGAGGCCGGACAACATCCCATTGCTTTCAGTGGGACCCTGTGCCCTTTGAAAAGCCCCGCCGTGGTTTAAGAGGCTCTCTGTCCAGGTCTGGCCGCAATGCCAATAGAAGCGTCTAGTGATAACATCCTAACTGTACGTATGGGCACGCAGTGTCGACACCTATATCTAGGTATATCTTCCCCGTCTCTGCCTCCGAACCACTGGGATGTATTCTGCCAGGAGCAATACGAGAGTCGCCGTATCAGATGACCTGGGCCACACGTTAGCCGTGCTCATAAATACCAACCTGGCAAAGTCCATCTCGTGTGGTGTCACAAGGCCAGTTTCATTCTAGCGGCTCTGATCGCGGTTCCCAGGGAGCAGAGTGTTGAAGCCGTGCTGATACAACGATCAGATCTAAATCCGTTTTGCACCAACCTTTCCCCGGGGAGAGATCGGGGCGCCGGTCTCTCCCTCTGAGGGCCGGGCGGGGGGGGCAGAATCACGGCAAGGCTCTGGGGCGGGGGGGTCTCGGGAAGGGGAAGAGGGGGAGCACTGAGGCTGCGGCCCTTCCTCCTGCTCCGGAGGGCACCTCGCCTGTGTCCAGCAGGCCCGTCGTCCCGCTGGTGGTCAGGCAGGCCCCGCCGACTGGCGTTCTGCAGACCCACTTCTCCAGCAGGCTTCCATTCGTTGTCAGGCTGGAAACCCAGCCTTCCCCAGCCCCGGAGCCTGGAAGCTGAGCAGAACTAGGCAATTATCTGTTTTGAAGGAATACACTGATTTGACATTCTTAAGAAGTCACAGACGTCTGATTTCATAATATAATTTGTAGAAGTAAAAAAGGCAAGTTAAACATTTGCTTACACATATCATGTTTACATGTGTTCAAAGAACTTTCCAAAACTTTGCAGTTTCATCCAACTGCATCTTTTTTAAGCTCGCTTCGCTCTTGTAGGTTTGCAAACAAATTCCGCAGCACATTCAACCGCAAATTGATTTACTTTTGGGGAAACTCCTTGAGTTTCACGACTTTCTTCTTGCTGTTTAACGTACACACAGATGCAAAAAAGAAAAAACAATCTCCTAACACAGGAACACAAATCTGGCATCCGGAGGAGTCAATTTTTTTTTTTTCCCATTTATTCTCAAAGTGAAGGGAAAGCGGCGATGGATGTGATCCAGATCATAGGAGTGTGCAAATGACTTCTGGGGACCCGCTGGCAGAGTGAGTGACAGCCGCAGCTCGGGGCAGGGTGGGTGAGGGGGAGAGCAGCGTCCCCGCGCAAAGGAAACCCACACTTCACTGGGCATGTGCCCCGGATGCCTGGCCGTCCACCACCCGGGGAAGGTGTCACCACCCGCTCCGGCGTTCAGGACGGGGAGGCGTCTTGGAAAGCCCGGTCTCCCGTACCTCTGCTGGACCGCAGTCCCTGAGTCCACGTGTCACTGGTGTTCGTTCTTCCGTGTCTCCTGAATGCGCTCCATCACTCAGCACTGGGACTCTGGCAGTGGCCTCCGGAACGACCTTACTGAGGGGGAAATCATAAGCCACGCATCTAATCCATTTGCCATCCTTCTTCAACTTACCAGGACTCTCCTTTCTGCAGGATAGAGGGCCAACTCCTTGGCATAACTTCGAAGGCCGATCACAACCAGGCTTCCGCTTTCGTTAACAACCCCCTCGCTGTGAGAGCGCCTCAGGCCCCAAGCAAGTTCTGCACGTACGCCATTTGGTCTATCCCACAGGGCCTTTGCACACGCCATTTCTTTGACCACAAGCACCGTCCTGTCATTTTTCACCTGGAAAACTCCAACTCATCCTTCAAAATCAGCTCCGACACCACTTCTGGAAATCATCCCTGAGCCTCAACACAGGGTTAGGACTTTCTTCCTTTTGTTCCTTAGCACCCTAAATTGAATTTTTGAAAGCTGGGCTACATTTACCGTGAGTTGGCAGAATCTGTCTTGTTTAGGACGACGATTTGGTTACCGGTGCACAACACACACACACAGTTCCTAAAAATGTAATAGACGTCATGTAAAGGTTTTTGCATAAACTAGATAAACGGGGGCAGCCGGGTGGCTCAGTCGGTTGAATGGCCAACATCGGCTCAGGTCACAATCTCACGGTTTGTGAGTTTGAGCCCCACATGGGTCTCTGCGCTGACAGCTCGGAGCCTGGAGCCTGCTTCGGATTCTGTGTCTCCCTCTCTCTCTCTCTGACTCTGTTCCCCCGCTCACACTCTGTCTCTCTCTGTCTCGGAAAAATAATAAAGAAACGTTAAAAGAAAGGAATAGAGAGCTAAATGAATGAATTAGATGATGAAGTGGAGTATAATCGCTCAAATGGCTATGGCTCAGACCCTCCTCCCCACGGAGGGCCCCTCACAAAGCGATCACAGAGAAAGAGCCAGACCACTGAATGCTGCGGACTCCATGGTGGGTGAGTAGGGTAACCATGAACTCAGGTGGCTGGACAAAGTGGCAAAGTGATATCATTGCATAAGCCTCTCATCTTCAGACCTTCTCCTTCCTTCTCTCCCGACGCTTTGGCCCCTGGAGATGCTGGAGGGGCCCTAAGACAAGGTGAGCTCATAAGAGAACGTCAAGTCCTGGAGAAGGAGCTACAAGGCTTGAGGGATGGATGGCAGGTGTCTCTTCTTCCAGCCGAGCTGGCCCCAGGCTCTTCTGGCCACGGACCTCAAGGGTGCCCAGCCAGTTTCTCCCTGGCCGGAATTTCAGGATATTCCCTACTCTACATCCTGCCCCGTGAGGGGGGACAGTGACCTCCCTGACTCCCCTCCCTCCCACACCTCAAGGTGTGCATCTCATCACTTTTAGGGCAGGTCCTGGAATCTTCCAAGGATGCCAAAGGCAAGAAAGGCCTTTGAGTCAAAGGGCTCCACTGAATGAGACATTAGCGGCAGAAAACTAAGGAGGCCAAAGTTTACCAACACAGAGGACTTTCAATCTGCCTGGCTTCTGTCCCCGAATAAAGGAGCATATGTCCAGGCTCCAGCCGTCCAAGGTTTCTGGTTTTGCTTTTGTTTCTTTCCTTTTGAGACGTCTGTGATTAAGCCCGTGTCCAGGCCAGAAAGGGTGACTCTGTTAGCTCTCATTAGCTTGCAGCCTGGTTGGCGGCCCCCCTCTGCAGCCAGAGCTCTGCCAGTAAGGCCTGGAAACCCACAGCGTTAATAGGAACCAGGCAGGGAAAGTGAAGCTCAAACCAGGATTGTGTCGCAGAGGCTCCCAGAGCCACTCAGCCGCGTGAGGCCTGGTGCGGTCACGCGCTGCCGAGGCTCTGCCCGGAGTGTTTTAGGCGAATGGGTGGGTGGTGGGGTGCTGGGACTCGCACTCCGGTGCTCTCTGGGTGTTTCCGTCCAAACTGACCGCTTCCAGAGTCCCTCCCCCCCCCCCCCCCCCCCCCCCGCCGTCCCTGGTTCCCGGGAGCCAGCCCGGTGGGGGAACCCTGGCCTCCCGCGCGACCCAGCCAGAATGTAAGTGACGGACTGGAGGTTTCCTGTCTCCCCCTGACACGGGTCCTCACAGGCTGGGAGAGGGCTACAGGCACTAGAAGAGCTCCTCGGAGTGGAAGGCCTGACTCAGGGGCCCGAAGGAAGCAGGCGAGGACACTGACCTCCTCCTGGGTGGTCAGCTCACGGAACCATTGGCAAAAAATTAATCGGAGGCTATCGGGCTGCTGTGGTAACTTCCAGAGCCCACACAACTGCGCTTGGGAGAGAGAACAAATAGCGAGAAAGGCTCTCTGCAAGGCGGTGGCCGATGCTGCCTCTGCTCTTCCAACACTTGCGAAGAAGCGTGAGTCGCTGTCCCGGCTCAACTCCGCAACCCACGCGCAGATCACCTGGGAACAGCCACGTCCCCAAGGAGCTCGGTGTCACTGCCATCAGGAAGTACAACCTCCGGCCTCCCCGTAAGCCAGAAGCTCCCGTTGCAGACTGGGATGCCCGTCCTCAGAGCCCCCACAACTGCTGTGACCTCCTGGTGTCGAGGGCGCGGGCGGGGGGTGGGTAACCCTCGGGACTCGAGCCTGGGGAGGGTAGGGGGTGAGGACGAAGAGAGTATCGGGGGCCCCGAAACATACATGGCACTCAGTACCCCTCCCACGAATGGCAAACCAGTAGATTTCCCACTTTTCTTTTTGTGCCTTTTACTTTGGGTTTTTCCATGGAAAAGCTGGCCTGATCCATAAAGCAGTTTTCAGGTGAACTTCTTTCTTTCTTTCTTTTTTTTTTGTTTTTTTTGAATGTTGGTTTCTTTTTGAGACAAGACAGACAGAGAGACAGAGTGTGAGTGGGGGAGGAGCAGAGAGAGAGGGGGACACAGAATCCGAAGCAGGTTCCAGGCTCTGAGCTGTAAGCACAGAGCCCCACGCGGGGCTCAAACCCGCGAACCGTGGGATCATCACCTGAGCCGAAGTCAGACGCTCAACCGACCGAGCCACCCAGACACCCCCAAGTGAACTTCTGATAATATGCGCAGTGAGGTGATGTCCTGTTACCTGTGTGTGTGTGTGTGTGTGTGTGTGTTTGCAAAAAATGGATACATATATGTATATTTATATATAATATATATCGCTATGATATGATATACTAGTAATGGGTATTAATTATATGTGATATGTATTTATAGGTTGTTACTAATACATGACACTACTTAAAAACACAAAAGAGAAGTCATTCTCATTGGAGAAAATTTGGAAAATACTGAATAAAGAAGAAAATGTAAATCACCCATGGTTGCATCGCCCAGAGATAAAAACTATTAACATCTTGATGTACTTCATTCTTTCAGCAAATATTATGTTACAGATTTGAGATCACACTGAATAAACAATTTTATATCTGGCTGTTTTTCAATTAATGTCGCATTGTAAGTAGGTTCTGCTTTCCACCTCTCTCAGGGACATATTTCTGTTTGGGGTTCATTTTCATTATGTTTCATAAAAATAATTTTTCAGGGGCACCTGTGTAGCTCAGTAGGTTAAGCATCCGACTCTTGTCGGCTCAGGTCATGATCTCAGAGTCGTGGAATCAACCCCCACATCGGGCTCTGTGCTGACAGTGTGGAACCTGCTTGGGATTCTCTCTCTCTCTCTCTCTCTCTCTCTCCCTCCCTCTCTGCCCCTTCCCCACTCTTTCTGTCTATGCCTCTCTCTCTCTCTCAAGAAATAAATAAACATTTGACAAATAAATTTTCACTTTATTTGAGAGACAGGGCAGAATTTCTGAGCTATGTATAGACACCCCAGCTGTTGATGTTTGCCCATTCTCTGGATTTCTACAGCCTGCTGGTAGTTTTAACCAAACAACAATAAAACCACCTGCTATCAATGCCCCAAAGACAGGCCAATTCCGTGAAAGAAATCAGCCACACAGAGCTCAAAGCTAGTCTGGCCCCTTACAGAAGAGCCATGTGAGACCCCCAGGGGCAAAAAGAGGAACCAGATGCCACAAAGTTACAGGGTCACTGATGCAGAATGGGGACCTTCCCTCTCCTGACCTCTCCTCCTAAAGTTTCAGGGGTGGGGGGAGGGGTGCTGCCCGGATGCTTCCTTTCCGATTAACCGTTGTATTGTCATGTTTATTTATGTATTCCCACAGTCCATGGGTAAGACATAATCTTGTATTCCAACTGTGAGTAATCATTGTGTTTCTCTTTTTTTGTATATTTTAATTGAAGTATAATTAACATACAGTGTTACATTAATTTCAGATGTACACATAATGATTCAACAATTCAATCCCTTGCTCAGATCTCATCAGGATAAGTGTTCTCTCCATCTCCTCTATCTATTTCACCCCTCCCCACACCCCTCCCCTCTGACAGCCACATGGATGGATCCAGAGGGTGCCCGGCTAGTGAACTAAGTGAGTCAGAGAAAGGCAACCCGTGGTGTTTCTTAACCGAATCGAAAACATTCAGATCAGGCCTAGGTAGAAGTTGGGTGAGAGGTTTTGAATTGATCTTGCCCGAATGAGATAGGAATTCTTTTGTTCTTTCTTGGATCGGTGTGTTTGGGGAGAAGAGTATCTCGGGGGTGCAGAATAAGAGGTAAACTTGATCCTTCCGTGCTATCAGACCCTTACTTTATTTTGCCAAAACAGATTTAAAAAGAAACTTGCTCAGTCGAGCCTCCCATCTGCTGATGCGTAGATCTGCCTGTCACTGACTGTGAAGACGGGTAACGGTTCATTTTATCCGGGAACACCTGGGACAATTTCAAGTGATCTTCTCCCGTAAGCTCTTGTGTGCCACATGACGTGCTAGGCAAGGTCAGTCTGGAGACACGCAACCTTTGTAGCTGACCTAGGTCAGACAGAAACAGGGTCCCAAACCCAGGTCTGCTCTGCTTTGTCTATCTGTCCTTGGGCTTAGTTTTGGGCCCAAGATCTCTCTGAGTTTAAGTGTTTGGTTGTTTTTCTCCCCCCTTCGTGCTGTCAACGTGGTATTAGACAAAGCGTGCGAAGTCCTTACCACCCAGCCCATCACATAACACCTGCTGGGCGCACGTCCACTTTGCCATTACCGTCCTTTGCCATTACGTCCTTTGCCATTACCAATAATATTGCTGTTGTTATCACCATCACCATCGTCGTCGTCAGTCCTAACTGGGCGAGAGAAGCCTTCACTGTAAAAGAGATAGTTAAGATTTTAGAAGACATACAAGATTTCCAAGGTGCCTGTGGGCAGAAACACATCCTGGAGAGAAGAAAGACTTTATGCAAAGACTCAGAGGTGTGGGAGAGCTACGGGCTGCTTTCAGGGATCAGCAATGGTTGGAACGGCTGGCATTAAAGGCGGGTTTCTGGATGGAGCCAAAGGTGTTGATGTCTGAGTCTTTGGAAGAGCTGAGGTGTAGCCTTAGACATGGCGAGCAAACGACGCGGGGTCACGAAGGGCTGCCGCGGAGCGTAAACACTGCCCTCTAAATACGCACAATGACCTTGGACCAAAGTGTGGACCAAAGTCAGGGCGGAACCTGGGTCGGAGGAGACTTGGAAATACATACAACTAGTGAGATCGGGAAGAAAAAAGGTACCTAAAGAATGGGGTTAGTGCTAAAGCAGCCAACCACAAGGAATGCGGGGAAGATGGCTGAGGTTTCTGCCCGAGGGTCACAGGAAGGACCTCTTCCCCCTGCACCCGGGCAAGTCCTTTTCCTTCTCGAATTCGTGAAACGGTTGAAAAGCGACAATTTGGATTTCTATTTGCAGAGGATTCTCTGACCGCAAGACCTGCTTTCAACCTTCCTGACAGATGTAAAATGTGGATTTTCTCTTCTGCCACCTCAGTTTGATGGCCCCAGCTGAGCTGAGTCCCACACAGCTGGAGGATCTACTTCCAGGGTCTATTCCTTTCTGGAAAATGGCGTCTGCAAGTCCAGATCTTTTAAAAGGTCTGAAAGAATTATTTGGGTGGAAAGAGAAGGGAAGGAGGAGGAGGGAAGGGCAGGGGAGGGGAGGAGGGAAGGGAAGGACAGGGTGGGGAGGGGTGTGGAGGGGCAGGGAGGGGAGGGGAGGAGAGGGGAGGAGAGGAGAGGGGAAGGGAAGGGAAAGGGGGAGGGAAGGGGAGGGGAGGGGAGGACAAGGGAAGAGGAGGGGAGGGGAGGAGGGAAGGGAAGGACAGGGTGGGGAGGGGTGTGGAGGGGAGGGGAAGGGAGGGGAGGAGAGGGGACAGGGAAGGGAAGGGCAAGGTGGGGAGGGGTGTGGAGGGGAGGGGAAGGGAGGGGAGGAGAGGGAACAGGGAAGGGAAGGGCAAGGTGGGGAGGGGTGTGGAGGGGAGGGGAAGGGAGGGGAGGAGAGGGGACAGGGAAGGGAAGGGCAAGGTGAGGAGGGGTGTGGAGAGGGGAGGAGAAGGGAAGAGGGGAGGGAAGGGGAGGGGAGGGGAGGACAAGGGAAGGGGAGGGGAGGGGAGGAGGGAAGGGAAGGACAGGGTGTGGAGGGGAAGGGAGGGGAGGGGAGAAGAGGGGGGATGGAATGGAAGGGCAGGGTGGGGAGGGGTGTGGAGGAGAGGGGAAGGGAAGGGAAGAGAGGGGGAAGGCAAGAGAAGGGAAGGAGAGGGGAGGGGAGGGAAGAGGAGAGGAGGACAAGGGATGGGGAGGGGAGGGGAGGGAAGGGAAGGGGAGGGGAGAGAAGGGGAGGGGAGGACAAGGGGAGGGAAGGGAGGGGAAGGGAAAGGAAGGGAAGGGAAAAATTAAAAGAAGTAGGATTTTTTTTTGAGTACTAGATTCTCTGGTTCTATTTAAAACAGATTTTATAAGAGATTTTAATTTAAAAATGTATGCCCGCAAACTTTCCAGCAAGATTTCTACTGTGTAATGTAACAGACCCCTGAAAAGTTGCTTCTAGTGTGTTCAGAACCGGTGCTGGGAGCACAGAGATGAAACAAATATGTTCCCCACTCTCAGGGAGCCCCTGTCCGAGGCAAGACACAGGCAGGAAAGTGCTAGAATGGAGGCACGACAGCAAGGGGAGTGGGGGCCCAAGGAGGCAGCCTCATCTGCCTGGGGAGAGAGGCAGAGTTTTCGTAAGAGGATGACGTCCAGCTTTCTATGCCACAGTGGTGGATGCATTTGCCATATGGTGACCATATTTTTGGAATCAAAAATCGGGATAGATGATCTGACACAAGTTCTGTCGATGGGACAGAATATTTGAAATCAAGGCTGTCCGAGGAAACGCAGGACATATGGCCACCATAACCAATCATTACTGTGCTTCAGGGGGCATGGTTTGATCCACGGGGTAACCAAAGCCAGGATTCAGGCAGACAATTTACATTAATGCTTAAGTGCAGATGTATAAGGACTGCATTTCCTGACCTTCTTTATCAGACAAGGCAAAGGCTGGGCTGCTAAGTAATTCACAGCAATCTTAAAAAGGCCAGGGACGGGTGAATGTTAAAATGACAGGGCTAGAAAGACCCTTCGTGACCACGTGGTCTAAAAACTTCATCTCACTGTACCATCAGAGAAACTGAGGTAATCTATCTAAAAGCACGTAGTTGCGATGGGCTGGAGCTGGGGCCGGGTGTTGTCTGAAGCTCAGTTGGGTGTTATTCCTTGGACTACGTCAGGGCCGGAGGCGGGGATACATCAGAGGAGCCCGTACATTGTGAGGAACCCACACATTCTGGCCTTGGCCACACTAAGACGACACTCAGTAGACTACCCCTTTACTCAACAGCCAGAATGCCGTATTTGGCGACCTTGAGCTCAGATCTCACCTGGATATGGATAGAGGATTATTATGACAAATGTTGGCAGTGCTTGAGTCCCTAGCCCTCGTATATTTTGTTGAGAATTCTCCAGCAATGAGGAGGCTGTGAGAAAAAGAGAAGGGTCGTCGCAAAACGGTAGGGTATTTCCTCATGAGAGGTCAGGAGGCAGAGTTCAGGGTCAGCTGGGCAGGTGGGAAATCGCAAGTCTACATGGCTTTCTCCAAGATGGTACCAGGGAGAGACGGGAACCCACTTGATAACTAAGCCCATTGATCTCTAATCCTTGGTCTTTCCAATTTGGAAAGACACTGAGCTCAGAAGTGATGCTGATAAGAAACACTTAGTATTTTTGCAGCATCCCCCAAAATGTAAGACACCTGCCCAGCATGTGAGAGGGGCAGGAAGAGAAAAGGCTTTTTTTCTGGGGTTCACAAACATCAACTCAGATCTCTGAGATTAAATGCATGACATGCTCCTCCTAGTGTGCATCGGGGCTGGACAAAGATAATTAAGAAGGACCAATGGGATGGCCTGTGTTTTGGACTATTCATCTTCTCCTCTGGAATTCCAGAACAATCCCACCTCAGGAATCTAGAGCTGTTTGTGGGCCTGTGACAAGACCCGTGCCTTTTTGTCTTGTCCTTTTTTTCCCCCTCTTCTCTGCTTTGCTTTGCTTTGCTTAGTATTTCTCCCTATCTGGGCTGGCATACAATAGTGACTCAAACTAAGTATGGATTATTCTTTGCCTGGGCGCTGTTAGGATCCAAAATATTCCCATAACATGTTGAGCATCCTTAGCCATCCATGCCTGGGTCCACCCAGCCACCCATCTATCCATCCATCTCTCTTCCCATCCACCCAGCCAGGCATTTATTTATTCTTCTCTTCAGTGCAGATCAGTAGTCATTTCCTGAATTACATCTAAGTGCCAAGGATACGTGCAAATACACTCCAGCAACAAAGATAAATATGACCCAGACCTTGAATTGGAGAGATCACTCATAATCCCAGAGGCAGACATGCAGTTATGTCTTGATAAGTGCTATAAAGGCGTGATGAGTGCTTGGGAAGGGCAGGGCTTGGGGTACATTCTGTGGAGTCTTGAAGTGAGCGGTGGTTGGCCATTTGAAGGGAGAGGGCAGGCAGGAAACACCAAGTCGGTAAGCCAAGCCCAGAGATATGGAGAGCTACAAGCAGCTGGGTGTTTCTTTTTATTTATTTATTCTGGGGAGGGAGAGGGGGAGAAGGGACAAAGAGAGAGGGGGAGAGAGAGAGAACCCCAAGCTCCTGTCTCGCCCTGCCTCGGGGGACCAGCTCTTCCGGTCTGCCTGGGACTCAGGGGTTTCCAGGGGACAGAGCTTTCAGTTCTAAAACCAGCGCTGTCTCAGGCAAACCAGGACGCGTGGGTTGCTGTAAAATATGCATTGAACTGTGTGGTGAATAGAATAGGGACGCCTTAGGTCATCCAAATCCCAACCCCCGACCCGCGACTATGTCACCTTACGCGGCAAAAGGGACTTTGCAGGTGTGATTAGGTTAAGGGTCTTGAGATAGAGCTGTGGTCCTGGCCTCCCCAGGCGGGCTGAGGGTCATCAGAAGGTGACACTTAGAAGGGAATGGGCGAGACGTGTCAGGGAAGGAAACCTGGTGACGCAGGTGGGGGTCTCAGTGAGGTGATTGCTGGGCGGGGTCTCACGTCAGGGAATGCCTCTTTTTCTAGAGAGTGGAAAGGAGGGCGCGGCTTCTCCTCTAGACTCGATCTGAGCCCTGTAAGAACCCACTTTGGAGGGTTCAGAGAATACCTGTGTATTGTTCAAGCCACTGACGGTGACTTGTCACGGTAGCAATCAGAAGCTAATACCGGGGCTCCTGGGTGGCTCAGTCAGTCGAGTGTCCGACTTCGGCTCAGGTCGCGATCTCACGGTTCGTGGGTTCGAGCCCCGCGTCGGGCTCTGTGCTGACAGCTCGGAGCCTGGAGCCTGCTTCAGATTCTGTGTCTCCCTCCCTCTCTCTCTCTCCCTCTCTCTCTCTCTCTCTGTCCCTCCCCCACTCGCACTCTGTCTCTCTCTCTCTCTCCAAAATAAATAAACATTAAAAATATTTTAAAAAATATTTAATGAGAGAGATCTTGTACTCATAATGTATTTTTGACTGGGCATGTATTTTCAAGGGGGAGGTGACATCATCTCCAAATGGACTACAATTGGTTCTTGGGGGAATAGGGAAATTCCTGTTTAAAGCATAAGTATCCAGATGATACGTAAATAGATACACAGTACCTCTGTGGTATTAAGATTTCATGGAGGGTTTTTGGGAAAATGTAAATATATATACATATCCTCTGAGTACAGGTTTCCCTCCCGACCAAAAGAAGCGCATTCCTATGAAAGCTTTTGCAAGTTGAAAGGGTACAAAGCAAAGAAGCAGTTACCATTAATTTTTACAGGGAAAAATTGAGCTTTCCCAGACCCCCCCTCCGAAAAAAAAGCACCTCTCTTAGGCCCTAGGACACATCTTGCTATCGGGAGCACAAAATAAATTGAGATAAAGCTCGCAGACCCAGTTCATAGCTCTAGGGGCTTGATGCTGAGGTGCAGAGTGGGGGTCCCCGGGGAAAGAGCCCCCTCCCCGGCTGCTTGGGGTGCGTGCTACCTCTGTAACCCAATGCTGAAAGCTATTTTGCTTTTTGCCTTTTTTTTTTTTTGGTAAAAGTGAACATCTTGTTTGGCTTTCTTTCCATTCGTGACAACGGATCGTAATGCAGGTCTTCTGTAAAAGCAAAGTAAAGTTGGGGGCACCGGGGTGGCTCCGTTGGTCGAGTGTCAGATGCTTGCTTTCGGCTCCGATCATGATCTCAAGTTTCCTGGGATCGAGCCCCGTGTCGGTCTCCGCACTCAGCATGGAGCCTGCTTGGGATTCTGTCTCCCTGTCTCTCTCTGCCCTTCCCCTCCCCACCCCCTCTAAATAAACTTTAAAAAAGCAAAGTGCAGTTAACACAAACTTGCAAAGGCCAAGGATACCTGTACTCCGATGAAACAAAAATAACATTGAGGGCCACTTGTCTAGTGAATGCACCCCACAATCCGCTATCCGCTAAAATATTTTAAATGGGATAGGCAAGAAATATGGAGCGAGGGAAGCCAGGGAACTTTATGGAGTCAGTCTGATAGAGGTTGATTTTGATTCTTTCACTTAGCTGTGCGGTAACTCTGAGCTCACGCTCTGTGAGAGAAGGAATCCACCTCAGAATATAGCTGTTGGTGTTTAATTAGGTGAGAGAGACAGAAAGATAGATATAGAATAGATTGATAGATACAGATGTGGTGGATGGACAGGGATAGACATAGGGAGAGACTTGAGCGACAACTGGTGCAGGTTACAGTTCCCAGTGATGGCTCTCCTTTTTTTTCCTTAATCTGGTTCCTTCTTACAAAATATACTCTCGGGACCCCCGTCTTACTGTCCAGCACCCCACAGCCACTGCCACATATTTTTGCCCATACAGTGAATCGACCTACCTATGGACACCTCCAGATTCATTTCAGTCCCTGATTGGTTGAGCCCCAAACATGTGTGTTTGATTATTCCAGGGCCCAGGCAGCAGACGACCCCCGGGATACACTGACCCCCTTGACCAATGATGGAAGGAAGGCGGACAAGGTGACTTGTCTAAGCTCCCCCTGCTGGCCAGTCCCGATGTTGCAAGACAGTCACCACGTTTCTGGCACCTTGCAATATGATGGGGTCCAAAAGCAGTGGGGAGCTGAGGGTTCAGAGGAGCTGGGCTGTTTCGCCTAATATACTTCCATAATGACCACTTTGTCCATATAGACACTGCCTGTGCTTCCTAAGACAGATTTTGTGCAGTACCATCTTATCTGCCTATGCTCAGGGGTAATAGGACAAACACCAGACGGTTTGTTGTTGTTAGAATAAGGACATTGTATCATGACATAGGTCTCTTTACGGAGATATACCAGGGGTGGGGGTGGGGTGGTGTTGAAAGTCTTCATGAGGGCATTCTTCCTTTAATTTGATGACCATTATGGGTTATAATTTATCATGTTTCCCTTTTTGCTCAGGCTCTCAGGAAACTCAGAGGCAAATTTGTGTTACATCCTAGCATCTTTACCGGGTTTTCCTACTTTTTTGTTTTATTTTCTATTTTTCTTCTTCTTTTCTGCAGCTCCTCTAGCCTTCCCAGAACGCTGATGGGCTAACTTGCCCTCGGGAAAACTAACACCAATGTTTATTCCCAGTAGAAGACTAGAGCTCGGGGAGCCTGGTGGCACAGTTGGCTAAGCATCTGACTCTTCATTTCAGCTCAGGTCCTGATCTCAGGGCTGTGAGTTCAAGACCCACATTGGGCTCCATGATGGGCATAAAAAAGAAAGAAAGAAAGAAAGAAAGAAAGAAAGAGAAAAAATAGAGCTCATTCACCATTCCCTTCATTTACAAACTCATCAAGTATGGTAGTCCTGCCTTTCCTCATGAATGATCAATATTACACTTAGATTGTGACCCAGATGACATAACACAGAAGAGGCCACTTGGACCAACTACATTCAAGGATTCACCATTCAAAGGTACTAAACAGAAAGTGCTGACCTGAGTTCTGGGATTAAAGCTCAGGCCAGAGGTGCCTGGGTGGCTCAGTAAGTTAAGTGTCCAACTCTTGATTTTGGCTCAGGTCAGGATCGTGGGATCAAGCCCCGTATCAGGCTCTGTGCTCATCATGGAGACTGTTTGAGATTCTTTCTCTCCCTCTCTCACTGCCCCTCTCCCCCACTCATGCTCTCTCTCTCTCTCAAATAAATTTTAAAAAATAAAATAAAATGAATAAAGCTTAGGCCAATGTTTAGGCCACTTAATGTAGGTGTTGTAGGAAGTGAACTGAATGGCCTCTCCAGTTCTGAGCTCACAGTGTAACCGGGGTTGCTGGCAGGAAACCAGTCGGTGCAAGGCGGTCTTCCAAGTGCCATGGTGAGAGACGGACTATGCCACTCTGGAAATGCCATGGAGGGGGCTGCTCCAGCCCTTGAAAATCAGGCAATGCTTCCCAGAACTTCCTCTAGGCATTTGAGCTGAATTTTAAAAGACAAACAGTTGAGAACTTGTGTCCACGTGAAAACTTGCGCAGAAATATCTACAGCAGCATCTTACTCATCACTGCTCAAAAATAAAATCAACTGAGATATCCTTCAATGGGTAGATGGATCACTGAACTATGGCACCTCTCTACTATGGAATATTATTTAGCAATAAAAAGAAATGAGCTATCAAGCCACGCAGAGACATGGAGGAAACTTAAAAGAATGTTGCCCGGTAAAAGAAGCCAGTATGAAAAGTTTACGTAATGCATAATTCCAGCTATAGGGCACTCTGGAAAATGGAGGCAAACCTACAGAGAAAGTAAAATATCAGTGATTGCCAAGGATTTGGGAGCAGGGACTGAAGGATGAAAATGTTTGTTAAAAAGAGAAAAAGAAAGACTGGCTGGAGTGAAAAGTGAGTGAGAAAGAAGAAAGAAAGAAAGAAAGAAAGAAAGAAAGAAAGAAAGAAAAGAAAAGGAGAGAGAAAAAGAAAGGGAGAGAGAAAGAGACAGAAAGAAAGAAAGAGAAGGAGAGAAAAGAGAGAGAGAAAGAAAGAAAGAAAAGAAAAGGAGAGAGAAAGAGAAAGAGAGGGAGAGACAAAGAAAGAAAGAGAAGGAGAGAAAAAAGAGAAAGAGAAAGAGAAAGAAAGAAAGAAAGAAAGAGAGAAAGAAAGAATGAATTAATATGTGAAAAGGCAGAGCCTACCTCTGTCAAGACAGGTAATACTGCATTGCAAGAAATAAAATATAAGGGAAGATGAACATAAGTGAAGGGAAACAAAAAATAATATAACAACAGGGAGGGGGACAAAATAGAAGAGACTCATAAATATGGAGAACAAACTGAGGGTTACTGGAGGGGTTGTGGGAGGGGGGATGGGCTAAATGGGGGAGGGGCACTAAGGAATCTACTCCTGAAATCATTGTTGCACTAGATGCTAACTAACTTGGATGTAAATTAAAAGATAAAATAAAATGGGGCGCCTGGGTGGTGCAGTCGGTTAAGCATCCGACTTCAGCCAGGTCACGATCTCGCGGTCCGTGAGTTCGAGCCCCGCGTCAGGCTCTGGGCTGATGGCTCAGAGCCTGGAGCCTGTTTCCGATTCTGTGTCTCCTTCTCTCTCTGCCCCTCCCCCGTTCATGCTCTGTCTCTCTCTGTCCCAAAAATAAATAAACGTTGAAAAAAAATTTTTTTAAAAGATAAAATAAAATAAAACTGTAAGGGAGGAATGATGGCAGATGAGGCCAGACAGAACTTGGTCCAGACCACAGGAGTTTGTGGTAGGAGCTTGTGTTAAGGAGCTTGTCCTTAACACAATGAGGGATGTCTAGAATTTAAGTTCAAATGTGAAATGGACACGTGTCTTGTCAACGGCCCCCTGAGAAGCTGTGGGTTCAATGTAAACCTTTGCCTTTGACTTCCTTCTCTACCACTCTTCCCAGAACAGTCAGTAGAGAGGAATGCATCTGAGCATTTTCTTATATCTATTCGGTTAATATATTTCACAGGAAGTGCCAGTGACTCATGGGGCAGTCTCAAACCAGGCAGAATGAGTCACTTTTTGTAAACCTATGGTGGGCTGGCTGTGTTCTCTGTCTATCTGTCTGTCTGCTTCTCTCCCCTGACCCACGTCTCACGCTGTGTGTCCATTTCTACATGAACTGCTTTCAAACTTGGTATCCCACCCCTACCCATCAGATTTCAACTCTGCCAGCCTTTGGCAGTGCAGTTCCTCCTTGGCATACTGAATTGGAGTGAGGGATAACGAACTGGCGGCACACTGGTCATTACATTTATATTACTGGTCATTACATTTATATAGACTCCTGTATCCATAAGCTTACAAGGTATAGGCCATTATTAACCATTCAGATTAGTTTCCTAGGGCTGCACAGAAAAGTACCACCAACCGAGGGGCTTGAAACAAGAGATACTTATTTTGTCATAGGCCAGGAGGCCAGGAGTCTTGACATGAAGGGTCAGCAGGGTTGCTTCCTTCTGGAAATTCTGAGGGAGAAGCCCTTCCCTGCCTCTCTCCTGGCTACAAGTGACAGCCGGCCATCCTTGGTGTTCTTGGCTCATGGTTCTCTACAATCTCTGCCTCCGTCCCCATGAGCTCCAGGTGTCTTCTGCATTTGTATGCCTCCCATCTCCCTTCTTGCACAAGGACACCAGTCATGGATGTAAGGTCCACTCTAAAGCCAGCCTGAACATTCCCGTCTGTAGACCCTCATCCCGATGACATCTGCAAAGGCCCTATTTCCAAATCAGGTCACATTCACGAGTACCAGGGGTTAGGAGCTGGTCATACCTCTTTGGGACACATAGTTTGAGCCACCACACCATTGTATAGATGAGAAAGATGAGGTTCGCTATGGTTAAGTGGATGGCCCCAAGCACAGAGCTGGTAAGTAAAGTGACTAGAGGCCAGCTCCTGTGATTACAGAACCAGGTCTCAGAAATGATGATCTTTGACCGTGACAGTTCATACGAAGAAGCACATATAGCATTCAGAACCAGTGAGAATCAAGGATGCGTTAGTTGGGACTTCTGGGCAAGAGGAGCATCGTCTCTCCTTTGTGGGAGCATACTGGTTATCAATTGCTGTATCACAACCATTCTGAAACTTACTGGCTGCAACAGAAAACATTGATTAACTCACAGTTAGGGGTCAGGGATATGAACGTGGCACAATTGCAGCTTCTATGTTTTCAGGGTCACTCACAGGCTGTCAGCAAGGTCATGTCAAGTCTCGGTTGGGGAAAGGTTTGCTCCCAAGGTCACTCATAGGGACATCAGAAGACTCAGGTCCTCGTAGGCTGGTGGCTGAGGACCTCAGTTCCTCACTGGTTGTTGGTCAGAGAACATTCCCCATTCCTTGTCTCGATAGGGCAGCTCACCCCACAGCAGCTCGCTTATCCAGAGCAAGCGAGAAGAGCCATGCAGGGCATGGAAGGATAAGAAGAATCACTGGTCTATCATAGACTAATTTTGGACCCGACATCTCAATCATTTAGTTACTAATTCCAGTCCTTATTCAGGGGTGGGACATTCACAAGAGTGTAAATATCAAGAGAGAAGATCATCGTGGCCCATCTTGGATACTGGCTGCCACAGGGAGCCACTGAAGTAGATCCTCACTGATCCGTGGCTGGAGAGATGGAAAGAGGTGAAGAGTAGGACTGGGAACCCATTTTATCATTTTATTCTGATGAAAGAAGAACTCTAGGGTTACCATCAACCATGGCATGAAGCCCGAGGATGGCGCCAACATCATCAGCCACAGAAAGAAGAGACCCAGAAGAACCAGGTACTTCGTGGCATGATTGGGCTTCTTGATCAAGCCTCACCTGACTGTGGGAGCCTCTGAACTATTCAGATAACACTGAGTGGATACGTTTAGTCTACAGAAAGTCCTAACAGGTGCATGACCCTGCATATAAATACAGTCAAGGTGGAGGAAATAACTCCTTGAGTTTATTTGCCTCTTGAGATAGATTACCAGATATAATCCTATCTCGTGATCCATTATCATTTATTTGACTGCTAGTGACCCACATCAGTGTTGTGAGCTGTTGTCAGCAGCCTCACGGTTGGGTTTCCAGCTGCATTCATGTTCCCTTTCTGTGCAAGAACTCCTCGCGTTTTGCCAGGAGCCCCGAAGTCAAGCAGCTGATTAGGTTAATGGCCGTCTACACCTGAGCACAACGCCACCCCCCACCCCCACCCCACCCGAGCAAATCCCAGGGACTATTTCTTTTGCTGTGTTCACAGGTGGGTTTCATGCAAAATTAGTAATGAGATCTTGCCTCCAAATCCCTTTTCCCTGGTGAGTGCACTGGGGGAATCAGCCGGTCTGAGGCGAGCTCATGTGGCCTGTGTTTTTCTGCTGATGTTGAAATTCTACCATCGCCCTGCTTTGCCCTCCCACCTGCAACCACCCACACAGAGACAACTAACCATTAACCTGTCTTTTCCTGTTTCACTGAGGAATTTGTTAACAACGCGCGGCCTAAGCCCCCAATCCCGCTCTCCCCCTTCCTCGGGCTTCAAACAACACTGACTTATAGAAAGTCACACTGCATTTGTAGAGACGCAACGGTGCTGTGGTCCTTTTAACTTTTTAAGAATCATGTGGAGTTCTTTAATCTTGATATGAGTCACCCCCTTCCTGTTACCCCATAAACAGTGTCTAATCTGTAGGCTTCAAGTTAGTTTTCTGATGAAAATTACAGGTGACAGAGCCACACCTTCTGCTTCAGGGACTGTGACCCTCTCCCAGGTGGACACTCGGATCCCCTGCAACCTGCTCCACCTTGATCATGGAGGTAAGAAATAACTATTCTCTAGAGAGGTCGTGTCTGACTCGTAAGGAAAAAAAAAAAGGAGGTAGATAATAGGAAGGGTGTGGATTTTGTTATGTCTTTCTTTTCTCACATTTTATTTGTAGAATTTTAATGACTAGATGGTAGCCTTCCCTTTTATTTATCTACTTTCAAATTTTAATGAATACTTCTGGCTATAATTACCTAATTTCTACATTTAAAATGACTAGACACGTAGAGGTTGGAGCAAATTGCATCTTGATGTGATGGTATCATACAGTATTAAATGCTGTGCAGGTATGGATTAATCAATAAGCAAGTTCACTTCTTATGAGCCGCAGTTCGTTCTTTAAATTGAAGAGGAATTGACGAAAGGAGGGATAGGGTTTATTGCTCCTCTCCTAGGATAAAAATCTACGGTGAATTGGTTCATTTCGCCTGTTGTTTCTTTATCATCCAGAGCAATGGCTTAATCCTGTTGCGAGTGGCCATTGTAAGCAGGGAACGCTCATGCTTTTTCTTTTTTTAAGATTTTTTAAATTTTTTAAAATTTATTTTGAGAGAAACAGCGAGGGAGCGCGCGCGCGAGATGGACAGAGAGGGAGAGAAAGAATCCCAAGCAGGCTCCACACTGTCAGCAAGGAGCCCGACGCAGGGCTTGACCTCACAAACCGCGAGATCATGACCTGCTCCGACTCCAAGAGTCAGACGCTTCACCGACTGGGCCACCCAGGCTCCCCTTGCTCATCCGTTTTCAGTGGATTTCTTCCCCACACTCTGTACACTTAACATGAAAAAGGGGGTCTTAGTACCCTCCCCAAGTCAGTTGATTCTGGAAAGTTCACAGAAGATCGACACCACTTCTAACAGTGGAGGCATATTGGATCCTCCCCTTTCAAGGAAACGGGGTCCTAGCAAGGTTGGGAGTCTCAGCCCTAAAGTTCATTGTATTCAGTAAGCAAACAACGGTTGTGGCAGGTTCCATTTTCAGGTACTTTCCCAGGTGCTGCACCCACACGGGTTCTGGTCCTGAGAGCCCTGCTATAAGACACAGGCTAGTGTTCCCATCCCCCATCAGTGCAAGGAAACCCACGTTCTGACAGACCAAGTCATTACGACAGCCATCTACTTGTCAATACCTTAAACCAAAGAGGTCTCACATTTAAGCTTGTATTTCTTCGCCCACACTCGTACACTTTGTTATTTATTCCTTTCTTTCCTTTTGAAGTAGTCACAGCAATTCCTCCTCATGCTCTGTTAAAGGCAGGTCTCATTGCGTTAGGAAAGGCAGTTGCTTGAACCTCTCCATCTATGGCTGGCACCTAGAGAGAAGAAGGCACGAACCTCTTGAGACCGGGAGGCCCAGACACAGGTGATAAGGGTCCAGGTGAGACCAGAAAGGGCAGGAGGTGAGCCGGCTAATGGACTCCCACCACCCGCCCACGGGGAACCCCAGGGGCCCAGAGGCTCAGAATTGTTAGCCAGGCTAAAAGAGCATTTTCAGTTGTCCCAGGGGACAGCCATTTAGCCAGGACAATTAGGCCATTTAAACTGACCATATTTTGTGTTAGAACCAGGGGAATTCCTGGTTCAACCTACCTGGCGCTCTTAAGCTCACTGAGTAAAGGGGCGTCGAGGGAACCCCAGAGTCTTCTCTCAGCCTGGTGACCAGAGAAGTTACTGGCAAGGGGTACCCTAAGAGTCCATGGACAGCCTATGCTCACAGGAGGAAGCTGTGTGCACAGAGAAGGTAAAAGTCGCTGAACACAAAATGATGAGGCTATAAATAAAGTTGAAGACGGAAAGAATAGGCTCACGGTGTAGGATAGAGGACCCATGAACCACAGGATGGGGTAAAGGTTGCTTTCATCAGGCAAGTTCAGGCCACTTTGGGTCACCTAGCCCAGGAGGAGGGGGGCTGGGGTAGGGCTGATTGAGGAGATGGCCTTTTGCTGAGTCTGGAGGGGTGCCAAGGAGTAAGTAGGACAAAGACGCAGAGGAGTTTTCTAGGACGAAGGGGCATATGTCCTGGCACAGTGATCTATTTACATTTACATGTAATTCAAAATAAATTTAAATTTAAATTTAAGGAAGGGCGGCTTTATTCATTTTCAAAGTGACTTTTTAAGGTATTCCCACCCTCCGATCTTCCCCTCACCCGTGTTTGTAAGACATATCAGATTCCAGGTGCTGCAGTATTTGACTTTCAGAGTCCAACTAATTTTATTACCTGTTAACGTGTTAACCAGTCACTCTGTGAATACCCCTCCCTGTTCTCCCAGATTCCCTCTGGGGGTCTCACACAGAAATGCCCTTTGCTGTCCGCTCTACCTGTTCTATGCACCCTCACAACCCTGATGGAACCACACCCCCTCCAAGAAGTCTTCTGTGATGTTCCATAGTCTTTTCTTCTCCATTTCTCAGCATTCGCTGGATACCATCAAAGCTGTACTCTGATTTCTATCTAAATTCTCTTGTTTAATGTGGGGATGATAGCCCAATTCCACTATGAGCTCTAGTGGGGGAGGGGAGACCCTATTCTCCGTGGTATTCCTGATTCCCCAGTAGACTGAACACAGTGGGTCTGCCCACACACTCATCAGCGACAGGTATGGTGCCTCTTGACAGGTTCTAACCATATTAGATTTTCTGCCATAGGAAAAACAACACTTCTCCATGTCTGAAATCTCATTTTCTCTCAACCAAATTTCCTTTCCAGTTTTATTTTGACAAATTAGGCTGGTTAGAAATTGCCTCTATATCAATATATGAAAGGTGCCAGGCTTCAGGTACTAGGCTTTCCTATTTATTTATTTATTTTTAAATTTTTATTAATGTTTATTTTTGAGGGAGAGAGAGACACACACAATCTGAAGCAGGCTCCGGGCTCTGAGCTGTCCGCACAGAGCCCGATGTGGGGCTCGAACCCACGAGCTGTGAGATCATGACCCGAGCCGAAGTCGGATGCTCAAGCGACTGAGCCATCCAGGTGCCCCTAGGCTTTCCTTTTTAGACTTCTGAAGGTTATCTGAGGTTTGGCAGAACACCTTAGAGTTTACGGAAAACTTCTGGAGTCATTTTCATTATTTCCTTTATGAAAGACTGGAGGTGTATCATGTACCTATTCGACAGGTGAAGATGCTAAGACATAAAGGAGTGGCCAAGGGTGAGCCCAATAAACCACAGGAGAGGAAGTGAACCCAAGTTACCTACCATCAAATGTCATGCTCATTTTGCTATGACACGCCAGCCTTTACTTTGTCAAATTTTACCTTAAAAGTATATGCAACAGCATTTATGTCAAAACATAAATGTAAACCAAGTGCAATGCAGAAGGACAGGCACCCACTGGGGCTGAGTGAGGGATAGAAAAGGCAAAAGGTGTATTGTCTCCTTGGAGAGAGGCACAGAGGTATTTGTCATCCTTTCTCCTCATTTAAGAAGTCAAATTGTATAGAAAGACACTGTGTTTTCCTCAAAACCTGTTCGGGCATTGCAAAGGGCTATCCTCGCAGGAACAAGAGCAGTGAGGGCTCCCATAATTTTTAAATCAACGCATCGACTGTAAAATATTCAAACCGGAAAACCAAAATAACCAAAGAACATGATGCGTTCAAGAGGAAATCCGGGAAGAGAACTCAAGAGGAGAGTGGCCATCAGTTGGCAGTCAAGTTTCAGTGTAATGTACCAGTGTGCAGGGACAAGGCAATTTGTTGCACAAACTGAGCTGGAGGTGACAACATTGTTGGGGCATTGTGCTTTTCGGTGGAGGGAGAGAGGCTGTGAGTTCTGGCTTTGTAGTTCTGCAGAGACTGCACCTGGGCTAAGCTGTGCAGATGTGGGCTGCGTGTTACGAGCAGGATGCACGCAGATTGGGGGGCACTTAGCCAAGGGATCCAAAAATAATTAAGAGAAGAGTGAGATTACCTTTCATGGACAGATACAAAGACCGACCGTATGTACTTACCCTAAATGACAACAGAAGGAGACCAGAAAGATAATTGAACGATCATGAAGATCAAAGGGCTAGAAGATTTGCTCTCTCTGGCACAAGGGTCTAGAATTGCAAAACCCAGACCAAATGTAGGATGCTAAAATGCAGGTTGCTTGGCAGAAACCCTGTTTGAAAAAAAATACAGGGAAGTTCTTTTCCTAGGGGGAGCTCCGAGTTGGGGAACCAATCAAAATGTGTTAGAAACTATCAAAAATGCTTTTGGAAGGGAGGGAACTTGAGTGATGAGCAAAAGAAGAGCTTGGAAGATCTGCTGGGATATATAGTTCATCATCGCTTACTCCGACAACATGGCGTAAAAGGAAAAAGCTTGATTTGTGTTGGTCAATTATGTGTGCATTCTACAGAGCCTGGGAAGTAGAAACAGGGCCCCTAAGTTTCTTGCTGCAGTGACAGGCTATAGAGTATCTCTTTGGAAGAAGTCCCCCCCAAGAGTTTTTACAAAGAACAAAACTACATTCCTGAAAGTGTGAACTCGGGGATACAAGAGAGAACAAGAGATCATATTGGTGGGGGAAAAGAGCATTTTTGAGGTCCTATAGTTGATTTCAAGAAAAAAAAGACGATTAATAATTTGTCCAAAATATATATATTTCCCTTTATTTCACACCTTCATTCATGGTACTTGGAGTTGAATGGTAGACAAAGGAGATGGAACTCTCTAAGAAGTAAATCATATACTACTAGCTGGAGGTTGACCAGGAGTTAGATGAGGTTTGGAAGAAAGCAGCAGATGAGGATAAGACCTAGAGAGAACAGAGCCCAAGGCAGAATTGAGCGGTCATGGCTATAAGGTCCAGAGAAACAAGCCACAGAAATCCAGGTCTTTGTGAACCAGGCAGAGGGTTTGAAATGCCCAAACCAGCAGGGGAACCATTGGAAAACCTCAAATAGAAAAATGATGTGATGATACTGGTATTTTAGAACCGCCATCCTGGCTATTAGGAGGAGGATGGGTGGGAAGGGTAAAGTAGCGAGAGGTAGGGAGGTGAAGTAGGAGTTTGTTGCAGCAGGCAGAAAAGAGACAATGTTAGCCTCGAGCAAGGGAATGATGGAGAATGGTCTTGGATTGGAGAAGCTGAATAGATTTGAAAACTATTATATGCAAAGCATCCAAAAACCTTGTCATTTATTTAAAATTTTTTTATGTGTTTTTAAATTTATTTTTGAGAGAGAGAGAGAGAAAGAGAGCAAGCAAGCAGGGGAGGGGCAGAGAGAGAAGGAGACACAGAATCCGAAGCAGGCTCCAGGCTCCAAGCTGTCAGCACAGAGCCCGACCCAGGCCTCGAATCCATGAACCGTGAGATCATGACTTGAGCCGAAGCCAGGCACTTAACTGACTGAGCCACCCAGACACCCCTTGTCATTTATTTTTTAATGTTTATTTATTTATTTTGAGACAGAGCGTGAGCAAGCAGGGAAAGTGCAGAGAGAGGGAGAGAGAGAGAATCCCAAGCAGGCTCCGCACTGTCAGCACGGAGCCCCACGCAGAGCTTGAACCCAGGAACCGCAACATCATGACATGAGTTGAAACCAAGAGTTGGATGCTCAACTGACTGAGCCATCCAGGTGCCCCAGAAAAAGTGTTGCTTAATAAGGTGGGCCGAGGTGTTCAGGGGGGAATCAAATGGATGTGGAGATTGTGGTGATGCCACTAATGAGGCAGCATTGGAATGGAATAAGGGTTTAGAGGTGTGCAGAGAGATGAAAATAAAATCAGTTTGAAGCTTTGAGTTTGAGGGCTCTGTGCAATAGTCAAGTCTCCATACAGCCATCACATCCATGAATGGAAAGTTCCGGGATACGGGTCGAGGCAGGACTGGAGCTGCAGCTTTGGGACGCATCAGCATCTGATGCCAGGGGAGCAGAGGGAATACCCAAGACACGATGTAAAGAGTTATTATTCTGATCATTTAAAAATGCCATATGGCCAGCCTTGAGGCACATCAACAGCTAATGACTAGTGGAGAAAGACGGTCCTGGAAAGGAGAGTGAGGAGAACATTTGGAGACCCAAGATGTTAAACCAACACCCAGTGGCATAGGCACTGAGACGCTACTGCGGGTCAGGCTTTGTTGATACAGAGATGAGTGAAACCAGCTTAGATGATCGGCCTGCCCGGAGAACACAGGAAGACTTCTGAGAAGAAGTGGCATTCAGGTTGTGTCTTGAAGGCCGAACAGGAATTTTCTGGGAAAACAGATGTCACAGGAGTCAAGAGGGACAGAACGTGCAGTCAGAGAATTGTGGCCCAGCATGACATGCTTGAAGGACGAGAGGCAGCTGTGTATTGCACGTCCAAAAAGTTTGTGGTGAAGGGGTGTCCAAGAGGCTAGAGAACAGATGGGTCGTTGAAGTAGGAGCCTGTGCTAAGAGGTTTGAGTTTTTCCTTGCTAAAGACGGGGGCCCTTACAAGTTTATAAGACGATAAGGAACATGTATTACCTCGGTCTGGAATCATGTGCTTAGTAATTGCCCTGAAAACTAACAACCCGTGTAGAAAAGAGACTTTTGGGGAAAGAGAATCAATAGACCTCGGATGGCAATTGAAGATGCAGGGCTGAGGCCTACCTGGAACTGGGGTCACCCGTTATGTCTTGATGCATGTCTTGGACATGTGGGTAGAAGATTCTGCTTTTATAGGGAGACAGGGTTGGGGGCAGGTTTTATAGGTGGGCAAGGAATAGTTCACTTAATTCTGACAGTCCCCTTGCATTAGTTTATTTCCATTAAAACAAACAAACACAACCCCCTGGGAAGTAGTATTGACTAGGTGGTAGGGATTGAGAGGAGATACAGGGATAATCAAATCTCCGTGGAAATTCTATTTGACTCCCCACCGTTGGGTAAGAGACTCCAGACCATGGCCAATCACATGTCGGCTTTATCTCCATTTCAGGGTCTTTGGAATGGAGGGCAACTGCCTTCTACCGAATATCTCCTGTGTTCTAGGAGCTTTACCCGTGCGATCTGTCGGCGTTAACATCGACACTATGAAGTTACCCTCAGAAAGGTCAGTGGGGTGGGCAGAGGGAGTCTGTGGTGTGCATTACCAGCCTGACAGTTTCTGCCGCCCTTGGTGAAGACCCCACGCAGATGGCTGGTGTGACTGTGCTCTGATTACCTGTAATTCTTATTAGTGAAGAAACACCTCTCCTTCTAGGATCCCCTGTAAAAAGCTGGGGGAAAAGTAGCCATTGAGAGGGGCCATGGACGTGCCACCTCCCCCTCCTGCCATATTTGCTGAGTACCTCCTGGGTGACAGATAGCAGGTGGCATCCTTCTCTTCATTCTCAAGCTGACAAGGCAGTGATGCCCTTATGTTACGGATAAGAAAGAAAATGAGGCTCATAGATGGCATTTTCCAAGGTCACATCTCAATCTGGGTCTCCACAGCAGTGGGTGTAGACTTCATGTTTGTCTCCTCCATTACACCTTGAACGATCGATAGGAGGAAGCAGCCTTTCACCTCCGGATCCCCAGGGCTCGCCGGAGTCGGTGCAGGGACCCCGACAACGTGCTCCCAGCCACACACACAAGCAACAAGAGGCAACTTTTGTCAGACACATAATTGGGCCCTGGGCTGCCAATAACTTTTGTACAGTCTTCTCCCCCCCCCCCTCCCCGGATTTTGGGTGGTGTCCACTGTTTAGCTTTAACTGTGTCTTCCTTGCAAAGAAGGTGGTATTATCACCCCTGTTTTTGCAAACGTAGAGACCGGGAGTCCAAGAGTTAACAGGCCTGCCTCAGTTCACAGGGCTCGCTAAGGGGCAGACAGGGAATTGAACCCACAACTTCTGATCTGTAACCGTAAGCCATGGACACATGTTTCATGCTGTTACCAAGATGAATAGGACCCCGTCTGCACCTTCAGCAGGCTCTGTTCTCAGAGAGGTGATCTCAGAAGACAACCTGAGGGATATGCGCACCTCTTTCTGTTGCTCGTGGTGTGTCTGCAATGGCCAAAGAGTCTGCACTTTTACATAAGAGTCAACTCCTTGCTTGGGGGAAGAAAACCAGTAGGTATGAGAAATCGGTTAAGTCATCAAGAGGCTGACTGCTTCTTTTATGGTCAATGGTTTCGAGCCTGTTTGTTTATGTATATTTTTTTCACCATCTCAGTAAAAATAAACAAAAAAGAAGAAGAAGCTGGGGATCTTTTTTTTTTTTCCAACGTTTTTTTATTTATTTTTGGGACAGAGAGAGACAGAGCATGAATGGGGGAGGGGCAGAGAGAGAGGGAGACACAGAATCGGAAACAGGCTCCAGGCTCCGAGCCATCAGCCCAGAGCCTGACGCGGGGCTCGAACTCCCGGACCGCGAGATCGTGACCTGGCTGAAGTCGGACGCCCAACCGACTGCGCCACCCAGGCGCCCCAGAAGCTGGGGATCTTCAGGGATGGTCCTGAAGATCCTTCCTCGGTGTGATATCTTGGACAGGGACCCAGCGTGCTATCACCAGCAGGGGGTAGGTAGGAATGAAGCGGTAAAAAATGCCAGTGTGGATCATTGCCATAATTACTTTCTGGAAACAACAAATTTAATTCCCAGTAAAATGCCATGAGAATTTGCCAGGTCCTCTGATGGGGAAAATAAAATGCCCTTCCTAGAAATTTCTCATGCTCTGTGGTTTCTAGAGAGATTCCAAAGACTGCAGACAAAGATAATGTGGTGATATGGTTTTGGAACCTATGTGAATTTCCCTGCTTCATCACGTGCCCGTAAACTCTTCTTAAACAGACGACAGACTGCTAAGCCCATGCTGGATTTTTCCTCTAATTCCTTTGAGAACAATGCCTGTAGGGTCACTCATCCTGGGCTTAGGTCTGTCACTTCTCTAAGGTCACAAAGGCCTGATCGTGTTGTCTGTAAAATGGGGCTACTCCTAGAACTTTCCTCATAGGTTTGTCGGGAGATTTATATCCGTCGCTCCAGGTTAAGCACTCAGCCTTGTGTCTGGTCCACGAAAGGTTAGCAGCGATTGTGATTGTAAACATACACGGTTTCTCTTCTGCTTTAAGTGGGTGTCTTGCCACTGAGCTGTTTTCCTTAAATGACTCTTCGTTTTTCCGTACTGAATCGATTGACTTGCTGTGAGTCGAGAATACTTTCCAAAGGCTCTTATGTGTACCCACAAAGCCCAGCGATGGCTCGAGAGTATTTTCTACCACTGGTTAAATGCCCATGGCCCTGAACTTTGTGGGGACGGGATCGGCAAGATGGGCGAGGGGGTGTTGAAGTGTCCGGCGAGAAGACTCAACTCCTTTCTTGTGATAATTGAAATCATTTCAATTCATTTCCTTCTTGGTTGGACAGAAATATGTTTTCAACAGTGAACAAATCTTGAGGGAATCCATTGACCTGAGCAGTCATATAATGCATGAAGTTAATGGACAAAAGTGATATTCATCTTCCGTTTATAATAGCATTTTCTTCCGCGGCACCTAAACTTAGGGGCAGCCGGGGATGCTATCAGAGCAGCGACGGTGCCACAGGCGGATGTATGACCTTTGTTGTATCTAACAATTATTGGATCTATGGTGAAATAAAATAAAAACCAACACAAGTTTTGACACTAAGATAATAAATTATAAATTATGGAAGTCTACGCCACCGAGGATCTTGTAAACAACAGGCTGGTCTCTTAGCAACAGACCAAGGAGAGAGCAGGTTGTTGATCGGAATGGAGCAGACGAGAGTGTTTTGCGGTGATTGCTATGGAGGACCAGGGACAACATTTTAACACCTGCCTGAGGCCTCTTCTCTGCCCAGCCCTTCTTTCTCCAGCGGCCAGCCCGGGCCACGGGCCAAAAGGTGTCCCACGACTTAGGAGCCTCCTCACCCACAACCCACGTGCCCGGCTCCACATAGAGGACAAAGGAAATGCAGGCGGTGGGAGTCAGGGGTGGGGTGAGGCTACCCCCCTGCACACGCCAGAATTAGACAGGGGGAGAGGGAATCAGTAAATGCATCCTCATTTGGCGTTGTCTGAAATTATAACTCTACACGGGGGACTCCTTTTTTCCCCCTGCCCCCAGCTCCCTTTGGCTTTCAAAATCTCACTTAGGGTGGTTGTCATGAAGGAATTTAGACAAGACTTTGACAATGTGCCAAAATGGTTTATTTTTAAATGTTGTTCCCGAAAGCACCGGAATATTCAGTTGGAGCAAATGTTGCCTGAAAGAGTAGAGGGGCTGTGGTCGCACAGACATTGTGGGGAGGGGGGGAGTTTAAGGTTTGTAGACTTTAATTAACGCAGGCAGTGGGGCTGGAGGACCCAGTGGCCTGGAAGCATTTTTAAACGTGTGTGTGTGTGTGTGTGCACGCGCGCGTGTGTGTGTGTGTCTCACTCGCAGGATATTTTCAGGGCTGGGGTGGAGAGAGAGGTTTTCTTTAATTAATTAGCTGTTTACCTTGACTGTCTTCCCTCAGCGGTTTAGACAGTCACCTGCCCACATGTTAGGAATGAGCCTCTTGGAGTGGAATTTTCCTAGAAAAACCCTAGGATTCTTTGCAGTAGCAAATGACCTCTCACTCTGTGATGGAAACCGTGCGTCCTGTGGAATCCCAACCACGAGGCGAGCGCCGTGCAGTGCCGACTTTGGACGTTAAGCAAATATCAGCCTCCTAATTGTACGTGGGCCAAACGACCTGCATCACCCTCCATAGCACTGACTTTATGCATCTTATTGTCTCATAATAGAGGTGGCTGGCTAAATTATGACGACTTTGGATTTATTTGGCATGTCACTTTAAACTTTTCATATGTCTAAATTTGCCATTCGCAAAGGAAGAAAATTCTCTGCCATTCCCCAGGGTCTCATTTTTTTTTTTCCAGGCTCCTCTGATATCCTGAGAGGTGGCTCACTGACTTCCGAAGTGATTAGCTCCCATCCAGAGATTGTAGAATGTATTTGTGCTTCGAAGCTGTCTGCCAGGATGAAATTCTATCAGGGGTGGTGCCCCGGCCCCATGGGGTGAGGGCTCTGGCTTTGTAAGACACCCGTGGAGGCCACCTGGGTATGAACCACTTCACGTATGTGTCTCTCGTGCCCACAGCAGCGACTGTAGTGAAGGCCCCATTACCCGATTCTGCAGGTGGGGCAATGTCGACTAATTTTTCCTAAGCTCTTTGCTGGAGCCCAGATTCCATTCCAGGATGGAGTGAGTTCACAGTTCATGTTCTCTTTACACAGTGGTCTAGACCCTAGGGACAGACCATTGCCAGGTGCCCTACACCAGACAGTCTTGCTTTTTCTTCTTCTTTTTTTTAATTACAAAAGAAATACATCATCATACGTGACCATGGAAAATCGACAACACCCAATGATATAAGATTAAATGATGAAACCTTCCTTCATCCTGTACTTGCCCAACCCCCCAACATATCACCCCCTAAATATCTTAGCAGCTCTTTCTTCACCTGGATTTTCATTCTCTCCAGGGGATTGTTTCTGTACAGAAAGAGTAAGCCCTTTTCCTCTTGAATGTTTCCGTAGCTGATGCACTTTGAGGAAATCCAAACTCATCTGCATCTTGGACGTGCTTTTGTTTAACTTAGCTTTCGACATATTGAGGAGAACACAGAGCTCTCTGAGTCTCCCCCAGCATCCTGACTCGAGATCCCCAAGCCCACCCGCCTCAAATGCATGAGCGTTGGAGTCTCAATTCATAGCTGGGCATATAAGCAGTCCTAGCAAGTTCTGATCTTCCAGAATGAATTCTCCCCTTTCCCGGTTGGATCGGAAACCTGCATCGTCACAAGCTTCCCCGAGTGATGTGTGTGCACGCTAGGGTCTGGGACAGCCTGTGCTAGACTCTGCCTCTGCGGAGAAAAGATCCAGAACCATTGACAAGGCATCAACAAAGCTCCGACTTACAATGGAGACTCCTGGACCCCAACAGAAACGCATCATTAGACAGCTGTCAGCACGGGCCCTAGCTGCCGAGTGGAAGCTGAAGACCGTTTCTCCTGCAGAAGAGGCCTGATTTCAACTACATGACAGCGAAGGCTGTTGGGACAATTTCCCACCTAGAGCTTTGGAGCCCTGACGCACCTCCGAGGTGGCCTGGCGACGGCCCCTCCCGGCACTGGGGAGGCGCTGGGCCCGAGGCAGGCCGCTGGTGAAACCCGGGCCGGGGACGGCGGGGGCCCCGGTTCTGCCCAGCGCCTTGCCCCGTGCAAGCTCAAGTTCACGCAGCACCTCCCGGCACCGGCCCCACAATGCAGCGCTCAGGCTGGCGTTAGTTCAGCCGAACACTAAGCGCTTGGCTCCGTTTCAACACGGCTGCCAAGATTTGGCAAGCGGAGAGTTGCAGAGAAGCAGCAGGCTGCTAAACCCTTTCACATTTTTAATTAGATCCACACACCCATGTCTTTGAGCTATCATAAATATACAGATGACATCGAGAGTATTATTCGGGGTTAGAAAAGGGGGGGGTAGCAAACTGTATACAATGGTCTATCTTCCCTTCTTAGGATGATTCACCTCTTGTCAGTCGGGGGGCCGACGGCAAAGAGAGGGGAGTGATGTTTGCTTCGGCAGAGCCGTGTGTCTGAGAGCAAATCCGGCCGGGATCTGGAAGGCTCGGGTCTCAGGCCGCCTGGCTGCCGGCCGGGGCTGCGTGAACAGTCACCAGAAGAGGGCATTACTCGGTGGCTGCTGGGCCTCCCGCAGCCGGAGCGTGTCTGAAGACTGGTTGCTAGAGCCACGGCCACCCCCTTCTCCCGGTGACAGCCTTGCCGTCCCACAGAGCCGCGGGGATGGCTCCTTGGCCCTAGAAAGGAGGCACTCCTACATTCGACATTGCTTTTAATACTTGGTCCCTTTATCGCCTCTGGTTTGTCTCCTGGCATCCTTCACTGTAAACTAATTACTCTTGCTCCGCGTTTTTTTTTTTTTTCTCCTAAACCTCCTGCCACAACAAACATGCCCCGCTCCTCGTGCTCGGAGCCACCCTCCCCGCCACGCTCGGCTGCCAGGCGAGTCTGCAGTGGGTGAGGGATGGTGAACGTGGAACCCGAGTCCCACGGTCCTGGCTCCAGCCTGACTCTGCCGCGTGGGCTCGGACGCAGGGCTTCAGAGACTCTCACTTGGGTTCCCTCGCGTGCATGGTCCCCAGCTAGCCCTGACCTCACAGACTGCATGTGACGTCACACGCCTGATGGTTACCGTCGCGAGGAGTACGCACGCCGCGAACACGCGTCTTTCCGAGGGTCCGTGGACCACAGGAGCTCTGATGTTCGCTGTTCACAGAACCCCTGGGCCGTGTCCTGTGGCCCCTCCGTTTGGTGACCGAGACCCCTCTGCTTCTCAACCAGCTCCAGCTCGATGAACTCGCTGCGGGCTGCAGGCGATCACGGTGTGACCCGGGCCTCTCACTGGTGCGTGTGTCCTCAATTTTAAAGACATGTAAAGAAGGAAATGAAACACTTGACATGCCAGGAAAGGAGTCTCTCTCGCTGTCCCATCTGAGAACACAAAGTTTATAAATAGAAGCATCACAAGCAAGAAACACTAAGACATCACAGGCGCAGGCACGCTGGCCTCGTCTGTTTATTACGGACTCTGCACCCCATCCAGGCCCTTCTCCAGAAGACCGGAGCCTGCCATGGACATCTGGCAGCCTTGGGTGCTTTCCCTCGCCCTTCTTTGACTTCTTTGGTCCCGTACGGCTTGAAATTAGACTGTATTGTCCTTTGTGCTTTTTCTGCCAGACCGAGGGGGCTGACCAGGTCCAATAACACGGGCTGCAGATAATGCTGGGCCCAAAGTGTGCTTTTCAGCAGATGCCAACATTGAGGCGGACGGTGCCTGGCCGGCCTTAGCATTCTCATCTTCCCCTCCATCGCCTCCCCTGGGTGACCGGTGATCCTGCCACTGGTGCATGGCATCGAACCCAGGTTGGACCCTAGGTATCTCCAAGGTCTCAGGGAGGCTCCGATGCGGGGGGGGGGGGGGGAGTACCAGTGCTCATTATTAGTTATTTACAGAAGAAGAAACCGCTTATCTCCACAAGAGTGAAATGCATAGAATCTGGATAACACTCTTTCTAGAGCAAAAGATGTCAGGCTGAAGTCAATCTTGGCTCCTTGGATGTTGCTGGCTGCCACCCGTGTGTCAGTCACCCCCTCCCCCCACCATGAGTTGAGGACACTGGGACACATCGACCCTTCCCGTGCCTTTTGTGGCATGGGGAGGGTGGGAGCAAGAATGAATACATGCATTTAATGTTTCTATTTTTAAAAAATTTTTAAATGTGTATTCATTTTTGAGAGACAGAGAAAGAAGGAGAGAGAGAGAGAGAGAGAGAGAGAGAGAGAGAGAGCAGGGAAGGGGCGGAGAGAGAGGGAGACACAGAATCAGGTTCCAGGCTCTGAGCTGTCAGCACAGAGCCCAACTCGGGGCTCAGACTCATGGACCACGAGATCATGACCTGAGCTGAAGTCGGAAGTTTCACCGACCGAGCCACCCAGGCACCCCCGTTATTTTTAAAGTGAACTCTATGCCCAACGTGGGCTCAAACTCACAACCTGAGATCAAGGGTTGTATGCTCTACCGACTGAGCCAGGCAGGTGCCCCCTGTGTTTAATGTTTTTAAGGCTAGGTTAGTCTGTTCAGACTGCTGTAACAAAGTGCCACCGGCTGGGTTGCTTAAGTGACAGAAATTTATTTTTTAACTGTTGTGGAGTCTACAAGGTCGAGAGCAGGGTTCCGGCTGATTCGGTTTCTGTTGAGAGCTCTCTTCTTGGCTTGTGGACAGCCAGCCATTCATTCTGTCCTCCCGTGTCCTTTCCTTGGGCACAAGCATGAGGAGGGAAAGAGAGAGACATCAAGAGGGAGAGACAGAAAGCGCTCTGGAGTTTCTTCTTGAAAGGACAGTGAGTCTAGAGGCTCACGTCTCCACCTTTAGAGCCTTATATAACCTTAATTACTTCCTTAGAGGCCCATCTCCATTACAGCCATGCTGGGCGTAGGCCGTCAACATGTGAATTTTGTGGGAACATGTTATCTTGAGTCCATGATAAAAGTGTTTCAGGTGCTCTTGGAAGGACATGGGGTCACGCTTAGATTATACTCTCACTCCAGCACTTACTAGCTGTGCGGTCTTACACAAACCAACTAACCTCTCTGAGCCTTATTGTTCACATTTGGAAAACGGGGGTTAAAAAAAATGCCTCCCCCAGAGTGTGATTACAAAGAATAGATGAGATGATGCATACAGGGCACCTGGCCCAGGGGACACTCCAAATACGAAAGAGGCTATGGCAATTACTGATATTCTTATTTATCATCTGTGTTAGTATTATTTATCAATACCACCCACAGAGCCTGCCCCAAATGCTGGCTTGGAGTTTCGCATCACAAATGTTCTCTGTGGTGATGTTTGCGCCTCTTAGCCTTTATCACCAACGCTCCCTGGGGTCACCACTCCAAACAGGAGCTATAAGAGAATGTCACAGTGCCTTCCGTGGGATGCAGAGGAAATATCAGTGCTCCTTTCCAGGGCGGTGACTGTCCGTGTCTATAATCACTTTAGCGTTAGAGCATTTTGTATTAGTTGTTGACAGCATTAACACAGTTACCACAGTCATGACCACTCTGTCTGAAACTCCTGCCTAAAGCAAATGTCCTGCAGGAAAATAAAAAGGAACGTAACCATTTTTAGATGCGGAGTCTAAAGTTAAGGGATCCGAGATCCCACTGCCAAGCAGCGGCCGAGCTTGGGTCCAAGCAAAGAGCTGTGGAATCCCAGAGGCCGCACGCTCCAGGCTTCACAGGCCTGACTCCATCAGCAATCACGACAACAACGCTGCAAAACCAAGCATCCCAGCTTAGTACTTACAACGCGGGGGCAGTTCTTCTCGGGCTCGCCGGCCTCAGGTCCGCTGTGGTTGTGTTGAGCTGGACCTGCTTCATCTCAACGGCCAGGCTGCACGCTGCGTGTTGGCTGTGTGTGGTTTCAGGCTGCATGTGGGATTCGTGTGCACTCAGCATATGCGTTTTTCTCTTGATCCCAGACCGGAGGACTGGTGACCACCCCAGGCACATGGAGGCTCATCCAGAGAAAAGCAAGCACATCTAACGTGTCTGATTGCATCATGCCAATGGCATTGCAGTGGCTAAGCCAAGGCATGGCCAAGCCCAACATGGGAGAGAGAGGAAACTACGTGCACAGCAGTATGCGTGGGGTGGGGAAAGAGTGATATTTAGCTGAACGATCAAGCTAGTAAGACAGCGACGGACAGAAAAGGAACAACAGCAACACCTCGATTAGCAGCAAGGTTGCTCACCCTCTGTAAGGCCTTTCTAGTGGATTCCAGCCAGCCTCCCTTCTGATTGGTTGAGTGTCAGTTCTGCTGGATCAGGGGCCAAGCTCTACAGACTCCAAAATACTCTGGCTATCACCCTTGATTATTAGTAGCCCAAATGCCGACTTCCCAGCACCTACGATCTCTAGCACCACTGAGCCCCCACTCTGAGCCCTCATCATTCTAGGAGCAGGGCCTCCCTTTTCTACAACAGTGAAGTGGACACAGGTTTCGGAGCCCAGGAAATGGGGATGAGAATCACGGCTCTGACACTTCCTAAAAGTGACCTCGGCCAAGTGACGTGACCTCTCTGAATCTCAGCTCTTCAGTGGGGAGGTTCACAGGCTGCTGTGAAAGACGACCCACTTGTTGCATCCACATTGGCTAACACGGGGCCTGATTGGGGGCACACACTCACCAAGTGATTGCTCTCTTCCTTTTGTTCTACCATTAGACTCGACTTTACAGAATTGTCAAGAATGATCAAGTGCTGTCAATTTCACATAGCCCAACCTAATAGATTATAAAACTCTTCTGGGCAAACGTGGTGTTTCCTTCAACTCTATCCTTCACCATCCTGAGTACCGAGTAAACGTTGAGTGTTGGTGCATAACACGCACTCACGGTCTTGGTTTTTCCCAGTGGTGTGGATGGAATGGGGGATCAGAGGGAGGAATGGTTGGGAGGAGAACAGAGGAACGAATCAATTAGCTACCCACTTGCCTTTGGCCAAGAGTGAAAATGAGTGTTCAATGCCAGCGACAGTGTAACGAAGGGATGATGGGGGATACGAGGCTGGGGGCTGCAGGAGAAAATCTGTGCCCATTTCGTGGTGTGGGGAAAAGACTGTGTGCTTGGGGGTTGTGCAGCCATGGAGGTTTTAATCTTCGGTCTTCCCAAGACAAGTATCAAGTCCCAGGCAAATCACTGATTTCTCTGAGCTTGTCATCTGTAGAAACAGAAATAGTGCAGCCATCACGGAAGTAACAACACCTGCCAGGGAGCCCACGTCCTACGCTGAGCTCAGCTGTCTCGGTGACCCATCATCTCCTGAGGTTGCTCCAGGCCAGTCCTGAGGTTAGGACTTGAGAGGAGGGAATACTAAATGAATGTAAGGCAACAGAATTCCAGGGTGTCTAGACCCTCCCAGTACAGACCTGAAAACCACACCAGAGGGATTTGCCAGGAAGCTAGCCGGCATTCCCAGAGCAAGCCGTTGCAATTCCCCACACTGGCGCTATAGCAGCCAGAAAGTCAGCTGCAGCCGTGCCCCCTGGGCACCACTTAAATAACACAAGCAAGATGTCAGCATGGGCAGAGTCTGGGAAGATCTGGAGAGAACATCAGGTATACAATGAAGACTATTATGCATGAAAATTAATTCGCGTTATTCCTTTGACTCAAAGAATGAAAGTTCCCAAGCAAACTTCAGGACCAAAAATAGATCCTCTCTAACATAGGCAGAAGGTGGCAGGATTATCATTATCTTCATCTTCAGACAGAACAAAGCACTCAACAAATAGTTTTTGAGCACCTACGCTGTGCCAAATGATTGACCGGGCACACAGGTCAACAAGGTGAAACAGGTAAAGTCATCTCTGTCCTCCAGGAGCTCCATTCCTTGTCTGCACCTGAACAGAAAGAAAGGCAGGGCTGGGGTATTATCTTCACCTGTGGAATGAGGGTAAAAGGAATATAGTGTGGTAGGGCAGGCATGCCAATGTCCAACGAAAAGGTGGAGAAAGCATGATGCAAATCAGATGTCTGTTAAATTGTTCAGCAATTAATAGCATTCATTAGGCTTTTACTGTGAGCTCATCATTTTTCTAGAGATCACAGGCAACAGGAACAAAACATGAAATCTTTCCCTTCCTCTCCGGAGTGTAGAGTCTAGCTCAGAACACCAGATCAACTCATGCACAAAGACCACACAGAAGACAGTATTGTGTTTATTTGTTTTAATTTTTGACAGACCCCCGCTCTTTGGACACCCACCAGGGAAAGAGTTTGAGGGAATCTCATGCTGTAAGTTAAACGATGAATGGCCAGGATTGGAAGTTTGATATCATGAAAAGGAGGAGGGGACACAGCGTCAGCCACCAACAGGGCTTTTGGTATCATTCCACCTGAGCTCCAACTCCAACCTGAGTTCGTGGCAGCCAAGACAAGGGGACAATATGCCTGCCTGTCAACCTGTGCTTGTATTTTTGTGTTGTTTTTAAGCAAAAAGGGCACATCTCAAATCCTGGGGGAGAGTTCATTAGCATCATGGACAAAGTCCAAAACTCTAGCTTTTAGGATAAACACATACCAAATTCCACAGGACTATTTTCCGTAATGACTCTCAGTAAAACACAAAGATGTAGCAAATCACAACTCAACAGAGTGATTTGGCAAAGCACTGGACAAAGTGGCCCAAATCAATAGATTTCCACAGATCTAACTTAATGAAAGACCTTAGGTCAACCTAGCAACTTACATGGGTGGGTAAGGAACATGTGCTTCAATTAACCCAACAGCTATTTACTGAGCACTGAGTCACCCAAATATCTGGGACATGGCCCTTGGTATTCAGTAGGTGCTCACCAGTGCCCTTTACAGTAAATTTGTGTAAAAAGTGAGTGATTTAGAGGCAACCCCCCAAAGAGTTTTACCCACCTTTGGAGGCTTCTGGGTGGCAGTTAGCGTCCCGGCTTCGTCGTCCTCAGGACAGCCCTCCACATTTCTACCTAGACCATAGAACCCAGTTACATGATTAGCTGGGAGCAAGGATTTCTCAGACCAACAAAAGTGATACAAGAAATGGAAGAGCACAAGAAGTGCTCCTTCTCAGCAAGGAGCCTAGTGATGGAAGTGCGTTAAACCCTAGAAGTTACTGTGCAGCTTCTGGTTCTTGAAGTGGGGAAAAGAAGAGAGATCAGGCTGTTCCCTTCCTGTGCCATCCTGAGGGCATCTTAATAAATGTAGCCCCTCTGTGAGAGGTACCCCTTCCTCTGCTCTCCCCACCCGCAATATCCCTGGCAATTTTGACCTCAGTGAGCCAGTAAAGGTGACAGGCAGACAATTCCCCAAAGCTGGCTAGACCCCACATGCTCCTGTGTAAGCACTATCCCCATCCTGTCAAGAAACCAAGGGACCAGGCACTTAGAAGCACTTCTTTTCTTTGGGGCATCCAAGCCTTCTAGGGAGGCTCTACAGTCACAGGCACTTTGCTCTCACTCTGTCTGACACAAGCGCTTTGCCAGGCTGAGTAAACCGCTCACTTTCTCCTCCACACCCCAGGGTCCCTGCTGTACTACACCCAGGGAGCTGGCTCGCCCCATGGCTGACTACCTCTGCCCACCCTCGGTGGTCTTCTGCCTCCACCTTCCTCACAGATATCCCACCTTGTTTTATCATTAAAAACTGACCTGTGAACAGCATCCAAATCAGTCCAGGCTCAAGACCCTGTGTAATCTGCCCCACAACTGTCATTTGTTCTGAGGTACTATTATCATTTTTTTAATGTTTCTTTGTTTTTGAGAGAGGGAGACAGAGCACGAGCTGGGGAGGGGCAGAGAGAGTGAGGGAGACACAGAATCCGAAACAGGCTCCAGGCTCTGAGCTGTCAGCACAGAGCCCAATGTGGGGCTTGAATTCACAACACGTGAGATCGTGACCTGAGCCAAAGTCGGACACTTAACCAACTGAGCCACCCAGGTGCCCCTATTATGAATTTTTAATTATTATATCACTTCACCTCCCCAGACAGGCCTTTCCAGACCACTCATCTAGAACAATCATTCTACCTCCTTTGCTCATTTTATTTTTCTCTATAACAGTCATCTCTACTTGAAATCACACTATCTGCCTGTCGATTGTCTTCTCTGCTAGGACGCAAGTTCCTGAGGGTTGAAGACTTTGCTTCATCCTCCACAGTGCCCCCAGAGGCTCCATGAGTGTCCAGGGACACGACTGAACACATGAACACCTCCCTACACATGCTATGGTGTATTTCGTCTCTTTACTTCCATCAGGTGTTGGGGCCGTCTCCCCGATTTTGCTCAGGTCGTCACCTTCCGCAAGAAAAATCTTCTACCATATCATCCACACCATCTCTTTTTAAGCTTTCTGTTGGATCTGGGCCACTGCTGCCTTCAGAAAAGCTCTCCTAACCTCAGGTGTTCCTTCTCTGGGCTTCTGTGTCCCCCTGTGTTGATCTCTGTCAGTGCATTTCCTCCACACGGCTATCGCTATCCACGTACATCTCTGTTTCCCTTATGGGACATTCCCTCCCCCAAGGACTTGTCCCTACCGTCCTTGTATTGGGCACCACGCCCACTATGTTGGCGTAGCAAACTCTCCATAGATTACGTAGCCGATACCTTTCAACCCAGCCCCTGATAACACATTAGACACCCTTTGTTCACATAGACATCATCACCCCCTGAAGCCCAGAGAGAAGAAATCCTTGCTTGTCGTCACGGTGCTCAGTGATGGAGGCTCATGCGCTGAACCCCGAACATACACCTCCCCGTCAAATATTCTTTCTGGCCGCATGTGACCATTTGGTTGATCCCTTTTTGTTCGGCATTGAAATCCTATCATCCCACCTGGACAGTAAGCTCCCTGAAGACAGATGGTGTTCTACCTTGCTGGTATGCATGTAGGGAAAAGAGCGGCGTGTCATGCAATTTAAATACTTAATAAATATGTGTTGGCTGAATTATTAATTTAATTAACTTCCAGAGAGTTTTCTGCTTCAATGCATGAACATAAAGATACACATGGGAACCTATTTAGTCATTTTCTTGCCACTTGAATTGTAAATGCATTACATGTATATTCCTACCAGCTCTACTGGCCTCTTCTTAGAAGGTGAAAGCATACAGATCCATTCCTCTATCAGTTAAATTAATTAAATGATATTAATGACTGGTCTTTGTAATAAAAACGGTCTTTTAATTTTTGTTCCCCCTGTGAAACAAAATGGCTTTCCCCCTCTGTTTGACAAATAAGAAAGGCAGACCCCTAAAGTGCTGCTCAGAAAGCATGGTCAGCTGGGGAAGTGGAGGGGCAATGGGTCACCCACTTTGGCCTCAAAAAGTGGATTGGGTTGTCATCATGTTTTTTTTAATGTTTGTTTGTTTGTTTGTTTTGAGAAGGGAGGAACAGAGAAAGAGGGAGAGAGAGAAGCCCGAGCAAGCTCCACTCTCAGCATGGAGCCCAGCGCAGGGCTCCGTCCCACGAACTGTGAGATCATGAGCTGAGCCAGAATCGAGAGTCAGACGCTCAACCAACTGAGGCACCCAGGCGCCCCTGGGTTATCATCTTTTTACAGCTGAAACAAGATTCAGGATGATCTTGATCAGAGGTCAGGAAATTGTTCTTATAATGAGGCAGGTGTTTAAGTATTTTAGGCTTTGTAGGACACACAGTCTTCATTGCAACCACTCAGTCCTTGTTGTTGGAGAATGTAAGCAGCCATAGACAACACAAGTGACCATACCTGTGTTCCAATAAAACTTTATTTGTGGACACCGAAATTTTTCAGATTTCATACACTGGTCACTGTGTGTCCTGACACATTATTCTTCCTTTGATTTTTTTGAAACATTTTTGTATAAAACGTTATTAGCCCGCCGGCATACAAAAACAGGTGATAGGCTGCATTTGACCTTTAAGCTATAGTTGACTGACCTCTGATCCAAGAATACCTTTGTCTCACCCTTAAAACACTGAGGAGATGGAGAAAGAAATCATACAGTGAAACCATGGCAGTTCTCCATCAACAACCACATCTTCTGATTCCACGTCTAGGTTTCTGACCAGTGCACGGGAACTCTGTCGGTTCTATACCTTCCCGCTGCACACGGATGCCCATCTAAAATAGAAAATACATTTTTCTGGATTCACCAATGCAAAAATACCATTGCATGTCACAGCATATTGTCAGATTGTTCTTTGAGACAATCAAGATTCCCAAAGGGCTCTGGGCATACATCTTTCACATCTTGTCAAGAAACCGCATGAGAAAACCTGCACTACACTGAAGCAAGACCCTTTATGGGAGAGGACTGTGAAACTCAGGCCATAGCCCCAAGGATGGGATGGTTAGAGATCTCTGAAACATGTAGGTCTTTTAATGTGATGGAGCAAACTTGGAGCTTCAGGAGCATGAGGATACGAGGCTTCGATAGCATTGCAACTTGCTTCCCTAAGTAGGGTAATCTTGAAACGCGTGCCCAGGAAGGTGGGGAGTAGGGTACCTCGGGTGAAGTATTTTCTAAATGTGCACAGTATACCCGAGTGACAAAAAACTCAGTAACCAAAGCAGGCAATATATTTTTAAGTGTTGGGTTTTTCTGTTTTGTTTTGCTTTGTTTACTTTTTTTAAAAAGTTTATTTATTTCGAGAGGGAGAATGCAAGCAGAGAGAGAGGGAGATAGAGAATTCCAAGCAGGCTCCACACTGTTGGCACAGAGCCCCATGTGGAGCTGGATCCCACGAACTGTGAGATCATAACCTGAGCCGAAGAGTCAGGCACTTAACCAACTGAGCCACACAGGTGCCCCAGCAGGTGACATTTTAATGCAATGCTTAAGACATCAAAACTAATGCCAAAAAGCCACAGTGAACAAAATATCAAAGTTTTAAGTGAAGTCAGGATCTAATTATACATGCATGAGTCACCTTTCTTACCTCACCCCAATTTATCATGTACATCCTGCTTCTATTCAATAATTTTGACATTTTGTTCATCATGGATTTTTTTATAATAATTTTGAGCTTTGAAAATATTAGATTGCCCAGGAAACACTGTACAGAATTTAAAGCTGGCAAAAAGAAGCTTCCACAGTCTCTCGTCTTTTACAAAGCTACAAAAAGTATGCTTGCCACGTCAGTACAGAATGCAGTTACGACCCATGAGCACAGATATCTGTTTTGCTGTCATTCCATTAGAATTGTTCGACATCTTGTAGGGAAAACACACTAAACGTGTCTGCCTGAGTTTAACGCCAGGCTATTTATTTCTGAAAATTATAAAATGTTTGATTGTCAATGTCTCTTTCATGAAGAGCCGTGCTTATATCTGTCCATTGCCTTGAAATAATTCATGCTGAGGGAAAACCAATACTATACTTAGTGTAGTTGATTACAGACCTTGTCATAAGCTCCAGCACCTTGTCTGTTAAGAGGCTGAGTACTCCTCGAAACACCCACTGAGGCTTGAATACAAGAGTTGATGTATATCACTTCCAGCAAAGCTTATTACCTCTTCTGCAAAAATAGAGCTTTTAAAATACCATGAGCCTAATTTTTCCTTAGAATCTTCAAATATACACTCAGAATTGGCACTTTTACTCCATCCTCTCCTTGACAATAGAAATCTCATTTGCTTATCAGAATGTTCTATACAAGTGGTTGGTCGTCAGCTGAGAAATTCCTAAAGAATATTCATTCTGATCTTGCTTCTAAAGAGTCATCAAGAATAAATCATTAAGGTTGTGCACATCCAGGCTGCCCTCCCCCCTTTAGCTTGCCATTGGCCAAGTCTCTCTACCATTGCTGGACCCTTAGCCTGAACCAAAACAGTGGTCTGAAATAGCAAGGCAATCTTCCCATATCAATTGTTGACAGCCAGAAACCTCTCTTTGATGTCCCTGGATGAAGAAGGAGAAAGAAGGCGTAATTAGTTGGTGTTTCAATGTGTGTGATATTTCCACTTTCTCTAATTCTTTTTGAGCTAAGTTCGAATTGTCGAGTCAAAGAACCCTTTGCCAGGAGAAGTGATTATATGTTTCAGAGGTCAGAGGCCTGACCCTTTGCTGTGAAAATGCCTGAAGGTGAAATTGAGCCACGTTCAAAGGGAAATCTAATTGACTGCTCTTGGTCTAATTTCCTTGAGAACTGCTACCCCTGAATTACCAAGCTGCTGCCTTAGGGTATCCAGGGTGGTCCTCAAGAGATGGTCTTAAGAGTGCCACAAGATGGTACCACTCTTTTGGCTCAGGATGGCTTCTAGAAGCCCTCTTGCACCCAGCTCACTCACTCATCCAACAACAAATATTTACTTGGCACTTACATACTGTGTGGCAGATACCGTTCTTCCACGGGAGTTGTGTTCAGATTCTTTATTTAGGGGATGAAAGCTACCTAACATTAAAAGAAGCTGTTTATTCTTTTCACCATGTCAATGCCATCCACGGAATTTGACTTTGCAGGAATAATGGCTGACCATTTATATAAGTCATTATTAGGACCCCACCAACTGACAGAATCCTTCCTTTCTTTTACTCCCATTAGATTACTCCCACCCATACAGTTGCTAAAATTTCCCTCCTTTCTTTTCTCCTTTCCCTCTGCTTATGTTTTTGTGTTGAACCTTCTGTCCTGTTTCCTCCTTTTTGAGGGTTGGGCTCTTTCCTCAGTGTCACAGAACAGATCTCAAGAGAGCATATGCAAGGTTCACTTGCTCTTCCCTTGGAAAACTCCTAAAAGCGGTCCAAGGAAAGCCACCAAGTGCTGAGACCCATGTTTTTCATTCTATTTCAACATTTTTCTCCCATCGAGTAGATGGTCCAAGACATGGACAAAACAAACTTGGTTAGGCTTAGCCTACTTGACTAATAGAGATGAAGTGTTATAACTACAAGACGGAAAGCCGTGCCGATAGGATCCCATTCCATGTCTCAGATACGCATGCATGCAAACTTCCCTAAGTGGGGGGGAGGAGCTGGCTCACCACACTGGTTGTTACTATTGTTTTGCTTTCAAACGACTCCAAAAATTATTCTCCATAAGGCCTATGGAACCTCTGGGTAGACATTGGCAAGGTCAATTGCAGTCAACTTCCCCCTTGAGATAACCATATGGACTATTTGGCTACCAATGTACGGAATTGTCGCCATTGAACTCTACCTTTTCTTTGCTCCTGATCTCCATACCCAGGCTGTCCTTTCCATGATTGATGAGATTATCTTCCTGAAACACACACCAGGTAAGGGTTACCCTCCTCCCAACTTCAAAAGCCTTCAGCAGCTTTCCATGGCACACTGATGAGGTTCATAGTCATTAGCATAGCAGGCAAACCCTCCACTATGTGTCTGTACATGTGGGGCATGTGGCACAAAGAGACGTGGGCTTTGGGACCACAAGACTGGGACTCAAATCTCAGTTCTGCCATTTACTGGCTTTTCCTCTGTGAGACAAGCCTCAGTTTCCTCAGTTTCTTTGAGTGAAACTTCCTTTTTCCTGCATGCTAACTTGAGTCCCCTGATAGCTTGTGAATAGAAAGTGGCACTTAAAGCCTCTGTCCTATTTTTAATTATCTACTTTTGACTTACTCCACTAAGTTGCGGGTTCTCAGAGGGTAGGGATTCTATCTTTTGTATCTCCATGTTCTCCCAAGGCACTGATAAAGCAGCATCAGTCAGCTCTTATCAGGTCATGCCGGAGTAACAAATAGCCTGAGAGTCTCAGGAGCTACCACAACAATGGTTGACTTTTGCTCACACGTGTTTAATTGCAGGTCAATACCAACACCCCTTTTGCCACCAGACTGGAATCCAGACTGAATGCACGGTCCCTTTCTGACACTTGAACTTCTCAAGACACAGGGAGGAGAGTGACAACAGAACCATACAACCAGTCTCGGACCTCCACTAGGAAGTGGCATAAATCATTCGCACTGTTATTTTATTGGCCGAAGCATTATCGTGTGATGCAACTGGTTATCGATAGTATTGGGCAGCGTGCGTGCTCATGGGATGGGTGGGCATTGCACAGGAAAGGACAGTATATGTTTAAGCACATTGCTGGAGGTGACCACACTTGGACATCAAAGGTGTTCAGGGGATGCTATCTAAATGAGGGGTTTATATCATTTTTAAATAATCCTCTAAAACCTTTAATGTGATCGTGGTCAGGGTATTATTAAAGGCATTGTTCACTCAATTACAAGGTATACGTTTTATGAAGAACTATCAGTGTGGTTTCTCTTAGCAATAATTCCAAAAGTAAATATTCTTCCACTCCACCCTTTCCCATAGGGACACTGTGCCTTGTTCCACTGGCTACTAGGAAGCTCAAGAATAAACGACAGCCCTCGGCCTTTCTTGAATTATTCAGAAATTTATGGCAACTTTTTCCAGAACTGACCGCATGCCTCACATCATTTTATTTTACTTTCATCCTTATTTACTCAATTGAAATTTTATCATGCTGTAGTTTCCACAAGCTATTTTAAAAATATGGATTGCAAATAGATGAGCTTATCTCAGATATACCCTTTGAGACTGTTTGAAGATGGTCTGTCCACTAGACTTTATTGTATCCTTGCTTAATGTGTTAGCTCTGCCTTTAAGGAATAAGTGAAAACACATGTGCAAGACAAATCATTCCTTGTCCTTCCAAATATGCCATGAACTGCCTGATCAAAGGGAAATGAGAAAAGCCACTTTTCAGACAGGGCCCCAGGGGTCCCTGAACCAAACCAGTCTCTCTGGGGCTGGAAAGGACAGATCCCCCCAGTCTGCTCTGGTTCCCCAAAGCACCTGCCGGACCCGGCACCTTTGCCCTCATCATCAAGGAGGAGAAGCATAGATACAATCTTTTCTGCCTGTTAGGACTGTGGGAAATAATATCACAGACAATCCCTGAACCCCCAGGAGGCACCTCCTTCCGGTAACAAGGAAGCAGATAAACTGGAAATACCTGGCAGGTGAATCTCTAAGACAAACCCGTTTGAATCTGTGGACGCATGGCTGGTCTGCCTTCCATATTAGGATCAGAGCAATTGGATTCCTCATCTTTGGGTCCCAAAGCCATCGTACGATAATGCGAGGCTGACCATTTCATGTACCTTTATGAGCCCCACGTGTGGCTCCTTACTGTGTTTAGATCGAAAGATGAATTGCTAAGCTTGGTCTATGAGTCTCCATGAGCTGGTTCGTGCCTGCTTCTCATTCTTTTTTTCTGCTATTCCCCACCATGCCCACTGCCAACCGACATCATCAAAGTACTTTTGGTTCCGAAATTTTGAATGCTTTTGTTGAAGCTCATGCATTTTCAGTTCACGTTTCCTTAGCTAGGCATGCCTTTCCTCTTCCTTTAAGAGGATGATGATGATGACGATGATGATGATGGTGATGAAGATGGTAAGCCCTAGTTAAGTCCTATGCTTTCTTCATGCCCATCCCAACACATCACTGGGGAGCTTTCCCTTTTACTCCTCAGGATATCTTAGGTGGCCCCTGCCCCTGTGGTGATCTCCGATGACACTGCCACCTTTTACAATATTGTGTCTGTGAGCCTCTTTTCTCAATTAGCTTCTGGTTCCTTGAGGCCAAATGTCCTATCAAGCTTACCCTTTCATCCCCAGCCATTATTAGCTCAGTAGCTGGTATTTATGAGATGCAGAAGAAGTGTTTGCCAAATAATGAGTGGGTAAGTTAATCAGGCCCCCAGCCAGTTCTAATGGTTAAGTGAGTCACAAAGAACAAAACAGCACGGACACAGTCAGAGGAATCTGGCGGAGGAAACTACTCTTTGAACTGACGAGTGTTTATCCCACCTCAGGTCCAAGGTGGCGGAGACTTATTTCACTTAGCACAATGCCTTCCAGATCCTTCTGTATCGTTGCACATGGAAGAATTTCCTTCTTTTTAAGGCTGAATGGCATTCCATTGTATGTGTGCACCTTGTTTTCCTTATCCATTTGTCTGTCGATGGACATGTAAGTTGCTTCCATTTCTTGGCCATTGTCAATAACGCTGCAATGAGTATAGGAGTTCGGGTATCCTTTTGAGACCCTGATTTTAATTTATTTGGCTATATAACCAGAAGTGGGATTGGTGTATCACAGGGAAGTTCTGGTTTTAGGTTATTTTGAGGAAATACTATACTGGTTTCCATAAAAAACAAATATGACATATACGATGAATCTAAAATTGTCAAACTCTTAGAATCAGACAGTGAAATGGTGGTTGCCAGGAGCTGCAGGAGGAAGAAACAGGAAGGCATTGGCCAAAGGGTACGGCGTTTCAGTTACGCAAGATGAATAAGTCCTAGAGATCTATTGTACTGCCTGGTGTTTATAGTTAACAGTACTCCATTGTCTGCTTAAAAACCTGCTGGGGGCAGATCTTACGTTGGCTGTTCTTATCTTAAATGATAGTCGTAATAGTAATAAATAAGAGGGCAGGAGGAAACCTGTGGTGGTGATGGATAGGTTTATGACATAGATTGCGGTCATGGTTTCATAGGGGAACACTTATCTCCAAGCTCATCCATTGTATGCGATAATTATGTACAACTTTTTAGATGTTTGAAAAATGGTGAAGGAGAAAGGCAGGGCATTTCCTTCCACAGAAGGATTGGAGGGGGTGCAATGGGTCTGGCTTCAGCCTTTCCCCTCGCTGAGTTTGGCCTTGAGATGACCACTCACCCGGGAGAACGTTGAGTCTGCCCCCCGGAGTGGCAGGCAGTGGGGATGGCCTGACGGAGTGAGCAGAGACATGTTGGAACAAGAAGCTGCAAGGATGTATTTTGTAAGGAAGGGAGCAGCAGAGGATGTAGGGTTTCACCAATGGCCTCATAGTCATTATGCAGAATATTGGTACTATCACAACAGGATTCGGGGCAGGAGTAACCCTAGGCAGTGAGGACAATGGCAGAAGGAAAAGGAGGCATGAGACATTTTTCCTGATAATAGAGCAAAGAGAGAGAGAAGAAAAGATGAGCTACAGCAGTGCTATCTGATAAAAAAACATACTGAGGGACCCACACGTAATTTAAAATTTTCTGATCACTGCCTATTAAAAGAACATATAAAACCTACAAAAAGCGACAAGTGAATTGTCTAACGATGTATTTTTTTTTCACCCCGTGTAACCAAACTATTATTTCAATTCTCAAATCATATGGAATTATTAAAGAGAGATTTTCCTTTCTCTTGTCTGTGTGCTCGGTACCCAAACTTTCATACTTACAACACATTTCCATTCAGACTGGCCGTGTCGCCGATGCCCCACGGCCTCCTGTGGCTGGCGACCACAGGGCTGGACAGTACAGGATTCAGAGGCACTGTTTTGTGTGGTCCCGTGTCTGGTGTGTAATTGACTTTGAGGAAATTGGGAAAGGGCCAGACACAGACCTTAGAGGGGAGGGGTTTCTGTTCTGGCCGCCCAGGGCCCAGCAAGCAGCTCCACGAGATCTCAGGTGAGCCCCTCCCCAATGGCCCTCGGTGCAGGGCTTGAATCAGCGTCTGCAAAGGTTTAGACCGATCCATGGTCTCCTAAAAGCACAACCCTGCGTTACCTCCCGTAACCCCGACAACTAGCCTAGGTTGGACTCAGGGGTCTTCACGTATAGATGGAGGCCTTCAGGCTCAGGTATGTCATATACGACATCAAGGACCACACTGGTAGCAGGCCCCAGAGGCAAGGGGTGAGGCCAGGTCTGTGACCAAGCTCACTGGTTTGCGAGAGACGGTTAAGGGCCCTTCCCTTGTGACTCTATGGAAAGGTACCGGAAGGCTGAAGTGTTTCTACACAGAACAGATTTCATTGGCTGCATTGCCACAAACGACTCTATTACCAAGTAGATAACTTCTGTTCTGTGCTCCTTCCTGGCTTCTTGATGAAAACCCATACAGGCTGCCTTTCATCCTATTAGATTAGAACAAAAACGCATTTCAAACATGGCTCCTTCCCTCCGCCTCTCTCTTTCACTCAGGCTGATCTGGGCTCTCGGGCATTCACAGAGAAGGCTCCCTGTCATTTTCTCTACATTTTCTGAGTAGAGGAAAGGGGGGGGGGAAATATGAAAACCCCAGCAGGTTGCTGCTGCAGCATCAGAAATCTCAACAGGAGCTTGGTTAAATCCTATCTCTACCGGGAAGCAGGAGCTCACCTCTAATGCATCCAGAAGCGTCCCAGGCTTTCAGCAGGTCCTCCGTGTCTCTGCTCCCCCTGCCCCCAGGCATCCCATAACCACCTCTCTTGCCATCCTTGGGCCGCCGATGTTGGGCGAGCCATTGCACCAGGGCCCTGTGACAAAGAGGGACCTAGGAGAACAGCCTAACAGAATGGATGTTCCTCTTACCGTGACCTGGGTTCGAGTCCCAGTTTCCCACCCACTTAGCATGTGACTTGGGAAGCGTCTTTTATTCCATATCATCCCATCTTTCTCACGTAAGAGGCGCATTCGTCGTACTTCTCCCCGGGGGCTGTGGTGGGTACTAACTAGTGGGTACTTCCCACTGCAAGGGAAGTGCCCTGGAGGCACCACAGGTAAAGATGGCCGACAAAAGCTGAGCCACTATGGCCATCGAGGTAAGAGTAATGCAGATGTGATGGGTGTCCCAAGTTAGCCCTTAAAGCCATGTGCAAAAGCTTGTCATCCTCCCCAGAAGGGCCAGCATACATTAAAAAGAAATGGCTCTTTTACTGAAAATGTTATGAGAAGACTTTTACAGAGATGCCCCTCTTTAAATGCCATGTGCCAAAATGCCATAAACCCCTGCTTTGGACCTTCTGTCCTCCCCCCAGGTCTCCTCCCCTGGTGCCAGCTTCTCTTTGCGGCTCTCTTCCCTTTCATGGCCTCTGAGGGTGCCATGTGTACTCTATCAGCTTGCTCTCCATTCGGGGTGACAGAATGCCAGCCAGGGTCACTCCTCCTGAAAAGCTGCCGGGCACTACTCAGAAGACCGCTCAGGGCTCCTCAAACATAGCACACGTCACTGCTTATTATAATGATTAATACACGGTCCTTGACCTCAAGGAGTTGCGAATCTAAAGGGGAAGACAAATATGTAAAGAGATCAGCGCCCAGGAGTCGGGAAAGGATTGTGTGAATCATGCAGAAAGCCCACATAAGGCATGGGCTTCGGAGCCTGAAGATGTCAAAGAGAGCTTGTTGGGGTAGGTTGATGTCCGAGCCACCAAATGATAGGTGTGAAGGAATTTCCCCAACGGAGAAGAAGGAGAATTCTAAACCAAACAAGAAATCCCGGGGCATAGGCTCGTGGAAACGTGTGAAACGTTTGAGAAAACCCTTGCTGAGAGAAGAGCAGAGATGGCGGGGTGAGGGATCAAGCTTCAGGGAAGGTTTGGTGGGGCACCTTGATGAATTGGAGCTTGATCTTGGAGGTAACCGAAAGCTATGGAAGGGTTTCAGGCCGGGCGTTGGCGTCATGGTCTCTAGTTACACGAGCCGGATCCGGCTGCTATGTTCGGGAAGCGACAGTGAGATCAGAGGACGAGACACAAGTCATGAGCTATTTAGGTCATACAGGCAAGAGACTGATGAAATGCCACTCATCTCAGGAGCCCAGCAAGTACGGTAAGTGACCCGGAGCAACGGGAAGTCAATACCTACACTTCGCCTGTGAACAACGAGACCAAGTTCGGCCAAAGAGGCTTCCTTCCCGCTACCACAGCCGTGAGACAGCAAGTGCATTCCCAAACGCTGTGGCAAGATGTCACTCAACAGACAAGGGATTCTGCGATGGCTTCACTGTAGTCACCCATGGGAGACTGCCAAGCGACATCCCGGGCTTCCTTTTAGACAACAAAGTCGTCATTCTCTCCCACGTAACCCTGAGTCTCGGTTAAGGCTCAGCATTTCCAGTGCAGCTTCGCGACACCGGCTGTCACCCTTCCTCAGGTTGTTATTCCCTTTCTCCTGTTCCCTCTCGTCTCTCCAGCAAGGGGAGGGGAGATGCTTAACCTGACTTCTTTTGTGATTAGCAGCACCGGGTTCAAATTTATTAGTCCCAGGAGCAGAAGGCTAATGAGTTAAATGCCCTGATTTAATTAAGCCACCTAATGGTTTCGGCTTACATAAATTCTCACCTGATCAGGCCAGCATCTCGTCGACGTGCCATCCCTGGCACTCTGCAGGAAGACAGCGAACTCGATTCCTAAAGCCCAAGCAGATCCGGGTCCCCCAAGCACTAAGCTCTGAGATAGAGAGGAGGGAAAAAAAAATCTATCCAGTCTCAATACTGGAGTCTTTGATCGTCGCAGATGTGGCAGTCTGCCAAAGATAATCAATGTCCCGAGAAGCGAACTGCCTTCTGGGGTTGGCGGAGTTATACCTCGATGATCCATTACTCTGCTCTCAGCAAACCTGTCTTATTCCCAGAGGGAAAGTCCAGGGCGGTGAACTGATTCATGGTTTGGGTGTCAGAAACGTGGGATTGAGTCGCTGGCTAGTTACGTGATCTCAACAAGCCACTTAACCTCCTGAGTTCCGGTGCACTTATCTGCAAACCACACCGCATTGTGGTGGAGGTTAAAGAAGGTAATGGACGTGAACTACATGTCTTCAGTAACTCACTCCTAATGTGTTATTATCCAGCAGAAGATGAGCCTGGGCATCCAAGACAGCTGTTGCAAGACGCACAGGGGAGGCAAAACCCCGTATACCCCAGCAGCAGTGGCATTTCGGCCACTGGGCTAGAGCATTGTAAGCAGCGGGGCTAATCTCTCCAATGAGCTAAAAGGTGGGTTTGGTTCATTTCCCCATTTAAAGGGAGGACAATGGGGGCCAGAGGGTTGTAGGGGCCTTTCCAGCCACGTAACCAACTGGTCTCCAAATGAAGAATTCCAACCCTGGTCCACGGATACCTTTTTGACAATACACAGGATTCTTCCCTTTTTGATTTTCTCACTCCCAAGCCCAGAAGGGGGGGGGAAGAAACACAAAAAACAAAAAGATATTATGGGTAGACCAGCAGGTGGGAATGTTGATGGTCACAAGGCATGCCAGAAAGTGGAAAAGGCAAAAAAAAAAAAAAATTATGAAAAACAGATTTAAAAAGGAGGCAGGTGGTCCTGTTCAGTAAACAGGCTAAACGCAGGTCCCAAGAGATTTTACCGTGTTCCTCAGGCTATTCCTGAATCACGAGTAAAAGTGGAATGGTGTTCAGGACACTCACTTTCAAAAGCAGAAGACAGGGAGGGATATGGTTCATTCTAGAAAGTTGTTGATCGCATCAAAAGTGATGATGTGACAGACTTGTGGTTTCAGGGGAGAAAGCTCTGCGGCACGGCACGTGGCAAATGGTAGGCACACAAAAGAGAGAGTTGATTGGTTCGGTGAAAAATGGAAAATGAGTAATGTTATAGCCCAAACCCAAGAATTCTAGAGAAAGGGGTTCTGAGTAATTTTGACTCTGGAAACCGTTTATTTGCCACTGACGTGTGGGCGACTATCAGACCAGGCCCCCCAGGCTTGTGCTGAGTTTGACATCGTTGATTTTCTCAAAGCCGCAAGGTCCAAGGGCATGCTTGCTCTGCGTGATGGGTTAGGAGAGAGGGCACGGATGAGGAGGAATCCTCTGACTCACTGACTAGCTCACAAATGTTCTGGAGATGGTGCTGTGTCTGGAGACATTTAAACTATCTCTCAGGGATCTCCCGGGAAAACGTGGAAGACTTTTCCAGGAACGTATCAGTGAGGAATGGAGACCCTCGGTGCAAGCCGACACTCTTGGCAATTTAGATGCCAATAAATGGGGTATTTCTGGAAGTCTGTGGACGGACTTCAAAGGCCGTTCAAGTTGTACTCAACTTGTATATACCAAGTATATACCAAGAATTCAACATGTTCTAGGCACAGAGCTGGCACTTAAGGAACCAGAGGCCGGACCACTGCCGTCAAGATGCCCCAAGGGCTGTTGAGAGTCAGAAAAATGAGCTGGCAATGAGCTGAGCAGCTCCAAGGCAGGCACCGTCCACCCTGATGCTTTAATACTCAAATACCCTGAAGGTGTAGGTCATGATCCCAACTTTATAGAGGAGGAAACGGAGGCTGGGACAAGTCACATAACCTTGTCCTGTGTCCAAGCAGCTAGCGAGTGACTGACAATGATAGAAATGATAATAATGGGAAAAGCAAATCGATCTATCTCTACATCTGTGTCTGTCTATCAGCAACGCCATTTGCAAAGAGACTTCGAGTCTTTATCTCCCTGAAAGAAAGGCCAAGAGCACGATGAGCATTTATACTCAGGATTTTCTCATCTCTGCTACTGAGCTCTATACTATAACTCCTTTCTGAAAATGAGATTCTGCTGAAGACAAAAAAATATATGCATGTCCCTTCAAATCTGAGTCCATTCTCCAAGCCAGACCATTTTTGAAGGCTGAGAAACCCCTCCCCCCACTTCCTATAAGGTTAGAACACATTCCCCTGTCCAGGTTCCCAGACACCCCACAGGCAAATTCCCTATCAAACTCTGACGCTTAAAACCCTGGTAGATTTTTTTTTTTTCCTCCGGATACCATCTGTTCGTTAAAGTCAACATTACATCTCTCTGTCCCAGAGAGCCCCAGGCAATCCTCAAATTTTCCTGGACTGGAGAAAAAGCGGCCATAAATTTAAAGACCAAAGAGAGTTCATCTTCTAGAAAGGAATAAAAGGAGATAGGGTGGTAAAGAAAGGGGTGCAGGAAGGAAGGTGGAAAGGGAAGAAAGAAGGAAGGGAGGGAGGGAGGAAGGAAGGAAGGGAAGAAGGGAAGAGGGAAGGAAGGAAGAAAGGAAGGGAGGGAGGGAGCAATGGAGGGAAGAAGGGAAGAGGAAAGGAAGGAAGGAAGGAAGGAAGGAAGGAAGGAAGGGGGAGGGAGGGAGGAAGGATAAAAATGCCAAAGCAGGAGGTCTCTCAGGTGCACATTACTAAACTTCAGATTCGGGATTGATTTTATAGAAGCTCTGCCCTGTGTTTGCTATCTTGCGTGTGTCCCTATTAGGGGTAGGTTACCCATTTCTGTACCCTGCTAGGACAGTCTCCATTATGGGGCTGTAGAAGAGGTTGTAATGACGTCTGGTATCACTCTTGTCCTTTCTTCTTCTTTCTCTCAATTTTGGGTGTTAACATTCAGAAATAGAACATTGGCTTCTTTCAGCATCTCAACATATATTTTCCTAGAGTAGCTTTATTTAGTTGGGGAGAAATGAGTAATGCATTTTTATCCTTTGTAGAGGAAAGTTAGGCTCGGGGAATCACAGATAAACACACATATTTAGTTACTGCTAAAATCTGTGGGCTTCATAACGTCTTCCCTCTTCCCTCCCTCCCTGCATTGATGTATACAAACTACCAACCTCCAAGAGAAACACCACTGGTCCCCTCACTGATTTCAGGGACTGTTTTCCTACTAGGGGAACTGACATGCCTAAGGGACCCAAGGTGGGGGAACCTCGCTCCGTGGAGAATGGGGAGTGAGGATGCTTGGGGTATTAATCATTATTGAGTCAAGTTGTCATCTAAGTGACATGATTATTGTTTTTCACGTTCACCACATGCTTTCCTAGAAGGAGATAAGAACAAAACTTAAATAGCAAGGTAAGAAAATGGCAAGAGCAGATTTTTTTTTTAATCTAGGTGACATTTCAATAATGACAGAGTGTACATACTCAGGATATTAAAGTCTTATTTCCCAGGCAAATCAGAGCAGTGTGACTCATCCACAGAACTCCAAGCCTTGGGGTAAAGCTATGAATCCATTCCAGGTCAAAAGGAGGCTGCCATTAGATACCCAACTCCTTTCAAAGTGCTGTTCCTGGGGCCTCGATGGCTCAGTCGGTTAAGCGTCCGACTCTTGGTTCTGGCTCAGGTCATGATCTCATATTTTGTGAGTTCGAGCCCCATGTTGGGCTCTGCACTGACAGCATGGAGCCTGCTTGTGATTCTTTCTCTCCTTCTCACTCTCCCTCTCTCTCTGCCCCTCCCCTGCTCATGCTCTCTCTTTCTCTCAAAAATAAGTAAACATTTTTTTTAAAGTGATGTTAAAAATCCACGCAATTCCGGGGTGTATGGCTCTTCTCATTTTTCAAGATATTTTCAACGTAGGCTCCTCTAAACGCCAAAAACAATATTTTGGAGGTCAACCAAAATGTTTTGTGTGAGCCCAGCAGGTACTCCTGGCCGGCCATTCGGGGATCTCCGCTCAGATAATGAGAGCCATCATTATCAATGAATATGGAGAGTCAGCCACTTTTTAATAAGTTACTTTGTCTCTTACTCATCTCTGGAGGTGCCACAGTGGTGTTGAGACGAGAGTGTTGCAGGCACTGAGTTGAAGGCCTTTACAAACCAAGCAGTGACCTTTACTTAATCTCTTTGTACGTACATCTTCGCTATGGAAAATTGAGGACATCACCTATTTTATGAGGTTTCCTCAGGTGCTGGGGGCTACAGGTTATGACGTCTGCAAAATGGTAGACAGAGGATGGCCGACCATACGTACACTGCCTAGATGTTAGCCATTTTCCCGCTATCGTTTTCATTGCGGTGGCTACTTAAATGCGAAGGAGGGATTACTCGATTTACCTCGTAGGAAACCGAGACTGAGACGTGGCTATCACCTTCATGGACTACTGTTATAATTAAAGCCAATAATAGGATCTAACTTCTCTCATAGTCATGATTGCAAAGCACTCACACACACACACACACACACACACACACACACACACACATCAGCACTGTCACACTTTTTGGAAATTGTTTCTAATGCATTCAGAACTCAATTGAGTGTGGTTTTTATATTACCATGTGATTATTTCCACTGTCTTTTTCATTCAGATAAATCAAAATAATAATATTTTGGAATGAAAAATTCTCCCATAGTTACCACCTTGTTAGCACTTGCTATGAAGTGGTCATGAATATCAGCATTTTTTTTTTTAATGGAAAGGATTTTGTATTGTCTCGCCCAGTCTCTTATTCTTACAAACAGGACAACTCAGATCAAGAAAGACCACCATTCCTAAAGGAAATAGTTACATTAAATTCCTTCTAATATTAGTGGATATTTTAATTCTAATTTCCCTATTCTTAAATACCATCTGAAGATTTTTCAATCACCTATAATAATGGAATTATTGAGATCGCCGGATTCCTGTCATGACATCCTAGCCTACTTGCTTTGTGTCTAAGAGGAAGTCCATTCATCTCTCTCTCATCCAGAAATTCAGAGTTGAAATCTTCCAGCTCTAATTTCAGAGTCGACAGCTTCCAGCTCTAAAACACCTTGGATTTCTCCACCATCATCTGTATTTTTACAGTAATCTGTGGGCTACAACTCCTTTGACCACTATGCCCCAAATGACCTCTTGTATTGGTTTGCACTTCAAACCATTGTCCAAGTTCATTGCCCAGATAAGGAGCACAGAGGTATTTTCACCTCATAAAGCCATCTTTTTCTTTTTCTTTTCCTTTTCCTTTCTTTTTCTTTTCCACTTCTTTTTCCTTTTTTCCTTTTTCTTTTTCCTTTTTTCTTTTCCTTTTCCTTTTCTTTTTTCTTTTCCTTTTTCTTTTTCATTTCCTTTTCCTTTTCCTTTTTCATTTCCTTTTCCTTTTTTTCTCTTTTTCTTTTCCTTTTTCTTTTCCTTTTTCTTTCTTTTTCTTTTCACTTCCTTTTCCTTTTTTCCTTTTCCTTTTTCCTTTTTTCTTTTCCTTTTCCTTTTTCTTCCAACCTTGCTCATCTTTGTAGCTCTTTTCCCTGAATTATTTCCTAGCTGTCAAAGAAGATGAAGGGCATCTAGAATGTTTGGAAAAGCTCCAGAAAGACACTGTGTAGTGTGATTTAAAAAAAGCTTAAAAACCAGGAATGGTGCTGTCTATGGAGAGAGCCAAATATCGGTCCAGTTTAGGTAATGAAGGACACAGTCACCCATGTATACCAATCACCCATGCTTGCATTGACCAGCACACACGTGGGTACACACACACCCTTCCCAATCTGCCGTCTCTCAAAGCCCAGTTCGGAGACAGATGCCCTCTCTTCCTGCTGATGCAACCAGAAGCCGTTTCTCCTGCCCCTGCCCTGTGCCCCCCAGACTTCCTTAGGTATTTGCTTTTGTCTTCCCCATAGAATAATCTCTAACTTGGTCTGTAATTCACCAAAAGGAAGCCTGGTATAACGGGATGACTATGGACATCGCATCACACCAGTTTAAACCATGGTTTTGCCACTTAACCTGACACTGGATACTTAGGCGAATCTAAGTAAACTTGGTGTTCTCATCAGAGAAATGGTCATGATAGTATCTGTCTTCTAGAGGTCTCCTAAAGATTAAAAGTTGAAAGTGCCTCACACATCGTAGACTTCAAATAATTCTTTTACATCCATATTCTCCTTTTACATATGTTTTATCACCCCCACCAAAGTACAGGCTCTTCAGTGAAGTCAAGGTCAAATTCATGTCTAATCCCTACAATGCTGTATTGGGGGTAACAAGAGGAATATTCCATTCCATAAATGTTTGTTGAATGAATGGATAGCTATATCGCTGTTCGTTTCTAATTTCATGTTCGCTACCGTTAGAATCAAATTGATTCTTTCGAGGTTCTTTCCACCACTCTCTGTGATGTGGATAGTAAAATAAATTGAATGTAAAAATATGGGAAAATTAGGCAGGAGTCCTTATGTTACTTGGGAATGAAATGAATCATATCAAATTTTCAAGACTCTATCCATGAATTATCTGTGATGTGGGCAGTAAAATAAATTGAACGTTAAATTATGGGAAAATTAGGAAAAGGATCTGATATAGCTTAGTAATGAAAATGGATCCTTTTTTTTTTCACATGAACATATAAACGATGGTTATACCTGAGTAATGTGTGTTGTTTGCTTTTTCAGTGGTGCTGTTCTTGACCTCTCTCCCAGCATTTTATTGGATTCTTGAAAGTCATTCTTTGTGCATTTACACTATTTCAAAACATCTGCTGCTTTGGGGTTCAAGCTGTGCATTAGGGTTCCAATAATTTGCAGAGAAATTTCAAAGCAGATCTCCTGTCTGAATAACTCTGTAGGAAATGCAGTAGAAGCCTGCTCTTTTATGAGAGTGCTTATAGCCGTCTTGAAGTGTTTGAAACCCAATTCCTTTACAATTGCCTTATCTTGCTATTTCCTACCAAACTATACTCTTGCTATTTACATCTCTTTAAGGGACACTATGGTCCAGCTCCGCCAAAGGACCTAGATGTAGCCAGTTCATGTCTCTGAATTTTAAGCTCGGATGCGGTTACTTTTTCCTAGCTGTGGACCACCCGCTGTGGAGGCTGAATCGTCACCACCGCCATCCCCAGGCCATATCCCATCACACTTGGGGACAGGAATGGATGTACCCTCCTGACTCATGACCCTGAGCCCCTTCCTTGGCCCAGTCAAGTCCACACAGCATGGAGTGTGCCCATTCGGCTTTGGTCTTTGTGCACTTCCTGATTACAAGTATCTTGATAAACCTCAAGGCCACTTGAACTTCTCCCCTCGTCTCCAGTGCAAATCCACTGTCAATTTATAGCCTGCCTCCTTCTGACCTGGAAAGTCTCCTTCTCTGCTCCCCGGGGCAACATTCTAGCTCCATCCAGAGCCTCTCAACCTTGCCCTCTTGACTCATTGTGAGTCCTGACGGCATGACAGAGAGAAATTAAGAGCTTCCTGTAAATAGTTTTACTACGGGTGCGTGTAAAATAACATAGCTTGGATGAGAATGAATCTCAGGGCTGATCTGGAACATTTTACGTGGCATTAGTCAGTGCTAAACCTTGGGGGAATCTCCTTCCTTCCATATAAAGTTATATCACCTAGTCAAACACAGACAGAGATGCAAGGCAACGTGGCTTTCTGGAAAAAAGCACAAACAAACAAACAAACAAATCACAGCGACCAAGTAAGGGCACGGTCTGTAATTCTAACAGCAGCCTTTTCACTAAGCAATTTCAGGCAATACCTAATATTGAGAAGTGTTCAGCCATGACAGGTGGTTAGTCCTTTCTTATCCCTCTTCTCAACTAAATCCCCACTAAGGCACAAAGATTTTTAATTTTTTTAATGTTTTTATTTATACTTGAGAGAGAGAGAGAGAGAGAGAGAGCCGGGGAGGGGCAGAGAGAGACGGAGACCCAGAATCCGAAGCAGGCTCCAGGCTCTGAGCCGTCAGCACAGAGGCCGACATGGGGCGCGTACTCCTGAACCTCGAGATCATGACCTGAGTCGAAGTCAGACACTCTACCCACTGAGCCACCCGGGTGCCCCATAGTCATAGCGAATTTTAAGTGTGACCCTGTTTAAAACATTTTCATGTAAAAGCAAAACTCTGAGACCAAGGAGCCATCAAAGGCTCGAAAGAGAGGGGTGCTACTGGTGGAAACAGCCAGTGTTGGGTGGCAGAAAGCCATCAGGTAACACGCAGCTGCTCTCTGCAACTGGGGCGTCAGGGGCCCCTTCTACAGCAAGAATCCCTCCGTGCTGCAGTTTCTAATCTAGCTCCTCTCTAGCCCAACAATCCCAGTTGTCCAGTGAAGTTGGTGAATCACTATTAATCACGACCAATGCACATTCTCTGCCCTCCTCCCCACATTCCGTCAAACAGATAATGGGCAAAAGACGGGAAGAGACACACGGAGTGTCCAGTCGTCGCACGGAGCGTCCAGGCCAATCTCTGCTCCTCCCACTGCACACAAGAGCATCAGACCAGATGCGCCCCACATTCTCTCCCAGCCATGAACGACTCAATCCTGTAGTCTTGCAATGCTGTGTGGAACCGATTCCCCAACCCAAACCAGGATCCTCACTGCCTAGCTGGCAGAAAGTTGTGCGAGTACAATAAACGTTGAGGGTTTTCTCCCCTCCATTCCTTTCCTTTTCTTTTTTTCTTTCCACGAAGTAGAGAAACTTTTGAAAGCCTTTTGCAGATACCTCTGGCAGGTGCTGCCTATGCCTCCGTGTTCCTCAAAACCAGGAGGAAAAGTCGCTCTATTGAAATGCTAATGGGGAACAAAGTGTATAATAAGATTGCAGGCCCCTTTGGGTCCACATATAATTTACACATAAAATAAAATTGCACATGGCCTTGTTTCATAGCATATTTGTTTAATTATCCACTTTTGAGAATGCTTTTTTCTTCAATTAATTTTCAATATTTAAAAGAGGAATAAAAATGTCAGTTTATCTGCACACCTGATAATTAAATATAGTGTGGGGAATAATTACATTATCCAATAGTGGAAATTTGTCCGGCTCTAATAACTAACATTTAGCAAGGATTCTGCTCATTTCCTGTTCTGCTAACGATGGTCTTTGAATTTCTCTCTTCCCTTTTCTCTCTAAGTAAAGAGGATTAGGTTTGGAGAACGTCAAATGCCACCTCCACTTTCTTCCCCCCCACTTAGGGACCAAGTTTCACCATGAGACAGTGCGACCGTCTCTGCTAGGTAAACAGCTCAGTTTCCAACTTCTGCTTGGATTCACATTTTTGTCTCTACCCTGAGTGGTTGGCTAAGGTAACAACGAAAATCACCTGCAAGTCATTGAGTTTTACCCTTGTCTTTTTTTTTTTAAGTTTATTTATTTACTTTCGAGCGGGGGGCAGAGAGAGAGGTAGAGAATCTCAAGCATGCGCCTCACTGCCAGCCCAGAGACCAACGAGGGGCTTGATCTCACGAACCCTGGGATCGTGACCTGAGCCGAGATCAAGCGTCAGATGTGGAACTGATCAGGAACTGACTAGGCCCCCCCAGGCGCCCCTTCACCCCTCTATTTTGAAAGCTAGTCACTTGTTCCAGGTAAGCTATTAAACCATAATCAACATCTATGGAGTCTTCAGTTATTAATAATAGCGACCATAAGAACAAACAAGAACTGAGTCCTTATTCCACACAACACGCAAGGCGCTGAAACGCTGTCTTCTCGGGGTTTGTCATTTCTTTCGTGATTTCAAAGCCTTGAGCACAGCACCACACTCGCAGGCAGAAAATATGGTTCGTCTCCTCCTGCCGTCTCACACAGGAGGCCTAGGTGAAGCCAGTGTGTTTAAGTGCTGGTTTCAGGTAGAAAGGAAAAATCCTTTATAACGAAAGTAACCAAGGAGAAGATTTAAAATCAGGATAAAAGAGAAATATTTGCTAAATGCAATCCCTGTTTGTTATTTAGATACTAGAGTGTTTGGGTTTCTTTTTGTTTGGTTTGGTTTGGTTTCCTTTGTGTCTTTCTGTTTTTTATTGTGTTTTTTGTTTTTGTTTTGTTTTTTTGTTTTTTGTTTGTTTCTTTTAGATACTTTTGTGTTTTTAACTTCGATACACACACACACACACACACACACACACTGATATCCTCTTCTCTCATTTTTCTGGATGCAGATCAGCTAAATCTGCACTGTTATGAGCCATTCTGTGCTGTTGTTATATTCTGAAATATTAACAACTCCTTGTATGTAGACAGCGTTTTTACAGTTTCGTCATTTCAATTATACAGAAGTCACGGGATATAGACTTTTGGGCAAATATAACATACATTAAAAGATTTCTCTGGGAAGCCGGTAGGTTTTTTGTCAATGCCATCCTACACTTTTGGCCCCTCTTGATAGAGCCATGGTTAAGCAGATGATGAAAGGCTCCCATATTTTTTTAATTCTCTTTTTGTCACAATAATTGTTATGAACATCGACATTTATAAATTAGGCTTATAAAGATTTTTTCCTCACGTACTCAATTGAGTTCTCAGAGAAATTCTATGATGTAAGTACCATTTTCCTTCCTTTAAAAATAATGGAGGCCCCTGGGTGGCTCAGTCGGTTGAGCATCCAACTCTTGGTTTCGGCTCAGGTCATGATCTCACAGTTCGTGAGTTCGAACCCCGTATCCGGCTCTGCATTGACAGTGCGGATCCTGCCTGGGATTCTCTCTCTCCCTCTCTCTCTCTGCTTCTCCCTTGCCCTCTCTCTCTCTCTCTCTCTCTCTATCTCTCAAAATAGGTAAATAAACATTTAATAAAAATAATGAAATTATTTTGGAAATTATTTCAGTTTGGAACTGAAGCTAATGTTAAATATAACCAAACAGGCATTTTTTTCTTGCCCATTTCAAAGATGGTGAATGCAAGGCTCAGAGAAACACACAGTGCCCTCCCTTAGCCCCCGGCCTCACTCTGCTTCTATCTCTTCACATTCCCTCCATCTCAGAGTTGTCAGTGGTGGTCTGTCTCGATTTCCCCATTTCACTTAGCAATAAGTCAAACCAGAGAAGTCTTGTCCCCCTAAATATGACAGCTAAGAAACGCCAAGAGCTGAATTGAAATGTCAGCTGTATCAGTTCCCTTTGGGTGGGGGTGGGGGCAGGCAGAGGATATTTTCCAGTGTCAAAGGAAAAAGCAATGGTGTCCATTTCTGGACTTGTCTTGCTCAGCACGGGCTGAACAAGCCAGTGGCCAGAAGGCTATAGTTTCCCTGGCAGGTACTGTGAGAACCTGCCTGTCACCAGCAGCTTGGCTGTCCTTCCCTACCTTGCTTTTACAACCCAGGAAGCCAGGGGCGCACTGGCCTGTCCACATTTCCACATCGCTTTTTAGACTCTGCACGCTACCTGACAGGGGAAGAAAGAGGGTCAAGGAAAAATTAGCATCAACGACAGAGAGAGCCCGAGCTAATAGAAGCTTATTCATCAGGGCTTTATTTTTCTCTTATAACAAGAATTTCTCATCTAACAAGAAATCTGAATGTAGGCAGTTTCAGGGCTGATCTGAAAGGTCAGGACTTTCAAGGCTGTTTATCAAGGTCATCGAGTACACTGGCTTTTCTCACCTTTCTCCTCTGCCATTCACAGCACATAAGACAGATGTCTCTTGGGGCGTCTGGGTGGCTCAGTCGGTTGAGCGTCCGACTTCGGCTCAGGTCATGATCTTGCGGTCCATGAGTTCAAGCCCCACGTCGGGCTCTGGGCTGATGGCTCAGAGCCTGGAGCCTGCTTCCGATTCTGTGTCTCCCTCTCTCCCTGACCCTCCCCGTTCATGCTCTGTCTCTCTCTGTCTCAAAAATAAATAAATGTTAAAAAAAAATTAAAAAAAATAAAAAAATAAAAATTTAAAAAGACAGATGTCTCCTTATGCTCTCAAAGTGGCTGCAGCAGCTCTAAGTATCACATCCTCTTACAAGATGCAGAAGTAGCAAGAAACAAGTTCATTTTCTCTCTCTCTCTCTCTCTGTCTCTCTCTGTCTCTCTCTCTCCTTCCCTTGCCCTCATGCATCTCCTTTTATGTGGGAAAAACATCTTCTCTAGGAAATTCTACTAGACATCCCGTATTCATCCTTGCCCAGAAAAGAGTCACATGGATGCCCGCAACCCCCAACTGCAAGATCTGGGAAGATAAGAGCCTAATATTTGTACCCTATTTCACGAGACACAGTCTTTGTCAGTCTTTGTCAGGAGGTCAGAATCAGAAGGGGGATGCATTTGGAATAGGCATCTACCGTTATCTGTTATGATGGTTTTTTTTTTAATTTAATGTTTTATTTATTTTTTGAGAGTGAGAGACAGAGTATGAGTGGGGAAGGGGCAGAGAGAGAGGGAGACACAGAATCCGAAGCAGGGTCAAGGCTCCGAGCTGTCAGTGCAGAACCTGACGTGGGGCTCAAACCCACTAACTGTGAGATCATGGCCTGAGCCGAAGTCTGACGCCCAGCTGACGACCCACCCAAGCGCCCCTCTGTTATGATGGTTTGATCAGCCTATCTCGTCTCTGGGCCCAATGGACCTCAGCCAAGCCAATCAGTGCCCCGTCCTGGGTTTTTCAAATAAAAAATAAAAAGGAAAAAAAAAAAAAGAATATTGTGCTGATGAAGCTGTAAAGCTGGGAGCCAAAGCTGCCAACATCCCTGGTTCCAGCCTCCGGGAGAAAACCCATCTAATAGAACAGAATCTGAAATATGGAGAGAAGTAGGTGTGCGTAATGGAAAAGACCCAGCTGCCTCTGACATCCAGGTTCTGTGGATCTCGTTCTTTCCTCTGTTTGGTTACACAAGCCAACAGATTTCCCTCTTCGCCGAGGCTTAATTTGACTTGGATTTCCATCATTTATAACAAAAGATAGGCATCATCATGGACGTGTGTTCAATTGGAGGAGAGAGGCTGTATGATTTGCCTCAGTTTGCACCACGGGTGAGTAGCGGGCATGTCAGTCAACCATGAACTTTCTACATGGAAAGCCCATGCTCTTCTTGTGATGTTGTCCAGGGGCGGAGAGAAAGGTAACGGTACGTGGAAGGAAGGACCACAACGGTGGGTAAGAGATACAAAGTCAAGAGTGCATCCCAACACTCACTGGCTATAAAGTCCATGCAGATCGATTCCTAACCTCCACTGTGTCCTCTCTTGAATGGTGATGTTAACATCTTACTTGCTTGGAAGTAGAGAAGTAGAGATAACAGTCACTGGTTGGACACTGGAGTGGAGACCTTTCTGTAGGTTCCTTCTGTTCCATCACAGATGATCTCATGAATCGCCTGACACAATCATTGTGATCGCTCACTGTTTCTGTTCTAACCATCTTAACCATCGCACAGTTTGTTTCTCATTTGGGCACCCAAACTTCACTATTTATTCATTCATTCATTTGCCTATAGAGAGCTTTTTTATTTTCCTGCTACCTGGTCAATTCCTGTAAATCTCAACCCAAACTCCAGCCCTTTATATTTGTGTCCATTACCCTGTTGGTGAATATGCAGAGCAATTAAACTATACATTTAGCATTTTGGTACCTGGTTGCTTTCCATGTTTGTTAATCGCTCAACCTTGTTAATCAACAAAAGCGTACCATGTTAAAAAAGAAATCTCATCTTTGCTGAAGGAGACTAAAAAACTCTATCAAGACCTCAAGTGGGTAGAGAAATAGGAGATTCTTCTTAGACAATGCAAATCAATACCAAATCAACACTATAGAATCATAGAGCATTTTAGTGAATTTTTGGAATTGTATTGCCTTCATGTATTCCTTATAACTCCCCGGAGATAGGTATCTTTTCCATTTTTGACAATGTGGCTCAGAAACTCAGAAAGGGAAGTGACCAATATCAAATCCCATAGTTGGTAAGTGAGATGCATTGAGGGATTAAGTTAGTGGTAGAATCCTGAGAGGAAAAGCTGTTAAAAATTAGAAAGAGGCACAGAGAAATTTTTCTTTTTTTCTTTTTCTTTCTTTCTTTCTTTCTTTCTTTCTTTCTTTCATTCTTCCTTCCTTCCTTCCTTTTTTCTTCCTTCCTTCCTTCCTTCTTTCCTTCCCTTCTCTTTCTTTCAAATATGTTACAGACATTAATGTAGGCACATTGTCCATCATTCCTTCTGTTCTGACCACCTGCCAGTCAAGGGTTTGTTCTCCTTTCTTTGCAGATGAAAAACAGAATATCTGAATCTCAGATGCACAGCAGAGCTTGATTTTAAACCTTACAGCTGTCGATCATTCAGCTTGCTCTCTTCCACTATGCCTTTTGTCTGCAGAAAAGATAAACGAATATCCCCGTCCATGCACCTATCCGTCTATCCTCTCAAGGACCCACTTCTACTAGGCTCTGAATAAGACCATCGGGATCAGCAATGACTCAGCCACACTTCCTTCTGCTTCCCTGAGCCTCACGTTCATCTGGGGAAGAAGCACATGGGAAGAGATCACCAATTTTGTGTGTGACGGGTACTATAAAATGTGTGTTTCCACTGAACGCCAGGAAGCCAAAAGGGACAGTGCTGGTTCTCTGAGATCCAAAACAGTGTCACTAAGGTGGTGATCCCTTCCCTGAGCAGGGTGGTTTATTGCTCTAGTATTGAACGGCACTACCCTTTGTTCAAATCCAATATTAAGCCTGGTTTTGAGCAAGCTTTGAATTTCCTCACGGGTGTCGAAAGCTAAGCTTCAAGTCATTACACCACTCTCTCATCACAAACTACAGAGAGGGCTTTGCCACTTTCAACCCACCTTACTTTCGGAGACATTATTCTCTGAGTCATAAACTCTCTTTCCAAAGGCACACTTTAAAGGGAAAGGTGATGCTTTGAGTCAGAAGAATTAAATGTCCCCTTCTTACCTTTGAGGAGAGGAGGGCAGAATGTGCCATCCCAAACCTATGGATGTTGCTTATCTAGTAACAAAGAAGCACCCGGGATTCCCTATCTGAAGTTGGATGGGGACTCAGTTTTCAGGGAGAGGCGTTTGGAGAAAGTCTTCCGTGAAACCAGGTTCAGGTTCATGGCTGTTCCGTTTGTGTGACACACAGGTGCGCCAATTTCATTCTCCGGGGGATAAGTATTTCTTCTAGACTGCCGCCTACAAACTAACATTAAAGAATGAATTCTTAAATGCCTACTTCCAGTTGGTTCGGTCTTAGCAACCCGTGAGGGAAAATTGCATTTTAATTTTGACTTTTCTTAACAATAAATAGAAATGTTTTTACCTCTTCAGACTCCCCCATTAAAAGTCCATCTAAATGCAATCAGCCTTATTAGCTAACATGAACATTAAATTTCTTCCAAAGGTGAGTTACCATTGTATAACTCCATGATCTAGCATTTGCTTTAGATTCAAGATGGCTAAAAGGTTCAGTTTAGCCATATTTTCTCGATAGTTCTAAGGCTGATTCTGAGCTCTATTTTTTTTTTCCTGAACAAATGTCTTCTAGCATAGAACTTCATTCATTATTATGTCAATTCCTTAATTCATTTACTGATTTATTTTTGGCATTCATCTATTAGGCTGACATCAGCTTAATCTGTGCCACCCAGAGTAGAGCACACAGTTGAATAAAAATGTGCCCAGCCCACCTGTAGTTCACAGACTGTTTGCAACAGACTGGTCATTATCACAGAGTGGAACAAGTGATAGAGAAGAAAGCATTCCATCTTGTGCTCAGGGAATTCTTCCTTGGGGACATGAGCTATAATTTGAAATAACAGATCAGAGGAGTCGGTGACTAGGGCATTCTGGACAGACAGTATATGAAAAAGAAACACAATGTTAGTTTACGCTTCAAAATGTTCAATTAACCTTTAGAATTTTATAATCGAAGGGCCGTATATGTCCATCAAAAACCAAAGGGTAAGGAATGGTAGAGAATGAATAGAATGTGGACGGAAATTATCTGGGATTGGTAGAAAGCTTCTACGACTTCAGGTAATTCAGATGAGATCTCTTTCAGGGCCACATATTCTTGTCCTGAAACATTCAAGACTGACTTGGATCGGGCAATCTCTAAAGCGTTTAGAAGCATCTATGCCTGTCGATGTAGTCTTGACCACATCTGTCACTGCCTTAGAGGCCAAAGCACAGATGGGAACTTGTCTGAGCTGGGGCCACCAAAACGGAATTCGTTATTTCAAATCCCCAGCTCATTTTTGTTTTACGTGTTTGTGTATTTAAGCTTCTCCTCTCTTAACCCAACTATACCGTGGACCAGTAAACGATTTAAATTCCTCTACTCCGACCCCAGGAGAGATGGAAAACAGGCTGGAGGAGAGGTCCAGTCCATGAGCAATGTCAGAATGCAGAAGGAGGGGCCGTATTCTTCATGCTTCCAAAGCACCCCGTGCTGCCTGTTGGCTTAGCCCTCCTGTTGTCCAGTGGTCCTTTGTCAGTGTGACCAGCTAAAGACAAAGGTCATGTGGGTTGTCTCTGAGCCTAGTGCCTAACTCATGCAGGGATTCATAGGTTTCATATGGGCATGAATTGAAACAATCAATTTAAAGATTGGCACCATTTCCACAAGACCTCAGTCAAGTGTTCTTTTTAGATTTCTCATGCCCATAAATGGGATGTGCATTTAAAAAAAATTTTTTTAATGTTTATTTTTGACAGAGAGAGAGAGAGCATGAGCAGGGGAGGGACAGAGAGAGAGAGAGAGAGAGAGAGAGAGACATATAATCCCAAGCAGCCTCCAGGCTCCGAGCCGTCAGCACAGAGTCCGACGTGGGGCTCGAACCCACGAACCATGAGATTATGACCTGAGTGAAGTTGGACACTCAACAGCGGAGCCTCCCAGGCGCCCCGGGATGTACATTTTTTTTAAGCGGAAGAGCAATTGGAAGAGGTGAAGAAAGGCAAAGAAGAAGATCGAATAGCCATCACTGGAGAAGGAAGAAAGTGGACAGAGGATGCGAGGGAGAAGTGGGGGGTGGGAAGGGAGGAAAAGGGAGGAGCTGCCAAAAGGCAGTGCTGCAGGGAGGGGGGCCCCCAGAGTTTTACATCATTTACATGGATTGGGATCGCTGGGATTAGGAAGGTGCCTAGCAGCCCTGTGAGGAGGGAAATGAGCACACCAGGAAAGGGAAACTAGAAAGTGGCAAAACCTCAGAGAGACGGGCATTCAAGGCAGATCAGTCAAGGCGTTTGCTAACACATCCATCCCCGTGCCTTGCGATAAAGAAGAGAAACGGTATTAAAATAAGAAGTTCTGTTCCAATATAAAGGCAACACTTGCATCTCAGAGGAGAGATCGAGATAGGATAGTCTTTAAAAAAGATTTCTCCACCGAAAATACTTCCTGCTTAAGTATTAGCTGTAGTCACCATTCGACGAGCGATCATCGTGTGCCGTGGAAAAAGAAAAGTCCTTAACATTGATTTTGTCTTTACCTAAAACTGTCTAATGAAACTTCCCACTTTTCGTCAGCGTGGGATATCACTTACTCTTTACGATCACTCTCGGTTTTTCCACCCCGTTTGCTCTGTATAAGATAAATAAGGCTTCGTTAATCATCACTAATCACTCATCATCAGGGCAATGCAAGTCGAAACTGTACTGAGATGTCACCCCCTCACCCTTGTCAGAATGACCAGTATCTAAGAGACAAGAAAGAACACAACACGTGTCAGCGAGGATGTGGAGAAAAGGGGCTGTTGCACGGTTGGAGGGAACGTAAACTGGTGCGGCCACCATGGAAAACAATATGGGGGCTCCTCAAAAAATTAAAAATAGAACTACCCTATGCTTCAGACATTCTACTTTTGGGTATATATCCAAAGAACAGAAAAGCAAATTTGAAGAGACGTATGTACCCAGGGTTCACTGCAGCATTATTTCCAGTACCCAAGATATGGAAGCAACCCAAGCATCCACCAATTGACAAATGGATAAAGAAGATATGGCACACACACACACACACACACACGTGCACACCATGGAATATTACTCAGTCACCAAAAAGAATAAACTCGTGTTATTCAAGACAACATGGATGGACCTATGGGGTGTGATGCTGAATGAAATAAGTCAGACAGAAGGAGACAAATGCCCTATGATTTCACTCCTATATGGAATTCAGAAAACAAAACAAATGAACAAACAAAACAGAAACAGACGCGCGGATATAGGAAACAAACTGTAGGTTACCAGAGAGGGAAGGGCTTGGTGCAAGGGAGAGTTAGTGAAGGGCATCGAGAGGTACAAAACTCCAGCTATAACATAAGTCATGTAATGCACAGCACAGGAAACCTAGTCCATAATATTGTAATCCCTTCGCATGGTGACAGATGGTGACTGGACTTAACCATGGGGACCGTTCAGTGATGTATAAAAATATGGAGTCACTGTGATATAACCTGAGACAGGTAGGTCGTTGTGTGTCAATCACACTTTGAGAAAAGCACGGAAGTAAACAAGCAAACAAACGAAAAGGCTTAGACAGGTGCAATCCCCGAAAGTCTCTTTCAATTTGTTAAGGAAGGGAGCCATTGCTGGACTCCAGATCTGATGCTGACTCCCCAGCTCCTTCCATTTTACGGCAAGCGCTCCTGCTTCTCACCACGGCTCACGTTGGAATCACCTGGGAAGCTGTAAAAATATGTGTGTTGGTCACACTCTCAGGTTTTGTTTTAATCGATCCAGACTGAGGCTGGGGAGATGCATATTTAGAAAACTCCCCTGTGGTCGGTATGCAATTTAAATTGTGAAAACTCATTTGCCATGTGTGTGACCACCTGCCTGATAGAAACCAATGCTTGCCGAGCTGTGACGCGCTGCTGTGCCACCCAGATGGTCCCCACGGAACCGAAGAGCTCGCTCACCCAGCGTCTGCAAAGGTGCTCAGTTGACGGTCCTTCGTGGGCAGCTCCGTCGGGGAATGGCCTCCTTCGGAGGGCAGCCCCAAGCAAGAACTCGTCAACGTGTGACATATAAATGGCCACTCCCATCTCCCCCCCCGCCCAGCCTGGGCGTTTGGATGGGTCACTCCAGCTTCCGAATTCTCCACAAGTCACCCGAGCCCCCATTGTGAAGCCCTGGCCTCATACCTCCCTCTGTCCAGTTCTGCGCCCTGTCCTCCCTCTGCCAGTGTTGATCCTGGGAGACCCCTGGTGAACTTCCAGTGCGTTCCTGCCTCAGAGACCACTCACGGGGACTTCTGGCATTTGTTTCTCGTGCTCGAGCTCCCCTCCACCAGCCACGGTGCCCCCCAAGTGTCACCGTGAGGAGTCCTTTCTTCTAACAGATTTTTCTCGAGGCCCCCATGAGATTGCACATCTGCAGTAGAGCCAGTAGGGGAAGGCAAAGCCCTCCTGAGGTTCTTGGCACATGTCCAGGCACACCTGCAAATGTATGCCCTACTCACAGAGAGCCTGGTTCCATCGCTATCGCTTCTGAGTCCCAGAGATGTTCCAAAGACCAGTAGGTGGAATTCCCAACCAAGTTCAACTTTAAGGCCTCTTAGGGCATCTCAGACCACGCTTTCCTTGCACAGTTGGGGTGTTGATGCTCATGGCAGGACAGGGAGCGACTTACCTGAGGTCAGGGCCAGGGCCAGGTTCGGGACCAGGGTCTCTGACTCCCATCCCACCCGCCCGGGCATGTCCTCCTTCCCACCAGCCCAAATCCACCCAGGGTCCCCTCAGTCGGCACCTTTCCTCGCACAGTTTTGGTGAACCACTGTTTTCTTCCCTGCTTCCACTTTTTGGCTCATCCAGCTTTGAGATGGCTACGAACAGTTTCATCTAGTTTCATACGGATTCGGTAAGTAACGTCCGTTTAACCTTTTCCCTGCTCTTGAAATTCCAACAAGTCACTGTGTTACGTCGAAGAGAGGGAAGCCCAGCAGACCCAGGGGCCTGTGATTCTTCGCAAATAGGCGGGAGAGCCCCGCGCACACGGCTGGTCCCAGCCTGGCTTGCTGCGGTTCAGCCTGCTTGCAGAAACAGACGAGCAAACAGAAGCTGAAAGTCACTTTGCAGCAGGAACCGGCTGTGGCTGCAGATCACCCAGACTCGCCTTTTATCCAGGAAGCTACCCTCTACGAGGGACTGAAAATTTATAGGTGGATGGGCCGCCTTGGCCCTCGGCCGCGTCTCGGTGATGCTAAATGTTCCGGGAGTGACTGGTGCTCTAACTCTGAGAGCAGCTTGTTCCCCCCGGATCCTGCTCTCCCTCTCCTGGAGTCCAGGAGGAGACTGGGAGAGTACCCTGGGCTGTGATCTCCTCATTTTTAACGGCAGGATTTCTGTCTGGGGCTCAGCATCGGGGCATTTCTCCAAAGCCTTATGTACTTACAAGTCTTTCTTCCCCTCTTAATTTGCCTGGAGCCAGGCTTTCATCTCGACTTTTAGCCAAGAGGCACCTGCTGAAATATTCATCAGCAGAAATTGTGTTATGGGTGCTTTTTCCTATTTGTCCAGTTGTATGTCATTAGAGGGAGGGTGAGGCAAGGGGAAATGGAGTCTGACACAAGGGACTGGAATTCACTCAGAACTCCAGGTAATAGGCAATTAACCCTTTTAAGCACAAGAAGCTAAGTACCAGGAACAGATCCTTGCAGACGTCATTTACTCCTCCGTGGGCCAGTTATTCCTGGCATCTGTTCGTTGTGTCAGTACACTTTCTTGAGTGTCTACTGTGCGTGAACTCCAATGCTGAACCCTGGGCATGTTCGGCCGTATATGATTTAGTCCCTGCTCACCAGATCTCACGAATGAATGGGGACAGCAGACGAGGATGCAGAGAAGTGCGAGACAGGGCACGTGCAGCTGTGAAGTTGTGGACAAAAGAGCTTAGAGCACACCTCAGATTTAAGAAGAGGAAGGAGTGAGGGACACAGTTGTCTAGAAGCTGGTCCTTGAAGGCTATTGAGAAAGTGGGTGGCACAGTGGAAGTTGGGGGGGTTGCTGAAAGGAGGAAAGGACCCTCCAGATGGAATCAACAGCAGAAGCAGAGACACCAACAAGGGAGGGCATTGTGGGCATGACCGGGACCAGTCCCAGGCTGATGGCGAGTAACATGTTATTAGAGGGAAGAGATCTAGCAGGAGAGGTGGCCAGGGTCAGGTCAGGGTGTGTTTACATGTTCGGGAGCTTGAACGCTGTGCTTTAATGGGGTGAGGGGGGTGCAGGGATGAGGAGTTGTGAACATAGAAGACGGTTAGGTTTATGCTTTGGAGACATTCAAGCTTCGGTGGGAGCATACGTTGTTCAGATGATCCATCAAGAGGCCATTAACATAAACAGGAGGTGACAAGATTCTGGACGATGGTGGAGGCGGCGGGCATAGACTGGAGGACAGAAATGCAAGAACACTTGGAACTTTCTCAGTTCAGTGCACCAGCCACTTACTGAGCACCTACTTTTAGCCAGATAGTCTAGGAAGAGTGGGGAGCCCCAAATCACTGTCAGAGTCCATTTTCTTTCGCACCGTTTAACTTCCGAAGTGGACTCAGTGACCTTCCTTAGCTTTGCTGTAGGATCAGGTGATCATCGCTGGGTTCAAAAACATTTCAGAGGAACAATATTGATGGCGATGGGGTTAGGGAGCGGAGGACAGACCTTTTGAGGTCACGGAGTGGGGCCCAGGTTTCCGAAAGTGGATTCATGTGCACCTGCACCCCACCCTCGCGTGACATTTCTGGTTTGGCTTCTGCTGGTCAGAATAGCCCAGGCTCTTCAAGTCTCCAGGGATAGGGACGGGGCTGAATCAACTCAGACCACAGCAAAGGCTCCGCGGATCTGAGGCAGAGCTGGTTGTCTGTTTCCTATTCATGGCCCCCATTGAAGAGTGCCAGCTGACATCCAGGCAGCATTTTAACAAAGCAAATCGCTAGTTGCTCTCAGCTCCACAATGTTGGTATTTATAGAGGAGTAATGATTTTTTTAACGTTTTGTCTCTAAAGTGGAATGATATAGGGCCTGATTGCCAGCGTGCCCCATAGGCAGCCTCCGTTTTTGTCCTTGTGCCCACGTAGATATAAAAGCACATCTGAATTTTACTTGGAGTTAAATCATGTTGACTGTTCCCGGCTGGATGCAGGAGGGTAGGAATATTGTACGGGGAAAAGCTGGCGTGGGGAGCAAGATTTTGGTAGTTACTGCTGCAGAGTCGAACTGTGTGTGTGTGTGTGTGTGTGTACATGCGTGTGTGCATATGTCTGTGTGCATACCATCCCCGGGTAGACACATGGGTCCCCAAGAAGGGAAAGCGAGGCACTCGCATTGGGATGCAAGTTTTGCTTCCGTTGATGTTATTAATTCACAGCATTCACATCTCTATGACCCAGTTTCCTCATCTGTGAAATGAGGATAATTATGTTTATGAATAAAACACTAGGAGCTCTTTGTATGAAAGGGAATGCATGATTGGGAGGAAGTAATTTTATGACAAACCACAAAAACTGTGCAATCGTTAGGCACCCAGGCACACACCCTTTCTGGAGCCAGACTATGGCAACGGTAGCTGATGGACGAAAAATACTGACAGACGCTCCAAGGTACGACTGAAATGCAAGGTGAAGTTGCTGGTTGTGTAAAGGATAGGTTTTGTAGGTGCATTGACATGGCTCTTTCCTTGCGGCGTTCTTACCAGCCCAATCGCCGTCAGACATCCCAAGACAGAGCAATTGTTCCTGAACTGAGCCACTTGTGTAAAACCTTCCAGTTTCTGACGTCTGGTGGAGATTGGTAAGTGTCTGGCGTAGTCTGATGTCCTACCCACCATTTCCTCCTCCAAAATGGAGCCTACAGAGCTTCTATAAAAAGTTTTTGTTGCGGGGGGCCTGGGGGGAGGAGGGTCTGTTGTCCAGGCATCTGTACGATCTCTTCTCTGTGTCTTCAGTGTCTATCCCCTTGCTGCATTCGTCATCTATTGCTATGTAACAAATCGTCACAATTGTAACGGCCTAACACAACGCAAACATATTATTTCACCCTTTCCACGGGTGAGGAGTCGGGACACGGCTTAGCTGGGCCCTCTGCTCGCTCAGTAAGTGGAAGTCAAGATGTTAACCCACAGTAGAATCTCTGTCTTCAGTCTTATCAGCATTACCTAATCGAGGGAGTGACTGTGCCACCATCTTCAAAGGAAGGGGATTATGGAGTCTCTACCCAGGAGAGAGGGATGTTGGGGGCCATACTGGAACTCTCCTATCTGTCATCCCTCACGTCTCCTCTGGGCACATCAAGAGATGATAGCTAGTCCCCATCTGCCAGGTCAGGGGTCTGGACACATTTTAGAATGACGACTTTAATCCGGGTTTTGAAGGGTGAGTAGCAGTTAGGGTTGAAAAAGAAAAGAACATGGGGGACACAGTACAGTGAGAAGATACAATCCAAGTTAAATAGCAAGGGCTCCTGCTGTTCCATGATCTGCTCCAATTCCTCTTGCTGGGGGTTTATGAAGTGGTTATGACACTCTTCAGTTTTCATATATCATGGGTGTGGGACTAACTTCTCTAGAAAACCTGAATCGTACACTGTAGATAGAAAGGGGCAACCGAAAGAAAGATAACCTCTATCTGACACAATAAGAATAAACATGTGTTTAGAACTGCATTTCCTGTGCTTTAAGGTGTATGCAAATGACCTAATATTCTTGAAAACAACTCCAGATTCTTGAGTCCTACCTTCAGAAATACCGAGTTAGTAGAGCAGAGAGAGCCAGGAATCTGGATTTTTTAACAAGTCTCAGGGGGCAATTCCAGTGCAGGTGGCCCAAGGGCAAAGGTTTGCGAAACGTTAGTTTGGTTTTACCAAACCTTTTCACCGACATGTTAACTTTGCCCCTCAATGGTCTACTCAAGGCAACACCATGTTCATTTTACAGATGGGGCGGCTGAGGCTTGGGACTTCATTTGCCCAAATCCCTAAACCAATAAATATGTGATAAGAACTGAAGACAAATTCAGATGTTCTCATTCAAAGCTCAAGATTTTTTTTTTTTTTTTTTTGCTTTGCTGTCTCTTAAGACATAATTTATAGATGTGGGTATTGATTCATTTGATCTACTTCCTCCTGGTGTTTGGGCCTCTTTTTTGTTACTCTGTCTCCTTAATATTTATGCAACCTGGACCAAAAGGTCTGCCTGTGCTTCGATTCCTATAAAAAGCCCTGCGGAATTCACATTAGCACTTCCATAAAAGTCATAAAGGCTCGGCAAACTACTCAGAGTTTAAATATGGAAGTCGAAACCCTAATCACAATTTAATATAACTAAATATGTACATACTTTATGGTCAATCATCCAGACCATTTACAGGGTCTCTTGGCTTTGAAATTACTAACTCTCAAATGGTGCCGTAGATGAGCCTTGCTTGACATGACATATATTGAAACAGACTGTCGAGCGATCACTTAGGGATGAAAACCTCGCTTCAGTCTTAGTGAACCAAAGCTAAGAGGCAAATTATTCAATTACAGTAAATTTACAGTAGCTTAATATTTGATAAAAGTGGTTCTTCCATCATCAGAGCATCTTATTGAAAACCCTCGAGCAGCAAAATAGCGCCGGAAACTCTTAAGATGTTTTAACCACTTATTAAGAAAATTCATCTAGCTTGATCTTTTATGAGCAGGCGGGTTTGGTAATCGTCAGGTACTTTGTGCACGCGCTGGTGGCCTCAAAATTAACCTGCTAATTGTTCTACCGCAAGCAGGGGCGGGGGGTGGGTGGGGCATACAAGTGTCACCCACTGGAGCCAAGGCTGAGGGGGGCTGTTGACCGCCTTACCTAGTGAGAGGGGTACCGTGTCCTTCGGACCCTGAGTGCTGGCCCTCCCAAGATGCGAGATGTGCCTGTAAGGGGTCAGGCCACTCTAGGAAATGGTTAAGCTGTGTGTCATGCCACGAGTTCAAGGGGAAGCCCGTTGTCCGCTCAAGAAAGCTCCAATGCAGGACTTCTCCAATTTTAATGGAGACAATCACCAAGGGGTTTCTTTGAAACTCAGGTTCAGCCTGAGATTCTGCATTTCTAACAAGCTCCCGAGTGATAGATGCCCCTGTCCCTGGCCTGCACATCAGTCTGTGAGCCCCAGACAGATGGAGCACACGCCTGACCCCACCTGAATCCAGCACGTTGATAACAGCGAGTCTCCCCGATGGGTCACCGGAACTGCAGGACATCAGGTTTGAGCGGACACGGCCCTGGTGGGGTTTGAACGCGGACTCATCAATTTCTAGCTGTGTTGCTTGGGATTCGCTAACTCACTTGAGAAGATTCCTTGGCAGTGACTTTGAGATGAACAGAGGGACAGGAGTCCCTCTGGGCTAGCTCTCGGGGGGGGGGGGGGGGGGCTTCCTTCCGGTGCTCAGGTAGGGCTCCGGTGGGTGCATTTCCACACAAATGTCTGTGCCACAGCCTTGGAGTCAGCACCACACAAATATTCCCTCTGCCCAAACCTCTTCCTTGTCAAGCGACACCCGCTGGGAATGTTGATTTTTGTAACTTCCAGAACCTGAGCTCACTTCTTTTTTTTTTTTTTTTTTTTTTTTTTTTTTACATTTATTTTTTTTTTTCAACATTTTTATTTACTTTTTTGGGACAGAGAGAGACAGAGCATGAACGGGGGAGGGGCAGAGAGAGAGGGAGACACAGAATCAGAAACAAGCTCCAGGCTCCGAGCCATCAGCCCAGAGCCCGACGCGGGGCTCGAACTCACGGACCGCGAGATCGTGACCTGGCTGAAGTCGGACGCTTCACCGACTGCGCCACCCAGGCGCCCCTGAGCTCACTTCTTAATCTGGGTTTAGTTAAACTTCCCCTACTGCTCAGGCTCTGTCCTCAAATATAAAAGAGGCAAGAGTTGGGATGGAAATGCTAATGAGGCCCTGTCACACTTCCAGCTACTGTTGTGGGAATTCACAGTATGCAAATCAGATTAAATCTACCCTAAGCTGCTGGGGCTGCAAGGGCACGGGGGCGGGCGGGGGGGGGGGGGGGGGTTTGGATTGACAATCTCGGGGTGAAAAGGTGGAACGTCATCGCCAGCCTCCTTCCTGGCCCCCATTTTCCCCTCCGCTCAGCAGCGCCCAAGCTGAGGGCTGCCCACGGGGGAAAGCACGGTCAGATGGCGTGTGTGTGTGTGTGTGTGTGTGTGTGTGTGTGTGTTTAAATAACACACTTTCTGCTCCCCAATGTTGCAGCTGCATTCAGAGTAAAAGTGAGCTAAATGGCTTTAAACACACGTGCGCGCGTGCACACACACACACACACACACACACAGCCACCATTCAGCTCGGTATAAATGTCACAGCGTCAAACACCAAATACAGAGAATTATTAACGTAAGTGGCCTCCTATAATAAAGCTCATTATTAATAGGCCTATTAGCTCAGCATTCATTTGAACTGACAGCAACTTCTTTCTACGGCAGCTGCTTGCTGCCTTTTTACATCCAAGACCCTTTCTGACATCTCAATGTATATTAAGAGGCAGAGAATGGGGTGAGAGGCTGCCAGGGAGACAGTGACGGAAGTAATGCAGAGTATTTTCAAAAGGGGAGGGGAGACTGGCAGTTATTATTTACCGAGCACACATTATAAATAACGGGGAATATTCCCGAGCAGGTCGCGGGCAAGGGTGTCCTGTGCATTATTTTATCTCCTTTGCGAAAAATACAGGACACCAGTTAAATGTGAATTTCAGATAAAGGACATGTGTTTTTGGTGTATGTCCTGAATATTGCATGAGACATACTTGTATTAAAAACCATATGCTGTTGGGGCTCCCGGGCGGTTCAGCTGGTTGAGCATCCGACTCTCGATTTTCAGCTCAGGTCATTCCAGGGTCATGGGATCCAGCCCCTCATCGGCCTCCGTGCTGTGGGTGGAGCCCGCTTAAGATTCTCTCTCTCTTCCTCTGCCCCTCTCCTTTGCTCCATGAAACAAATAGGAAAAATTAAAAATAAAATAAAACCAATTTGTTCTTTACATGAAATTCACATTTAACTGGGGGTCTGGGTCTTTGACATATGTAGAGGAAGTTCTGTTACTAATCACATTTTACCCCCTTTAAAGGGGTAAAGTCCAAGGTGAAATCCCTAAAAGCTGACTTTCAAGGTGATCTATTCCAGAACTCACTCCCTCAGCAGTACTCACATGAGACTCTCTACCCATGTACTGGTCATGAGGCACACAGCTCGCCCACATGCCCTCTCATTCATTCTCCAGAGTTTCCTGTAGTCGCTTTTATCGTACCCATTTTGCAGAAGAACGTGAAGATCCAAGCAACTCGAAAACAACAGAGAGCCATTTCGGTCTTTTATTGAGCATTTACTCCACACCAGTTACTCTATTGGGCACTGGGGATGTAAAATTCAGACACAAGCTCAGTCTCCAAACTCTATGGATATAGTAAATGGAATAAGGTAAGTACACAAATCAGATAAGTGAAATGCACAATGGGACAAAAGATGTAGTTACTCCTCAGCTAAGTCAGGACATCAGTTTTCTTTTGGAAGAGGTTTCACCTAGTGAAGACCCTGTAGGGGACAGATATCACAGCCTGATTATTGAATACAATCTTAAAAGAAACCCTAGATTGCCATCTGAGAAAACAATGTCATATATTCGGCTTAAAAATATTATAAAAGTCCTCGGGGAATTAATCTTAAGTGAAAATATGAGAAATTTAATAAATGGGAATTTGCAGAGACCAGTTTAATATCACACAGAAAATGACACAAAAATACGGTCGTCCCTTCATTCGTCAGTCTCAGCATAGGATCCAATAACGGAGATCAGATTTATGACATTTGTTTCATCAATATTTATTAAATACCTAGTATGTGCCAAGCACTAGGAAAAAAAAGACATGTATCTGTTCTCAGGGAATTTGCAGTGGATATACACTCTCAGGCCCTCATTTTTCTCATCTATAAAATGGGAATAGTAGTATATTTGCATCATGGGATGGTTGTAGATACGAAATGAGTGAATACACTTAAGATGCTAAAATAGGAACTGGTACATAGTAGGCACTCAGCTAACATTAGCTCTTTGGACTATTTGTTGAGGGTCGGGAGAATCACATGGGGACGTAATGACACTATAGTGTGATGAAGGAGTGTTTGGGCCAGGTGCATGGAAACGTGAGACCACTGAAGTCACCCTTCCAACGAGGCCCTAGAGTCACAAATGAGGCTTCACATTCAAGAAGATGGACCTTTTCCCAAAAGGCCGGAGGAAAGGGTGTTCCAGGCTGAAGATGAGTTAACAATTATTGAGGAAGGTACCACTTCTTCATATGGATGAAGAAATGGACGATACGTGGCAGATCTAGGATATGAACCAGACACTGTGGTCTTTTCTCCTGATCAGCCTCTCTTGACTAGAATGGCAGGTGGTCTTGGGCAGCTGGTGGCCAAAGAGAGTGGGAGGGAGGGGGAGCGTGGGGGAGGGACCAGACCAGGAATTGCATCAGAACCCACGGTAGATGCTGAGTGTGCCCTATGGACGTTGAAGGACCGCTGAAGAGTACATAGCACAAGCACAGGGAATGTCTTGATCAGAGTTGCATTGTACAAAAATGGCTAAGCTGGAAATTACAGAAATGATTCGGAGAGTCGGATAGAGATAGATATTGAGAAAGAGAGATGGGGGAGGGAGACAGAGAGAATCGAGATGTAGTTTTCAAACTGAATCTTCTTTGCGCAGCTTTGAACTCCAGCATTTTGCCAGAGATCTCTAAGTCCCACTAACCAAATACAGTGGGTTTATGGTTCCAATGCAGACAGAGTTTCAAACGATTTCTCTGTCTTCCAAAAATGGTTGAAATTCTATCAACCATCTCTTATTATTCAATTGTTGATGTTCTCTACTTTCTATCACTACATTAAATATGCAATAGCTTCTCCCTCACCCCCCCCCCCCAACAAGATCCTTTGTGGAGATGAAGAGTCTTGGAGCAATAAGTCAAAAATCCTATGCTTACTCATTCATTAGTCATTTCTTTCTTATTCATCCATTAAATCAGCATTCCATCCATTGATCTTTCCATTGTTCTGTCTGTGCAATCATTCACCACTCTGCCTCCCCTTTTTTCCATCCATCCATCCATCCATCCATCCAACCAACCATTTCATTTCATTTCATTTCATTTCATTTCATTTCATTTCATTTCCTAAATGTTCACTGAGCATCAGTTATGTGCAAGCATATATTAGGATCGACTAAGCACAGTCCATTTCCTACAGGGATTCCGCAGTTCACTAGCAGAAACAAACAAGTAGGCAGCGATGTTAGAGTATCTTAAGGGGATTCAGCCAAGAAGGCACTTCCAAAGTCCAGAGTCAGAACAAGCCAAAGAGGGTCAACTCTGGACCACAAAGGAGACTTTTGCCTTTTTTAGGAAGTGACCCCACTGCCTGACAAACTTCAGAACGCTATCAGCACATAAAAAAATGGCTGGAGGGATGTCTGTTTAACTTGGCACCCACGTCTGAGTTCAAATTTCAGATATTTCCAGAGGGCGATGCTTCAGTCCACAAAACTACTACAGAGTTATCAATACAGCAGGTTCTTATGAAAAACAGTCATTTCACCCACTCTTCCTGCTCTGTCACTTTTTTTAAAGAAAACAATGTATTTTCCTTCAGATCTCTACTTCCGATTCCCCTCCCCGTTCAGCACAGAGGTGCTGAAGAAACAGTTGACTTACAATTTTTCCTCGGACATGGAGGAGGAGGAGGCCAGGGAAAGAAGATGGAGAGCAGGGGCTCTGCCTAGCTGGCTCCGCACAGGTGATTTATTATCTGGGTCAGCACGTACAAAACGGAATTAAGGGGGCATTTTATTCAGCTTGAGGGTGAAAAATTCAGATGATAACTGCAAACTCGGGGCTTGGGGCTGTAGCCAAAATGGCTCGAAATTACCGCAGCTGAGAACAGGAAAACCTTGTCAGTATCTAGAACGAACCCTCTTTTTCATTCAGCTACTTTTCTTCTAGTGCGTTTCATGAATTAACACAGCTTGGCAAATGGAGGGACCCGGGAAGTTTGGCTTTTGGAGGCAGCAAATGCACAGGATCCCTGGATGTTTCACATGCTTAAAAATGACACTGAGACTGCCCCTGCCCTCTAGTCGTTTGCTCCTATAGAATGGGGAGCATCTCGGGTTTTCTGGGCCAGGAGAGAAATGTGTGTGCCATCAGGCCATCTCCATAATGTATTTGTGTAGTGATTTGTGCATCGTATTCTATTCCAGTGATTAAAGAGCTAATTTTCTAAATAGACGGTGGCCATGGGTGCACTTGCTTATGAATGTGGATGCTGTGAATTTATTTGGGGGCCTGCTGGATGTCAGCCTTCCTGTGCGGGGATATGCAGAGCAGTTCAAATCAAGTGTGGAGGTAAATACAGAACGGAAAAGAAGGGGAGGGGAAGAGGAAAGGAGCAGGAAGTGAAACACTGGAATCTTCTCACACCTTCCCTAAGTGGCTGTCCCTCTGCCATGATGGCCAGACTGTTGCCAGGCCACACTGCCTGGCCCCAGATGCGTATTCTCTGAGCCCCCTTCCACCCATGTTCTTAGAACCACGAGTTCTTTAAGGAAAACAATAGTACTTTCACTATGTCTGAATTCCCAGCACTCAACAGCACCTGGCACAGAGTAGGCATTTCACACATGTTTGTTGTGTGAATAAAGGATAAATGGGAAGATGCCAAGTGACTGATGATGTTGCAGAGATCAAAATTACATAAACAGCACAGTGGAGAAAAGTGAAGGTGGATGTGTGTGATTCGGTGAAGTTTGAGAATTACCACGAAACGTATCATCCAAACTACGTTTCACCTTCTCAAAGTGGACTGGCGTCATCGGCATCTTGACCCGGAGAAATTTTTGGAAATGCGAATTCTCAGCGTCCACCCTGTGTCCGCTGAGTCAGAGTCTATGGGCTCAGAAGCCTTTACTCTAACAACCTCCCTAAGAGGACTGGAGTGAACTACATTGTCTTTGTCAGTGAATTATTCAGTTAAGTGACTTAATCTAATGTGTAAACACCAGAATGTAGGTCAAATGCCTTTTCTCCCAGTCTTGTAGAATTGGAGCTGTCCACAGCTTTCCTGATCGATGTTTGGCAGATTTCAAAAAGAAAACTAGGGAAAATGGAGAAGATTATAAGGGGGGGGGGCGGGGAGGGTCCTTATGTGAATGAGCTAGCATACGGGATATCTGCTGTGATGCTCACTTGCCGTATGTCAGGGTGGAAACTTACATGGAAGCTTCCCCAGCTCTGAATTCCACAGACGGGAGCTTTTATGAACCAGAGGATCGGGACGATTTTCTCTTTGATTGTGGCATAGATCTAGGATATTAACCAGAGTAACTAATGCTATTGCCACAACAGACCAGAGCCGACATCTCAGTGGCTTACCACAGCAAGAGTTTTTATTCTTACTCATGTTAAAAGTTCAACAGCAGTTGTAGGAGGTCAGAGGCAGAGAGGATTGTTCCAGACAGCTGCTCACGTATCCAGGCTGATCAGTTCATCATGGCACCATTGACCCATCTGAACCTGTGACTAGGTAGTCAGCTTGGTTAGGGGAGAGAGGATGTGGTCAACAGGCTTTAGCCAGACAGTGCCCGTGTCACCTTCTCTCACAGTGAATTGGTTCTCTCATGGTGAGTTGGACAGAACTTGGCACAATGATTCCCCATGTTGGTGCCCTCCCCATATTGGCACCCTGGTACTCATCTCTGTTCCCAGTGCTGCTTGGCATGGCAACCTCTGGTTTGCCATGGGAGCAGATCTCTGAGAGCAGCCCACAGCCGGTGATAGAGGCGAGGTAATGCGGAAGTACCCCAGCTTTCTCATTTCTCTTTCAGAGGGGTCCTGAGGCTCCTTCTACACCGATGGCCAAAGTTTTTCGGTAACGTTAAGCTCCGTTGACCACAACCTATATTGCCTTTGTTTCTTCCCCCTTATCTTCTCAAGAGACTACCAGCCTATTAAAAGCCTTGTCTTGGGATCTGTTTCTAGAGGAACCACATCCAACCTCAAAGGAGGTGGGAACTAGAGAGGAGCACATGGAATGTTTGGGATCCGCTGTCTCTGCCACAACAAGCCCGTCCTACGAATCCTAAACACAGGGAGAGATGCCTGCTTACCGGCAATCTATTTCTAAGTTTCCAGTGTTGAAAAGTCTGTGGTTTCAAAGAACTGGTTCTTAGCATTTCACATCTGAATCATCCACATAATGAGGTTTTTCAATCCCACCCACCCTCTTCGCACTAATGCTAGGCTTTGATTAATGAAGCGATACCCATTGTATGGATAGGAAAAATGATTCAGGGCTAGTCACTTCCACTCAATTGAACGCAGTTAGTGTGATACTTGATATATACATTCCAACAATTACCTATTCAGAGTCCAGTCGTCTCTTTTTTTCTCCTTGTCTCTTCATATTACAACTAAGTCCAAAGTTATCCATCCCGGTATTAGACCCTTAATTCCTGTCTACGCATAAAAGAACAGGGAGAGCCACACTGCTCAAGGATTTAAGCTGTTACTTAACCTTGAATCTTCTTGGCTCTTGATTTAAAGCCTTTCAAACCCTTTTTAAGAGAGAAGACATTTCTCATTCTAAGATTAATATCCTCACTCGCCATTCCCACCTGAAGGAAGTAATGTGAGGCTTAGAGCATGTGTATAAGCCAGAATCGCCAAGAAAGAACTCAGATTCATCCATCTACCCATTTATTTATTTATCACACATTCGTTGCGCTTCGGCCATGTGCTAGACGCTGTGATGCTAGTGATAATTCTCTTACCCTTGGGAATTATGCAGCCTAGTAGAGGTGATATCAAATGTACCCATATAGCTCATACTAAAGAAAGAGTAAATTACTGAAAAAGAGAACAGTTATAACAGTTCAGAGGAAAGAAAGATCCCAGCTCAGTTGGGGGTGCAAGTGTGTATGGAATCCAACAAGTGTTCATTCATGCATTCACTCATTCATGTAAAACAATGTTGGTCATTCACCACGTGCAGGGAAGGGATGGAATGAATGGATAAAAACAACCCAGTCCCTGCCCCACTGTGATGCCTACAGTTTTGTGAAAAGGAAGGGTGGGTCATATTTGGATATGTTGAAACAGATAAGATGACTGAGGTGTGGGGAGGTGAGAGTTTTCCAGGCGAGAGGAACGATGTGTTTTCCATGCAGAGATAACAAGTCACAGAGTAGAGTCAAGAAGACAGTCAGTTTGGTGGGAGAGAACGCTCTGGGATCAAGAGGACGTCAGGCTAAAAGCAAGCCTTTTGGGCAGATCTTGGACAGAGTTCACCATATATACATACATATATATATATATATATATATATATATATCTCAAAAGAAAACAAAGCAAAAACACCTTCCCACAGGTGAGCTAGGTTCCCATTTGCCAGCATATAAGGACAATGTCAAGAACTAAGGGGTGAGCAGAATCACAGGGCAGAAGGAGACGGGGTCCCGCACACTTGCCAAGAGAGGGGTCCACAGACTTTCAGACTACCACCCCAGTGAATGGGCATGGCTGTATTCCAAGAAAACTTTATTTATGGAAACAAGTGACAGCCTGGCTGAGTCCGTGGGGTGTGGGCTGTAGTTCGCCAAAGCCTGGCCCAGAGCGAAGTGCTCCCCCCACCCACCCCCGCAATGACCTCATGGACAATGATAAAGAGAGACGAGATGCTCATTTTTTATCTGTTGAACTTTGGAGGACTGGGGGGTCATTTGTTAGCATAGTCAGCTTCTGGCTTGTGCAGGAAGAGAGGGGAAAAAAAGCCACAAAACCTTCCGTATCTCTCTGAAAATGTAAGAACGTGTAGGAGACCAGATGTGAAATGCCACCTCGGGTTTTTAACAATCCATTAAAAACGGGTGTGACTGGAAATGTGTGGGGGAAAGACCCTCAAAGTCCTGGGACATTTCGGGGAGACTCAGGCTGTGTATCGTGCGAGGATCTGGCATTTCATCGCTTGAAGGTGGAGTAACCTGGTGGCTAAGGCCCCTTCGTGTGACACAGCGTGATAATTGGGGTTGAGATACATTCGTTTACTGCTGGAAAAGTCTGCTGTCTGCATTCCAGAATTCAAAAGTAAGAAGGGAGAAAGCAGCCTTGGATTTACGCCAGGTGGAGGAGAACAGAAGAAGTCTGTCAGCAAGCCCTCAGGTAACAATATCATAATTTAATTTTTTTTCTAACAATGGAGGAGTAATTAATGATCCAGCTTTCTCTTTCCCTGTTTCCATTTCAGCCCAGCAGAATTCACAGTGTTTCTGGTGTGGTGTGTACGTGTCTGTGTGTGTGTGTGTGTGTGTGTGTGCACTCAGAGTCATGAAAGACAGGAACAGGAGGAGTTTGTCCCCATGGGTTTGACAAAGTGGATCTATTTAAGAGCCCCAATAAATAGGGTCCCCATTTTTGCCTCTGTAGAAACTTACAGGTTCCTCAAGGTGTTTTATTTTATTTACTTTCTTTATTTTATTTATTTAATATAATTTTTTGTCAGGTTAGCTAACATACAGTGTATACGGCGTGCTCTTGGTTTCGGGGGTAGATTCCCGTGATTCATCGCTTACATACGACACCCAGTGCTCATCCCAGCAAGTGCCCTCCTCAAGGTGTTTTAATCAGCCCGGGAGCTGTGAGACAGACTGACAGACCACTCAAACCATTCACTGAGGCATTCTGGTGGGGCAAATGTGAAGCTCTTCCTGACATATTTGCATTTGAAGGCAAAGAAGACAAAGGTACCATTCTTGGGTGCTAGGCCCTTGCCTTCTCTGAGAGAATCTCCCCCTCTTGTGCCCAAGTGACAAAGGGATTTCAAGTCTCCCTGAATGCCCAGTGGTGAACATTTCAGGACAGGTTGCCTGAAATGGCTTACTTTCTTTCTGAGACACCCTGAGTTTCTATCTGAGGCATCTGAAGATCTGTAAATTCATGCACCGAGTGAATTTATACTAATGTATTTTTGATCCAAAATATTTAGATCTAAATGTATTTTTGAGGAGCGTGTGGGTGACTCAGTTGGTTAAACATCTAACTCTTGATGACAAGTCAGGTCACGATCTCAGGGTCCAGAGATCGAGCTTCCTGTCGGGCTCCATGCTGGGTGTGGGGTCTGCTTGAGATTCTCTCTCCCTCTCTCTCCTCCCTTCTCTACCCTCAAAAAATAATAAAATAAAAAAATAATAATACAAAGAAAATAAAATTATTTTGCAAGGGACCAATTTTCAGATTGCTTGGGCCAATGTCCAGAGCCACAGCTAAACTTGTCAGTATCACTTGTGACAAGTGACATCTCTTCTCTGGTCTGGGGTTTCCTCCTGCAGATGTAGATATTGGGGGTTGATTCCCATGTTTTCCAAAATGTGCTTGCTCCAAAGGATGTTAATAGTAAGTTATGCCAAAAAAGATTTCAGTGACTAATTTAATCTGAATGTATGTTTCAGTACTAATAAAAGAGGCCAGAAAGAACAGTAGCTTAAACAAGATGGAAATTTATTTTTCGTTCGAACAAATGTCATCCAGAGGTGAGCAGCCCTGGGGTGATATGAGGAGGAGCCCAGATCCTTCCATCTTTCTTCCCAGCATCCTTTGCAATGGCTTCCATTTTCAAAATCATTTAGTAGTTCAATATGGTTGCTAGCGCTCCAGCCATTACATCTGCATTCCAAGTAACAGGAATGAGGGAATAGGAAGCATGGTGGATTTGCATGGTGCTTCTCCCAGATACATCACTCCTTTTAAATAGCTTTCCTGAAATCTTTCATGACACTCCTGTTTTTATCTCATGGACCAGAATGTAGTCACACAACCGTATCCAGCTGTAAGAGATGCTGGGGAATGTAATGTTTCAGTCAAGGGTATTGCCGATGTGGATAACATCAGAGGGCTACTACCAAGGAAGCTGGAGAGAATGTGTAATCCACGACAACTCATCGCCCCCTGCCATAATTCCTGAGGAAGCGTGCAGATTACCAGATTACAGTTGAGAGTTCTTTTCCGTACATTTCAGAGATTCCATATGCAAATGTACACTGTGACACTTCCTCTATGAGCTGTGTCCCATAATTATTTGATTATAGATTCCTTTTGTTTCCGAACATCGTGTACAATGACTAGTGTGAGAAATAACTTGCGGGAACCCTGCATGCGATGATCTTGTGTCTTAGGTCGTTGACAGAGTGGTGGATTACCCAGATCAGAGGTTCCTCTCTTCCTCACCAGGTGCCTTGAGGGTAACCCCGATTCCCATTAACTTTTTCCTCCTGCCAACCATCCGGGCACCGCTGCCAATCACAAGCACGCTTCTGGAGCGCCCCACGGGTACTGTCCTGCCTGTACTGAAGGGGACACGTGAGGATCTGTCCTCCTTCATTGTCATACTTAGTCACGATTTGGTGGGTTTTTACTGAGATGAGATCATGGGGGTGTTAGGCAGCAAAGTCTTGATTTGATTCACATCAAGTGAGGATGTAATTGGAAGCAATCAGAATGAAGTGTCCCATTTTAGGAAAAGCCCTTTATGCAGCAAACTTAGTGATGGCACAGTGGCGACTTAAAGGGCCAGTCGTGGATTTAAAAAACAAACAGAAGGAAAGTACAGAAAATAAGAAAATGACTCTGCCACGTGTCCCCCTCGCGCGAGGCTCTGCATGTGTTCCATTAACAACACAGTGATGCGTGATGATGTCAACATACAATTCTGAGCCTCAAAGTTTGCAAGGCCACGGCTACCCCATTCATAAAACGTTACTTGAGTCCTCACTATGGTTGAAGGTTTTGTCTTTCTCCTTCAGAAGCTCGTAGTCGAGGCAGAAGAGAGGAATGTGAAGCAATAAGGTCAGAAAAACGTCCAGAAGATCTTCCTAAGTGGTAGGTGGAGACAGAGAGAGATGTCTGGTGGTGAGGGAGGGGGGGCTCTAGAATAAGACATGCGTGTCACTGAGCCTTCCCAATACCAGTGTTTGGACTTTGTAAAGCCTACTTCCCCGTGCCTCAGTTTCCTAGTCTGCAAGATGAAATAAAGGAGAATTTCCATCCCTAGGAGACTCTTCCCTATTAAATGAAAACATGCACTTAGTCTTTCACCTTCCTGGCATGTGAGCGTCCGACAATGGGCTTCCTGCTGTTATCGCTGTGGTTAGGATTGATATTATTTACTCCCCTTTTTACTTGCATGGCAATATAGCCATGGGAATCCCCAAAGGAGAAAAGGATAGTTCTATCTTGGGGAGAGAGGATTTCCATTGCAGTAGCGCTGGACTGCCTTGCAGAAGAAAGAAAGAATGTTCTAGGAGGTGGGAGATCCATCAGGGGTCATTTGATGACCCACCTGTCAAACGAAACATCACGCCTCATTTATGGTTTGGTCCATGCGGTGGTTTCCAAATTGCCTGCATGTACGGCCAAGTCCAGCCAGTTTCAACCAGCAGCACACGTGTTGCTTTGGCCAGAACGGTGGACATATTTAAATCTGGATGATTCCTTTCCAGTCCCCAGAGGATCTTTACCTGGCATGCTTATGTGCTCAATGCCTGGCCCTCTTCTAGGGAAAGACACTGCTTATAAGAGAGACCGTGGCCAGACCTTACGGAAGGAAGGAGCCCTAGACCAAAACACCCACCAGGAGGTCAGAAGCCGGGAAGGTGGAGAATAGGATAGAGGGTGGGGGAGGTGGGCAGACTAGGGTTTGGCTGCAGAGTGTTGTCTCCACAGATCCATTTGAAACTGACCACAACTTTCCTGAACCACTGGTGACCTTGGGGGCGGGTGGCGCCCTCACCCCAGCAGCCTCTGATTTCCACATTTTCAAAATGATGTGGGATAATGACGTCACTCTCATCACATCCAGAGTTCTGGTCCCAATTACACAGTTCTCTAGAGGCAGCAGAGGACGACTTTGTTAGAAGCATGAGTATTCCTTTACCCACAGAACCACATATGCTATCCAGAAGCTTCTGGGGTTCTTGGATTCTCTTGTGAGAAGTCCCACTATCCAAAGAATAATTTCCCAACACCACAGTTTCCTTTAATAAACAGTGATATCATCTTTCGAGACACTACCACCCACAGCCTCAACACAGATGGGGTTTTGTGTGTGTGTGTGTGTGTGTGAAACTGAAGGCTTTGGATGTCAAGGTCACTCAGAGTGATAGGGCATATTCACATTAGGACAGGGCCTCCTCCTGGGAGCCCAGGAACAGGGTAAGATGTGCTTTCGGCTGTGACAGGAGATGCCTCCAAACTCCTCGGTTTCTTCTCTGTGTTCCCTGAAATAGGGCCCAGCAACGTTCACAAAATGTGTAAGAGCCACAATTAAAGTAGAGCTTTCCTGATGAACATTAGCATGTGTTTTCGTTTTTATTCTTGTTTTTAATTTTTGAGGCTTCACGAGGATCTTACACTGGTTTTTCCTAAGTCCCGTGCCTTGTTTTTCCCATATGTGGATGGGAGTAGGAATCAGGAGCATTTTGCCCTGAGTGGTCATTAGGGAAAAGAACGAGGGGGCATCCAGACTGTGTGGCAGCAACAAAGTTAGACACTCACCGGAGGCACAGAAGGTACAAAGTCATACGGTGGGAGGCATCTTCTTCATGGTGGCCTGTTCAAAGGCTCGTAAGCAAATGTCACCTGTGTCATTGCCTTTTCATGCAGGAGCCACCACACTGGCTGGGAAGGGTTTTGTGGCATTGGCCAGCCTCCTAGAGCCACAGTCGTGGCCATATGACAGAGCCAGTCTGGATTAAATTCAAAATCTGTAATTTGAGGATTATCATGTTTTTTATGGGATTGCTACGGGGATTAAATAGAACAGTAGTTTCCTGTCACATAGTAAGAACCAAAAAAAAAAAAAAAAGAAAGGAAAAAGAAAAACCTGTTGATGTCTTTATTCCTTCACTCATATTCACAGAATGGGTTCATTCATTCAGGTCTTTCCCAAGATGTAGTTAGTTTATTTGCTTGGGACCTGGAAAATCTAATGCGAGTAGATGAACTGAATTTTTTAATTAACAAATCTGTATCAAACATCTATTAAGTTTATGAAACTGTGCTATGTACCATGGGAAATATGAAGCTGGTCCCTTATTCTAAAGGAGCTTAATTGGAACGGCAATGCACAAACACATGCGTAATCGACTATAAATGTCTGAAATGGGATCTTAGGAAGGGTGCTTTATGATTGTTTGGGATTCATGGATCAATAGTAGAATGATTGGTGTGACCGTGAGCTCCTCAAAGCAGGCATCTTCACTTCTTTATCTCTGTGCCTCCATGTCCATGCCTATGGCACCCAATGGGGTATCAATGAATGTGTCTTATGTGGATGCATGGATGGATGGATGGATGGATGGATGGATGGATGGTTGGATGGATGCGTGGATGCATGGATGGATGTATGGTTGGATGGATGGATGGATGGATGGGTGGATGGATGGATGCATGGATGCATGGATGGATGTATGGTTGGATGGATGGGTGGATGGATGAATGCATGGATGGATGGATGGATGGTTGGATGGATGCGTGGATGCATGGATGGATGTATGGTTGGGTGGATGGATGAATGCATGGATGGATGGATGGATGGTTGGATGGATGCGTGGATGCATGGATGGATGTATGGTTGGATGGATGGATGGATGGATGGATGGTGGATGGATGGATGGATGGGTGGATGGGTGGATGGATGGATGGATGGATGGTTGGATGGATGAATGGTTGGATGGTTGGATGGATGGAAGGATGCTTGGATGGATGCATGGATGCATGGATGGATGTATGGTTGGATGGATGGATGGATGGATGGATGGATGCATGGATGCATGGATGGATGTATGGTTGGATGGATGGGTGGATGGATGGATGCATGGATGGATGGATGGATGGATGATGGATGGATGGGTGGATGGATGGATGGTGGATGGATGGATGCATGGGTGGATGGGTGGATGGATGGTTGGATGGATAAGCATGTGGATGGATGAAGTGTGTTCTATTTTTTATTGCTGTGACCAGTATTAGGCTCACAGATTCTGTGGGTCAGCCATACAAATAAGGGAAAGTGGGGATAGTGGTGTCCATTCCAAAATGTCTGAGGCCTCCTCAGCTGGAAAATTTGAGTCAAGAGTGAGTGGTTCAATGGCTAGAACCATCTGAAAGCCCATTCATGCACACGTGTGGTGCTTGATATTGGCGATAGGCTGTTAATAATGAGAACACCTACATGCCACCTTTTCATGTGGCCTGGGCTTCCTCCCAACATGGACGTTCTAAGGGAGTTATCTTAAGAAAGAGAGCCAGGCAAGGACCATGTCCCCTTTATTCACCTAGTGCAGATTTATGCAGTATCACCTCCAATTCCTGTTAGCCAGGGCAACAGTCACAAATGCGACCCACTTTCCAGGAGAGGGGACAAAGATCACCTCTTGGTGGGGAGGGACAAGGTTTTGAAAGAGCATATGGGACTACAAGTAGGGTGACCATTTTTGGAAAGTCCTCCACAAATAGAACAAACACAATGGATGGAGGAATGAATGCATCTGAGCTCAGACTTCCTCAAGTTTGTGCAGAGGCGAGGTGAGTGGCAGAATTTTTATGCAGAGTTAGGGTAAGGAGGCCTGGGGCATACGATCTGATCAGGATGTTGGAGAATGAGAGTGGTAAAGTTTGGAAAATCAAGGGTAAAGGGCTTCTCGGGGACTTATGATCGAAAGAAATGATCCAGGAGAGCACAAGGCCAAACAAGTTAAACTGGAGACCTGGAACCACAAGAAAAAAACGGAGAGAGACCAGCCTGGAGGAAGCCTCACAGCCGGTGGCCCTGGCCTTGGAGGTCCATCCAAAGCTCACCTGGTCACTTCCCATCTACGTGCCTGGAAGACAATGGATGGGTGGACTTTGTTTCAGTGGGCTTTGTTTCAGTGAATCAGCAAAATACACTTGAGCAAGGAAGAGAGAAAAGGAACAGTCACAGGGGCTGAGTCTTATGACTCGGGGGGACAAGGGAGAATGTACAAAAAAGACAATTACTCAACTGCTTTCATTTAAAACGACACTTAAACCTTTTCTTTTCCGAAGGAAACAGAAAAGGGCAAGAATTACTATGTCCACTTTCTTTTACTTTGAAGGCCAACACAGAGACAGAAAGTGCTCTCTGAGGGAAGCAATGTAAGGTCACTGCGTTTACCCAGCTCTGTCCCCGGAGCTGGGGAAGCAGGCTGACATGTGAGGGACTTCTATTTTTCCCCGCGATGCTAATTGAATGTGCAGATAGAGAGGTACCCAAGTGACCACGTTAAAATGAAATATGTCCCCTGAGTACCTGCTTCCATCGCTCTCTTGCCCACTGCCCTTCACCCCAGCAGAACGAGAACTTTTTCTGGCCAACAAAGCCCATCTACAGTTATTATTTGTATTTGTCTCTTTTCCTATCTCCTAGTGGAAACATTCCAGTAGCTGCTGGCTAGAAAATTAGCCATCTGAACTCTGATTCTCTCTCTCTTTCTCTTGTTTTCTTTTTTTCCATGTCTCTCTCTTCTCATCAGATTAGTGAGAAAATTCAGCATTGAATCTCTTTCAAGCTCTCCGCTCTGCACAGCCTGGTTAACACATGGAAGGGGCTAAGATTAAACCTTAATTTAACTCTGTCTCTCACCCAAACGTCACCAGACTCCTGGCCGAGTTTAACTTTCAATCACTCTCTAAAAAGTCTGGAGGAGTGCGGCTCCACACTGCCCGAGTCTCCAACGTGACCTTCTTTGCCTGGTCAAACGCCTTGTGGTGAAATCCAAGATGGCATTAGGAAGGAGGAGAGTGAGAAGAAATGAATATTTATTGAATGTCTGGCATATGCCAGGCACTTTAAATGCATTATTCCTTTTGATAGAACAGCCCTACAAAATAGATATGTGCTTCTCTGTCTTTGTTTTTTTCAGAGAGAAACTGAGGCTTATTGGGGGGGTCACTATCCTGTCTAAGCTCACCTCAATAGTGAGCAACGGTATCATGAGTTTCTAGCAATGACTTCTACTGTACCAGTCGTCTCAGAGGCTGGACAAGTGCCAGTGACCAGCACAAGCCCCAGGATCAGAAGCCCCCATATCTACTGTAGGTGCTGGTTTCAGGCAGGGAACTGAAGGTCACAGAAGTTCAAGACTTCCTCCTCCTCCACACATTTAGGAGGTGGGAGAATTGACCCTGGAATTCAGCTCTGCTGTAGCTCAAAGCTAGTAATTGTGTGTATCTGCACTGCGGCCAAGCCCCCGAGAAGGGACTTGGTTCATGTTTTCCCCATTCCCCAGCTGACATTTCCATTCGAAACCGAAGTAAAGAAAACAGGAGGACCAAAGTGTCTTGCAAAGTCATCCTGATAAAACAGAAAGAGTCTGTTGTGGGTTTTTGTTTGTTCCTGCTTGTGAAAAATAGAGGATAGTCATATTAACTCTGATAATATCTGGCAAGCAGAAATGGAACAGAAGACTTCTTTGGGAGGAAGAACATGGTACCCAAAGAGATTAGGAGCCAGGTCATAAGCCAAGCAAGAAGCAGTTACCCAGTAGTGATGAATTTCAGAAAAGCAGAAGGGCGGAATCCAGAGCTAGAGCATATGACATTCAGAAACCTAAGGGAGAGACGCGAACTCAACATTAGGCAAGTCCATTGGTGAGTCCTAGTTTTATGCGTGAAATGTTCACTTATGGTGCTGCTATTTATCATTAGCCATCTATATCTATATCATCTATATCTATCTATGCCCACGCACATGGAGAATATATGTATATAAAGAATCTTCCATACAAGAATCATTGAATACATATGTATACCATCTGACAAAGGACTATTATGCAGCCACTGTAAGTTGTTGAAATAAAATGTATGACAAAGGAAAAGGCTCTTTAGCTCATTACCCTGCTCCCCTATAAACGATAAATGAGAGGATACATAACTGTTCTCTCTCTGAATAAATTCATCCGTGTAAAAATACGTAGAATGAACCTGGAGGAAATTGTGTCAAAACGTTCCATAGCACAAGACTTCAGACATAAAATTTGAAGGGCATTTTCTTGCTTTTTTATTTACACTTTTTTTTCCATTTTGTCCATAATAAATATCTATTTTCAAAAAAGGATATATTCCAAGATGAGAGACCTGGGCAGGAACTTGGAGCAGGGCAAGCTATAGGTGGGGGTTGGGAGACTAGGCCACTTGCATTTGGTGGGTTTGGACACAGGGAGGCTGGCCAGGTAGGAAGGACAATCAAGAGGCAAGAGGAGGAACCAACAGGCATTAATGGGTCCTCCGTTCAACACCTACAACACCTGTCATCTCACTCCATCTTGTCAGTGGCCTTGCTGAGTACATATGATTATTCCCATTTCACAGATGTGGACTTGGAAGTTCATAAAGGCCAAATAGCACGTTTGGATTCAATCAGCTCAAACCATAACAGTAGGTAATAATGATTTCACACCCTTGTGCTCCAACAGACGCTGAGATCTTTTCACTCAGGTAATTAAGGTTGGCCCTTGCCACAAACCTATGCAACAGGTGCTGTGACTTCCTCTGCCCTACAGGTGGAGAGCGTGGAGCACATATGAACTTGGGTCCCGCAGGTAATGGAGGTGAAGTGGGTGTTGGGCTGTCCAGTCCAGAGTGTGCCTGAAGCTACTTCAGGACACAACCCGTGACACGTAGAGCTGAGCACACATGGGTAGGCTGAAGAGTAGGGCGTCTGACTCAAAAGACTGTGCTCTTTCTAATATAGGTCAGCAGCTCCAACCAAGCACACACAGAAAATGAAACAAGCAGCCAGCCAACAGACAAGCCTATTTCATTTCAGCTCCATTGCTGATGTACCCGTTAGTCCTGGCTGGGATTCCACTTAATTTCCTGCACGGTACAGGTGGGCATCGTTGAAAACCTTGAAGTTTCTTCCAAGTGCAACCTCTTAGGCAACCCATCTCTGGACCGCGCTCTGCACTGACACTTGACCACCCTCATGTCTTAGCGTCGTTTTTTACAGTTGCGTGATTTTTTTTTTCAGTATTTTCAACATTTCTACTTTGAAATAGTCTTAGGATCACAAGAAGTTGCAAAAATGGGGCAGAGAGTCCCTGTGTGCCTGTAACGCTGCCTCCCCCATTGATCACCCGGAAATTAACCCTGACGCTATTAACGAACTTGTTCGGACTTCCCCCGTTTGCATGCACTCATCTTTTGGGCATCCTTTGAAGTCCTTCACGATGTGGAAACCCCCAAGCTGCCCATCTTTCCTTCCATCAACAGCACCCACCTCACATTTTACTCGTTAGCAAACTGGATCTTCTTATGGGTCCCCAGCACACCACACTCTGCCCTGGATCCCAGGTAGTCACCCTCGACATTACTGTCCACCATTGCCTCGGATCAAAGGCTGCCTTCATGGTGCATCCTTCCCAAGCCCCACTGCCATTTCTCATCCCTTCTTCGTAACTGTTTATTCTGGGACCACCTCCCTTTGGGAATATGTCCTATGTGGGCAGAGACTCATTTTTACTTCCTGGTAATTTCTGTGCTTAACATGGTGCCTGAGACTTACTAGGGGGTAACATGTGCTTGTGGACAGAACAAACGAATGCAACCAGGGATCTTAAGATCTCTGCTCTTCACACCTTGAAATCTCTCTTTTTATTATTATATTTTTAACGTTTATTTATTTTTGAGACAGAGAGAGACATAGCATGAACGGGGGAGGGGCAGAGAGAGAGGGAGACACAGAATCGGAAGCAGGCTCCAGGCTCTGAGCCATCAGCCCAGAGCCCGACGCGGGGCTCGAACTCGCGGACCGCGAGATAGTGACCTGAGCTGAAGTCGGACGCTTAACCGACTGAGCCACCCAGGCGCCCCTTGAAATATCTCTTAAAAGAGAACCTTCTTGGGGCAACTGGGTGGCTCAATCGGGTAAGCATCCTACTTGGGTTCAGGTCATGATCTGCTGGTTTATGAGTTTGAGCCCTGCACCAGGCTCTGGGCTGGTAGCTCAGAGCCTGGAGCCTGCTTCCGATTCTGTGTCTCCCTCTCTCTCTCTGCACCTACCCCACTCACAGCCTCTCTCTCTCTCTCTCTCTCTCAAAAATAAACATTAAAACAATACACATTAAAAAAAAATAGAACCTCCTTCACCTTAAAAAGTATTCCACTAGGGGCGCCTGGGTGTCTCAGTGGGTTAAGCCTCTAACTTTGGCTCAGGTCTGATCTCACTGTTTGTGAGTTCGAGCCCTGCATTGGGCTCTGTGCTGATAGCTCAGAGCCTGAATCCAGCTTTAGGTTCTGTGTGTGTGTGTGTATGTGTGTGTGTGTGTGTGTGTCTGACCCTCTCCCTCTCACACTCTGTCTCTGTGTCTCTCTCTCAAAAATAAACATTAAAAAAATTCAAAACAAATTCCACTAAGGATAATTAATTTGTAAATAAAAGTATATGAAGGATGCAGTGCAAAAAAAAAAAAAGGAGAAGGAAGGTACGTATACTCAATCACCACATTCAAGCCTTTATAGAACCATTTTGCTACTTAAGAGAAAGACAAAACTACTGTGCATATAATTGAATTTCAATGGTGAAAATAATATTACTTCTTACTGTGCATTAGAGACACTATTTTAAAATTATTTCTAATATAAACACTTTCTCTCCAGCCTTCGTTTTGTCCCCCCTCTTTGCTCCTGCTCTCAACACAAATTACTCTGAAGTTGGGCTGAATTATAAATGAAACAGTCAGTGTCATTAATGACAAAGTGTAATATTGAGATGATGAGGCCTCTTGTTTGCAAAGCTTTTTTTCTTTGCTTTCTCCACACCCCCCCCCCAAACATTCCTCCGCGAGGATCACTGGCAAAGTGATTTATATTCAACTGAGTATCTAATTGAAAGACTATGAACCCGTGGAAATGCAGACTAGCAGGTGTGATATCCTAAGGAAAATAAATAAATAAATAAATAATAAGGAAAACAACTTTCTCTTCGGAGAATCGCACTTACTGGTGTATGGCAGTTTCTTATTTGGAAAAAAAAAAAGAGCTTCCATTTTATGGCTTATTCAGGTCTCACAAAGATAAGCTCTCAGCTTATTAGCATCCGGTGCTGCATTCGGGAAGGGTTTACTTGAGCAGAGGCTAATTTTGCCCTCTTATAATTGCTGGAGTGCAGCGTGTCCTGACACCAATTTGCTGTCAGACACATGTTCGTTGAGATGTGAGGTTCATGTGTATGAACATCGTCCTGGAAAGGACCATCCGTTTTCCCAGGTTGAGATGGTCTGCGAGCAGTAAGCAGGGCGGGATGGATCCAGGGTCTGAAGATCGGGCTGTCACTGAGGTCTGGAAGGCTTCAGAGGCCCTGTGATCAACTCCCACCTGTAGTATTTCCTAGCTTTACTCCACTTCCCGCCAAGGCAGACACCATCACCTCCCTCGGTGCTGAACTTTGATAGACGATAAATGTGAAACTCGCAATGGCTGTATAATCTCTAAAGTAGTTCCTAGAACAGCACACTCAGAAGTTAAAGCTTAGGGGCGCCTGGGTGGCTCAGTCGGTTTAACGTCCCACCCTGGATTTGGGTTCAGGTCATGATCTCATAGTTGGTGAGTTCAAGCCCCACGTCGGGCTCTGCACTGACAGCACAGAGCCCGCTTTGGATCCTCTATACCTTCCCTACTCTCTCTCGGCCCCTCCTCCATTTGTGTGCCCCACCCCCTCTGTTTTGCTCTCTCCCAAAATAAATAAATAAACATTTATTTAAAAAAGAAGGTATGTATAGATGGAACTAAAACTTGTGTGTTCATTCTAGACTTTGGGCAACTTCTGCCATGACTTTGCAAGACCAAAGACCATAGGAAGGACGTTTAAATATCTGCCTGAAGAATGATAATTGACTACGTAATGGGTATTGGTCTTCTCTATCACACACTGTGTTAAGCACTTCAGATGCACTAGCTTCATTAAAAACATCACAGCCACTCAGTAAAGAAGATATGCCTCTTCCCAATCTAGGGGTTGCGAGAATGGAGCCTCAGAGAGGCCACCTTCTTCGGAGTGATATCTAGGAACTGGCAGATCAGGGACTTGAACTCAGGCCGGTCTGACTCGCACCCATTGTACTGGGCACGTCCATCATTTTTTGCCTTTTCTGAGTCGCAACACAATCAAATATCTCCAAGAAATATTTCTCGGACGTGTAAATGTGCGTCCCCTCCCTTTACGGGACAGGACATAGCAGTTGTCGTGGGAATAATAAATGAATATATCTCATTATCTTTCTCTTTTTACCTTTGCTACTGCAAATCTCCAGCCTCCATCTGCTCGACCACAATAATTTCATCAGCCCTCGAAAGAAATGTGCTCTCCTATTCTTCTAAGTGGATTTTTAAATTTCTGGTTCTCTTTTCCACTGTCTTGAAGCCTGTTTCACTGGATCACTTCCGAGGCATTCTGTGCAGCTAGAAAGCACTTTTAGATCAATGCACCTTCTCTTCCTGCCGGGTGAGACCATTTCATGGATCAGGAGTCAAAGGAAGTTAAGGGACTTGCCCCAAATAAAGGGGCTGGCAAATTCTGGAACCGACATTTGCTAACGATCCTTATTCTGTGTCCAGTGATAATTCCATTATATCACGCTGCCTTGTGCATGTGGGGAACAGGTATTATTTAAAACATTAAATTTCCAGGCAGATGGTTCTAAAAAAAAAAAAAAAAAAAAAAAAACGCGGACATTTATCGAGTGTGCTGTATGCCGTGCTCTGCCCTAAAAGTTTTATTTATTTATTTTTATTTAAAATTTTTTTTCAAGGTTTATTTCTTTTTGAGAAACAGAGAGAGACAGAGCATGAGTGGTGAAGGGGCAGAGAGAGAGGGAGACACAGAATCCGAAGCAGCTCCAGGCTCCAAGCTGTCAGCACAGAGCCCGACGCGGGGCTCGAACCCACAAACCGTGAGATCGTGACCTGAGCCGAAGTCGGATGCGTAACCGACTGAACCACCCAGGCGCCCCCGCCCTAAAAAGTTTTATTTATACCACTTTAATGTTGTCCTTCCAGCATCAATGAATTTGTAGTCATTTTGTGTCACTGTGTGCTGTGGTGGGAATCATGCTCCTGCGTCAGCCTGGCTGGACTCCGGTGCCCTGTTATTTAATCACACGCGGATCTAAGTGTTGCTGCAAGTGACTTTGTGAACACCTATAATCAGCTAATTTTAAGTAACAGAGATTACCCTTGATCACGGAAGTGGGCCTCGTCCAAGCAGTTGAAAGGGCTTAGTCACTAAAACTAAGGTTTCCTGGAGAAGAAGAAACCTAGCTTCGAGACTCCCGAGTTTGCATTCTGGCCTGCTCTATGCATTTGGACTGGCCAGCCCGTAGTCCCAAGAGCAAATCTCTTAAGTAAATCTGTACATATTTCTTATATATAATTAACCAGTTATCATTTTTCTGTTTCTCTGGAGAACGCTGACTCGTGTACCGTGGAACAAATCACCACACACACCGAGGAGCTTAAACGACACACGTTCATTACCTCCCGCTTCCTGTGGGCCAGGAGTCCAGCATAGTTTGGCTATAGGTCTCTGGCTCAGGGTCTCATGGGGCCAATTCAAGTTGTTAGCTGCTACGTGCTCCTTTGGAGGTTCAGCTAGGGAGGGATCTGTTCCCATGTGCCCTCGGATTGTTGACAAGAGTCTGCCTCCTTGTCGCTGGAGGAACTCAGCCCTCGTCATCTTGCTAACTGCTGGCTGACTCTCAGCTCCTAGAAGCTCCCTCCGGTCCTCATCCCATGACCCCTCCGGAGGCCCTCTCACACTTTGAACCTCTTCCTTCAAGAAGGCCTCACTCTCATTGACAGGCTCACCTGATTAGGTCAGGCCCACCCAGGATCGTCTGCTTTTCGCTTCACTCAAAGTCAAGTGAGGAGGGATTTGATTACACTTCCATAATCCCTGCTGCCATATAATCGTCATGGGACTGATAGCCCGTCATCACAAATCCTGTTCAAGCTGAAGGGGAGGGGACTGTGTGTCCCCCAAGGGGCAGTACATGTGTGGGTCCCCTTAAAATTCTGCATACATCACGGGCACCCAGGTGGCTCAGTCAGTCAACCATCTGGCTCTTGATTTTGGCTCATCATGGTCTCATGGTTTGTGAGATCAAGCCCTGGGTCAGGGTCTGTGCTTGTGGTGTGGAGCCTGCTTGGGATTCTCTGCCCCCCCCCCTTCCTCTCTCTCTCTCTCTCTCTCTCTCTCTCTCTCTCTCTAAATAAATAAATAAGCATTAAAAATTCTGCATACACCAATATTGCCTAGGAAGTTTTGTATTAATCCATGCCACCTACATGTGATGAGCTCCTTCTAGGAGCCAAAGATAGTTCTGACAGTTGGAGATGCGGAAAACACTTTCTCTGACCCTATCGAGAAAGATAGTCACACACAAACTTCACATCACCGCTTATAATTAAAATGTTATTCGTAAAGGAATTCAGGAGTTGTCAAAAGGCAAAGCCTTGAGCTCCTAGACGACAAAGGGAATGATTCCTCCAGCTGGATGCTGGGAGGCTTTATAAAGACAGAACGCTGGAACCAGACTTCCCATGTTGAGGAATTTTCCAGAAGCAGCTAAGGAAAAGCACTAAAGAGGCAGTCACTGAGGAGAAGGGTTAAAAGATCCTTCCCACTAAGAAAAGAGGGAAGCATTTCCTGGTACTATTCCAAGAACCTGCTGCCTATGGGAGGCCGCTCATAGAGGACAGTTCTAGGAATTTGGGAAATGTCCTAACACCGTATTTCCCACCACAGGGGTGATGCGGTGGGAGGGTAGATAGAGGCTTCATCAGTTCAGAAGGATTTGAGAAAATCGCATTCTAATTACTTTGACACGTTATCCTTTCTTATTTCTAGAAAGCATACATTAAAAGAAAAAAAAGTCTATTTTATTTTTCATAGAAGAAAATAACACGTAGATTTTCTGTTTGGAAAATCCAGGCCATACTAAAAAATATAAACACAAGAAGAGTAAGAACTACATCTGGGCTGGACCCTCACGGAAACTCCGTAAAGTTCTGCTGTAAATGCTTTTGTATAAGTAATGTACAGATTCATATGAAGATAAATGCTTATGGAGAGAGAATTCAACAATAAGGTTCATGATCTTTTTCTAAGTCTAACTAGAATGTTTTCCTGTATCCCTGAATATTCATTTATGGCATTATGTTTAAGTCTTCTGCAGTATCGGTGTATAACAATTTATTTAGCCAATGCCTTCTTATTAGCCATGAAATCTGCCCTTTATTCAACATTATTCATCTAATCGGCGTAGCCACGCTTCGAAAGTTTGTGAATCCAGAAACGGGGTCACAGGTCATCAATATCCAAACTGTGAAACCTGTCAGGCTCGCCCTACGGGTAGAGGATGCAGGTACCCCTCAAAGTGCCTGTGATGTTTGGCTTTTTCAGAGTCTCCAGGCGTCCGTGCTGGGTGCCCACAGGAGAAGGCGGTATCTGTGTATTTGTGTAATGCGGCCTCCTCAAGAAGCCACCCTCCCGGGCTTGCAGCCTGAGTCCTTCGATGAGTAGTGACCCCGGGGCAGGTGTCATCCACGGCTGTGCTGGCTTGGCAATTCGGCCCGTCCCCAAACCTGCTCTCGTGCATTCCTCCTCACGCTGTCTGCGTCCAGACCCTTCCAAGCGCGTTTCTCCTCTGCCAGCCAGCTCCCCAGCAGATTCTGCTGCGAAAGGATGCTGCAGGGTCTGCAGGGAGACGAGGGACAGAGAACCTGCTCCTGCCCCTTCTCTTTGCTGTTGCTGTAGCGGTCATGTGCCGCCCCAGCAACGGCTCCGCGCCCCGGCCGCAGAAGTGGGTTCCTACGGCCCAGACTCTCTTCCCCCCGATGCTTCCAGACCTGCTGCTTCCTCAGTGATGCCAGCACCAGCCAGGAAGCTCTCTTGCCCAGATCCCGGGCCCCTGGGTCCTCTTCTGAGTCCAGAAGCACCATGAGCAGACTGATGTTCCTTTTCCCAGATAGCTGGGTCCCGGTCCCACAGGGCCCCTCCCCCAGCGCTGAGGCTCAAAAATCCAATTTCTTCCTGTTCTCTTCTTGGATCTGGGAATAGTAGGTGCTTCCTGTAGTGACTTTCCCTGTGTTACCTTCGTATCCCCTCTTTTGTCCGGTGCATCAATTCCGGTTTCGCTAATTACTTATAACATACACTCTCAAAATAAGGGGGCTTGGATTGATAGGCCTAAGTATTCACATTCAAGTGTGCAATCGTCCACTCCTCATTTCATAGAGAGTGGAAAACCTTCCAACTTTGGTAAAACTTTATAGAGATTCAGTGAGTGGAGGAAAAGACATATAGAAGAATGTCTAACTTGTACCCAGTCCTAAAACAGAGGGGGTGTTAAGACTCCCTCTATCCCAGGATGTGCTATGAGCTCCTTCACACCCCTTCACTCAGCTAAATCTCCCCACATTGGCCTCATTTCTTCTGTTTTTTTTTTTTAATTTTTTAAATGATGATTTATTTTGAGAGGGAGAGCACGAGTGGGGAAGGGGGGACAAAAAGAGAGGGGGGGGGGGAATCCCAAGCAGTCTCCATGAGGCCAGTGCAAAGCAGGATATGAGGCTTGAACTCACAAACTGTGAGATCATGACTTGAGCCAAAATCAAGAGTCTGAAGCTTAACTGACTGAGCAACCCAGGCACCCCACATGACTACATTTCATATCCTATGATCAGTCTCTTTTTTTAAAAAATTTTTTTTTTCAACGTTTATTTATTTTTGGGACAGAGAGAGACAGAGCATGAACGGGGGAGGGGCAGAGAGAGAGGGAGACACAGAATCGGAAACAGGCTCCAGGCTCCGAGCCATCAGCCCAGAGCCTGACGCGGGGCTCGAACTCCCGGACCGCGAGATCGTGACCTGGCTGAAGTCGGACGCCCAACCGACTGCGCCACCCAGGCGCCCCTAGGCCCAAGAATCTTAACAAAACCCAAGTAAGATTGGGGCGCCTGGGTGGCGCAGTCGGTTAAGCGTCCGACTTCAGCCAGGTCACGATCTCGCGGTCCGGGAGTTCGAGCCCCGCGTCAGGCTCTTCTGGGCTGATGGCTCGGAGCCTGGAGCCTGTTTCCGATTCTGTGTCTCCCTCTCTCTCTGCCCCTCGCCCGTTCATGCTCTGTCTCTCTCTGTCCCCAAAATAAATAAAAACGTTGAGAAAAAAAAAATTAAAAAAAAAAAACCCAAGTAAGATAATCATAAAGAAATCTACACGTAGGCCCACCATAATAACATCAGAAAAGCAAACCCTGAAGTAAAAATTTCAAAACAGGCAAAAACATCCAGAAAAAAAGGAATATTGTACATAAGGAAAAATTCTAAAAATTACTGCTGACTTCTCACCCAAAAGAATTGCAGTCAGGAGACAATTGCCTCATGTCTGTAAAGTAGTGAAAAAATGTTTTAATCCCTATCGACCTAGAAATGTACATCCAACTAAAAGATGTCTCAGATATGAAGGTAAAATGAAACCATTTCAGGCAGTCAGCAAGAGTATAGAAGATCTGAATGATCTTATAAACCAAATTGACCCACAGGACATTTAGAGTACACAACCGAATCTTCACCACCCCAGACTATAATCTAGTTACACACGAAGCCTCAATAATTTTGAAAACAGAAATTAGAAAGCAATAACCAAAGAGATACCTGGAGAATTTCCAAGTCGACCCACATATTTTAAATAGCTTATGCATCAAGGAAAAAAAAAATCAGAAAAGACATTAAAAGGAAAAGATGAAATGTTGTTAATGACACATTTCAAGATGTGGATAAATCACCATGCAGAGGGAAATTTGCCACTCGACGTGATTAAAATTTAAAATGGAGAAATATTTTAAGGTCATTGGTCTATGTTTACACATTAAGAAACTAGGAAAAGTAGAGGAAATTTGATTCAAAGTTGGCAGAAAAACAGAAGTAACGTGAAAAGTGAAAAACAGTGATATAGAAGACGAAAGAAAGAGGGGTGCCTGGGTGGCTCAGTCAGTTAAGCATCCGGCTTTGGCTCAGGTCATGGTCTCATGGTTTGTGAGTTCGAGCCCTATGTTGGGCTCTGTGCTGACAGCTCAGAGCCTGGAGCCTGTTTCGGATTCTGTGTCTCCCTTTCTCTCTGCTCCTCCCCCGTTCGTGCTCTGTCTCTCTCTCTCTCTCTCCAAAAATAAATAAACATTAAAAATTTTTTTTAAAAGAAAGGAAGGAAGGAAGGAAGGAAGGAAGAAATTCTGCCAAACCAAAAGTTGATTCTTTGAAAGGATAAATGTAACATTAAAACTCTTATTAAATTGACCAACAAAGGAAGATAGAAAACATAAATTACTCATATCAGGAAAAAAAGTGGGGGGGGGACACTACAAATGAACATTGTGGATTAAAGAGGCATCTCTTGGGAAGAGTGAAAGGTTCATGAAAGAATATAACAACAACAAAAAAATTCTCATGTCAATCAACCTGAAAATTTAAATGGACAAGCTCTTTGAAGGACACATATTAGCAAAACTGACATATATCACAGATTGGAATTATGTATAGACCTATATTTATCAAGAAAATTTAGTTTTTACTCAAAAGCTTTTCTTCAAAAAAAGCTCTATGTCTGATGGCATTACTGGTGAAATCTATCAAATGTTTAAAAAAATAATAGTAACCGTCTTATTCAAACCCTTTCCGAAAATATAGGAGAAGGCAGCACTCTCTAATTCCATTTTGGGAGGTTGGCATTATTATGAAACCAAAACAGAAAAAGGTAATACAAGAAAGGCAAAATGACAGTCAGTATCTCTCATCGCCATATATGGAAATCCTATTAACAGAAACTTGGCAAATCAAATCCAGCAATGCATAAGAATGTTAACTTATCATAACCAAGAATGTTTATCCCAGGAATGCTAGGATACACTAACATCTAGTTAGCTTGACATTTTACAAAACAATATATTTCACCACCTTAACAGAACAACAAAAAATTAAAATCGTACGATTAGCTCAATACATGAAGAAAACGCACTCACCAAAATTTAATACTTAGTCATCCTACACTTCTCAGCAAAGCCAGGACAGAATATAACTTTATCAATCACAGAATGGCTTCATGAGAAGCCACAGCTGATGTTACGTTTTACGCTGAAATACTAGCTTGCCTTTGTGTTTGGGACCAAGGCAAGGATGCTTGCTTGTAACGCTATTTAACATCATTTCAGAGGCTGCAACTAGACCAACACGACACAGAAAATAAAAAGACAATGACTGGAAAGGAAGAAACAAAATAGTCTCACTTGCAGATGGCAGTTATGCACATAAAAACTTCCCCTTATGTGGTTGTCACACTTTTTTTTTTTTTAAGACACCATTTCCATTAGAGCGTTATCAAGCGGGCACTCTTTTTCTTCCACATCATGATGTCTATCTTGAAATCTGTACGCTGGAGAAGTGTGTTCTTTGCTTCTCAAAGCCGCTTCCGAATCATCTTATTTTCTTCTTTTCACAATAAAAATCTTTGAAGTCCATACCATCAGATTTTCTATAATCGTCCTTGGTGCCACCATTTGTCAATAAACTATTGCCCCCAGGGATCATGAACTAGTTTAGCCACTGGCTCCAGTCATCATTCCTTTTTTTTTTTTAATTGTTTGGTGTTTGTTTGTTGATTGATTGATTGATTGATTGATTGATTTTAGAGGGGAGGAGGGGCAGAGAAAGAGGGAGACACAGAATCCGAAGCAGGCTCCAGGCTCTGAGCCTGAAGTGGCTCTCGAACTCACGGACTGTGACATCATGACCCGAGCCAAATTCGGATGCTTAACTGACTGAGCCCCCCAAGCACCTCTCCACTCATCATTCTTAAAAACTTCACCATCCATGGTAGTGACCTATCTAACACCAAGGCCTCTTGTTCCTCACGTATCCATAGCTCTAAGGTGAAGGTCATGGGAAGTTCCTGGGAACCTGTCAGGAATGCAAATCATCAGGCTCTACCTTAGGCCTGAACCAGAAATTCTTTGGAGGTGGTTCCCACAATCTGTATACGAACAAGCCCTTCATGAAGTCCTGATGCTCTCCAAAGTCTGAGAAAGACTACTGCATGGGTCTTACTTTACACCCTTCCTCGGGTGTCCACCAGTTTGAAGGTGTCCTCCCTTCAAACTGTCATCTCTGATGGCTTCCCCATCTCTGAGACTGAGCTTCAGCCACTCACCACACTCTGACTGTAGCCTCCAGGCTTCCAGATCACTCTACTCCTCTGAGTCCAGAATTTCTGCAGCTTCCCTGGGACCTCCAGCCCATCGATCCTACCACTTTGTCAGTATCTGCTGTCCTTGCTCGTCATTAAAACTCCTTCAAGTTTCTGATATTCTTCTTTCCCAACCATGCCAGAACTGCTCCTTCGCCACCTCCTGAAATTGGGTGAGGCCTTGTGATTTGCTTTGGCAAATGAAATCTGCGCAGAAGTGACGTGTGGATTTTAGTCACAAGTGCGAATCCTTGAGAGACTCCATCCTGTCGCTGTCATTCTGGGAGCCAGTGCCAAGATAGAACCTTCATCAGCCCAGTCCCTCGAAGGGTCACAACAAACAGAGGGCATGTCTATCCTGCATGAGAAATACATTTTTGCTGTGATATAGGTCATTGAGATTTTGGGCTTGTTTCTGATTTCCAGCGTAACTTAGCCCCTTCTGATTGGATACAGTCTCCCGCCAGGTACAACTTCCCTGACCACAACCATGACCGTCCCCTAGAAAACAGATTTCATTCCCTTGAGCATTCTCCACTCATCCGTCTTTCCTAGTAACCCCACCCATCTCCCTAAACCTGGTGTCTTAGACAGGATTTTCCAGAGAAACAGAACAAACAGGATGTGTACATAGATAGAATTATTTTTAAAAAACTTGGCTTTTGTGACTCTGGAGTCCATCAAGTTCAAAATCTCCATGGTTAGAACCCTCCAGGATAGAAATCGCCAGGCTGGATGCTCAGAGAAGAGTGGCATTTTGAATCCAAAGGTGGTCTCTTGGCAACATTTCTTTTTCTTCCAAGGAGGTCAGTCTTAAGTTCTTTCACTAATTTCATGAGGCCCACTAACATTATGGAGGACTATCTGCTTTATTGAAGGTCTACTGATTTAAATTTGATCTCATCCAAAAAATACTTTCGCTGGGGCACCTGGGTGGCTCAGTCGGTTAAGCGTGTAACTCTTGGTTTCAGCTCAGGTCATACATAATCTCATGGTCCTGAGAGCCAGCCCCTTCTCGGTCTCCGTGTTGGGCATGAAGCCTGCTTGGGATTCTCATCTCTCTCTCTACCTCTCCCCGGCTCTCTGTCTCTTTCTGCCTCTGTCTCTCTCTAACAATTAACAATAAAAATAAATAAAAATCACCTTCACCGAAACATCTAGAATGACGTTTGATCAAATATCTGGGTATTGTGGTCTAGCCAGGATGACCTAAAATTAATCATCACACCTGATTATACCCACTGCCCACTTATTCTGCATTTGCTCTCAAGATGCCGATTGTGGCTGTGGACTATTACAAAACAGGGCTGAGGGGACGCATGTCAAGGAGTGACCGCACATCTGAAACAGGCATGAATCTGACTAGACAATCCTTCTGCCTTTTCCAAGTTAATTTACCTTTCCAGCCCCACAGATGATGGTTTAACAACTTCTCTCTCCTCAAATACCCACCCCCCCTCCAGCATACTTTCTATTGGTGGGTGACCTCACCTTACATTTCTTGCTTGTTTTTTTTTTAATTTTTTAAGTTTATTTATTTATTTTGAAAGAGACAGAGACAGCGTGAGCAGGGGAGGCACAGAGAGAGAGAGAGAGAGAGAGAGAGAGAGAGAGAGAGAGAATCCTAACCAGGCTCCGCGTGGCCAACGCAGAGTCAGACTCGGGGTTCGAACTCATGAAATGGCGAGTTCATGAGCTGAGCTGAGACCGAGAGTCAGACTGAGCCACCCAGGTGCCCCCTCCCCGTGCATTTCAAAGATGGATCAAACTCTCCATCGTCGTGTGCCCAGTGTCGCGGGCTGCCTGTGTCAGCACCCACCGTCACGGGTTGGCTCCCTCACCGGATAGAATGAGCACCCGTCTCGTCCCTAAGACAAACTCCTCTTCTTGTCCTCCCTGCCCTCTGAGCTCCCGCCTTCTCAAGGACTGTTTATTCTAGTCTCCCGCATTCTATTCTGTACCATCGGGTTCTTCTTCTCTCCTCCATTGTTTTCATAAGCCGGTAAATCTGCCTTCAGCTACGCATGCAAGATAAAATCTCCCAGGCACCCACCTGTCCCCCAGCTACACGCCCTTTGTCCGTAGATGCTCACAGCGACACCTGCTCTGAGCCTTCCCCTGGTCTAGCTACAACTGTCCCTCCTCCCGCATTCACCTGTTCCCGCCTCAGCTGGGCCCCCGGGGCCCAGACTGTCCTAGCGGAGTGTCTTAGTCCCCATACTGCCTATTGTTTACTGTACGTTTCCTCTTCGGGGAACTTATAATGTAAACACGGTTCTATTTACTCTCTTCCTCTTGGGTCTGCTTATCATCTCTCAGCCCTCTAGAACATAAACGAATTGAGGGCAGGTCCTCAGGCCATATTCCTGGCCTCCGCCTGCCTCTCACCCTCTGAACATCGCACAGTGTAGTGGCCACTCTTTCCAAGCCAACTGCAACCTGCTAGAATCGCTACCTGGAAAGGAAATGGGGCTCTTTATATACATACACATATAAAGCAGCAAAGGGGGCGGCAGAAATGCAGTTCTGGCTCAAAAGGGCACTTAACGATTTACATAACAAAGCAGGGCACTTAACTCCTGAGTCTAACACACCTGCATTCTCAGATTTGCCTGGGAATACTGGGGAGGGTATTTGCTCAATATTCCTCACCACCTAGGGGATCGCTTCCAAGCCCGAGAACCCCCTCCACCGGAAGCCACCTCCTCCAGTCTCCAGCTGCCTGTGGCTTTGAAAAGAGATCCCTTTTTTGCTCTGTCTTTGTATCCCTGCGGTTGGTTTGGGTTTTGTTTTTGGCTGCCCCTACCGCATCCAGTTTGCAAAAAATAAATAAACAAATAAAAGCAGAGAGGAAACACAAAAATTCATCCTGGGTCTAGGCATGGTAACCTAAAGCTAAATATTCCACACGTTTATGCTGTGTCCTTGGGATAATATTCCAGATGCAGGGCTGCAGCGTCCAAGGGCATGCACACTTTTAGAGGTTTTGGTTAGGAGCGCCAAATTGCCCTCCAGAAAAGCAGGGACCCAGATGCCTAGCACCCCACGGCCTCGCCGGCGGGGCCCATTACTCTTCTCGCGCTTTCCAGGTTTGCTCACCAGGGCGCTCTGCCCGCCGCAGGGGAGGGGCAGAGCTGGCTCGTGCGGGCTCCCCCTTTTCCACAGGTGTTAAAACCCTTCCTCACACCCCGATCTCGCCACTGGCGTGCCTTGGGAGGAAGGCGGCCCGAATCGTCTGTCGCCCTGCCCCGCCCGGGCTCTGGGTGCCTCACGACGCCAACCCGAGCGCCCTTCTTGGAACGGAAGAGGTTGGAAGGCGCGCTCCGCGCCCAGGGGGGAGTCCCCGATCCGCCACCCTCCCCGCTTGTCACACCGCGTCCCCCCAGCCGCCCCCGCAATAACGGACACATTCTCAGCTTTCTCGGGTCGGGCAACGTACCAAAGAGAACTCGAAGGTCTCATGCCGAGCTGCAAGTGAATCTTGGCCGCTTACCGCAAAGTGCATCATGCAGGGACTTGTGTTCCATTTTCATGGATTATGGCCTCTGTCAGACCCTGGGAAACGAAGCTGCTATCCAGTGCATATGCCGGGCTCTGCTGAGCTGTGGATACTTTCCGTGGCAAACGTTTTCTTTATTTCCCTCCCAATTTCATGTCTATTTTGAAGAAGTCGATGGAATGCACGGTGCGTCGGGGCCAGCATTTCCCGGGCTAAGTAATGTGGCCCCATTAGCTGTCGGGGGAAGAGAAGGTTGAGCCATGATGTTGATGTGGATGGGACTGACCGCGTTGCCATCAGGGGGTTAGGGAGCACTGGCTCCGTGCCCGGGCGTGCACATGTGGGGCACAGGGCACACCAGACCCTCGGCTGGGGCTGCTCCAGGCATCGGTGGGTAGAACCCTCAGCGGCATCGTTAAACACACATCGACACCCCGCTGCAGATGGAGACACGGAGACCCAAAAGAGAAGACCCAGGCGGGTCTAAATCCGTGCCCTTCACGGTGGAATCCAAGGGTCACCAGCTGGGGAGTTTGTGGGAACCGCAGAGCCCCGGACCGAGAATCAGAATCCAGCTTGGAGGCGGCATCCCGGGGGGGGGGGTGGTTCATGAGCACAGTGAGAGTTTACAGAACAATATTCAGCCACACAGCTACGCAGGCAGGCACCTGGAATTCGGACCCCGGTCGTAGGAACGCGCAGAGCCCGGCTTTCTTTCTATTACAGAGGGCTGTGTTTCCTGTCGTCGGGAAACAGAGAAAGATTCTCTAGCTTCTAGCAGGAAGCTGTTATTGTAGGACTGTGTGACCGCTATCTCCCTGGCATGTGTGCATGTGTGTGAATTGTTTATTCCCTGTCTCTCGGTGTACGAATTCAGCTACCAACGTAGCGAGATCTCTGCTGTAATGGGGTACAAAAATAAAGGTGTTTTCACGAACAGAGAATGCCCGTCACATGCTCATCTGTGACACTAAAGGATTATTTGCCTATCATCAAGATAGGAACGGTTTATCTGGTACTGTTTTGCGTGCAGCAGAAGTTGTATTAAACGTGCAAATTATTGTGCCGGCCATCCACCGAGTTGCGTTCCGATCTTACGTAATAGAAGACAAAGGATGAAAAAACCACATCCAAGGCGATTTGTCACGCAACCTCCTAACCTCACTCCCCTGTGCTTTACTCAGTTTTGGTGGAAGGAGCTGAATCCAGAAAGCCATGTAGCGCTTGGGTCTCGTTCAGGGCCTGTGGCCAGCTCATGTGGTTATTGTAGCACAAGGTTAGGGGGACTGTTCGGAAAACCTTTATTGTTTATAAAAAAAACAATCTTCTCTGTCATGGCATGCTCACCCGTGTTTTCTGCACGGCATCCTGGACACTGAGTCATTTCGCCTCTCCCTGGATAATCGCGTCCTTCACCTTCCAAACGTCTCCCAGCCCCCGTCTTTCTTCTGCATGGCCACGCTCCCGTTTTGCAAGGTTTAACAGAGATATTTCCACTATGAATTCTGCCCTGTCTTTTTGTCTGCCTGTTTTATTTATTTTCGACTTTTAATGCATTAGTGTTCACTTACAGAAACACCAGAAAGCAATCTCTCTTCTTTAATAATGAATACACTCAGCAAGACAATGGGGGAACCTTATTCTCCATATAGTCTAGTAACTAAAAAAGAAGGCAGGGGATAAATTCCCTTTTATTGAACACTTACTAGGTACCTTAGTAGTATACACACACACACACACACACACACACACCTCACACACATACACATGAACATGCACATATGCACACATATACACCCATTATAGACACACACACATATAGACAAACGTCTCACACACACGCTCATATAGTGTTACCGTGCCCAGAAACAACACTGTGATGCGGGTATTAAGAGACTCATGCTGGGGGCGCCTGGGTGGCTCAGTCAGGTAAGCGTCTGACTCTTGGTTTCAGCTCAAGTCATGATCTGGCAGTTTCATGAGTTCGAGCCCCACGTCGGGCTCTGCATTGACAGCACGGGAGCCTGCTTGGGATTCTCTCTCTCTCCCTGTCTCTCTATCCCTCCCCAACTTGTGCTATGTCTGTCTCTCTCCAAATAAGTAAACTTAAAAGAAAAGAGACGTGTTGCAGTTAAGAAACTGATGCTTACATTTTACTAGTAAACCACAAGTTAAAATCCTCTGGTATGATTTCTTTTATGTTTCCATCAATAGCCCTAAGGAAATTTGTATTCCTCTCCCAGTACCGAGAGGGAATGAATGTTCCTTAACGAAGCCAATCCTTATGTGTATTTATTTGTTTGTTTGTTTGTTTTGGCCAGCCTCACTCCCGTGGCGGTTGATTTTTTTTTTTTCATGAGGATTTCTACCCTTTACGAATACAAATGCTCTCTTCGAGACTTTTCAGGTGCTCATATTAAAAAACAAAAAAAAACAAAAAACAAAAAAAAACAAAACATAGAAGAAGGTGGGGGTGTGCGATTACATCCAGAGCATACAATTTTGAATTTGACTTATTGTAACGGTCCTCTCGCCAGTACAATTTCTTATTGATTATGAAATTCTCGAGTGTTGTCGGCTACTAGAGAGTTTTAAGCAAGCAGGAATGATGAGAAGCACTTGAACAGACAAACTCTCCCTGCGAGCAGGTGGAGACAAGTGTGTACATGATGAACTCTTGGGATATGAAGAACAGGGTTCTCATCCTACGCCAGGAGGAAAATCGATGGGCGATTAACAGCAGGAGGCAGGCTATGTGCAGCTACCTACTTGAAGGAAGGAAATGTCACTCATGGACCAGAATTTCTAAGAATCCTAGCTGGTGCAACATTGGGAACAGCGGTGCGGTAGGAAACGTTTGGCGACTCAGGCTCTCAGGGAAAGACACAGTCTTGATTTGTAGAGTATGCTCATCTCTGTAGTGTAAACGCTTCCACCGTGGCCAATGTCACGCCATCGGTGGGATGCCACCGATGCAGTTTTGGGACGAGGCGTGCCCAAGGGACCCCCACGAGTGGGTGTCTGGCCCTCACCACTGGTTTGGGGCGTCTTTCCTGCACTTTGCTGGGTAGCACCTTGTGTTAGCTTGAGAGTCTTCCAGGAAGCAGACCCCGACACTGAGTCTGAAGTGGAAGAGATTGAAAAGGGGACATGGCCGTGAATGACAAAGATGGGGAGGAGCAGGACTGGGAGACCGGGTCCTTCAGACGGAGAGGTGGGTCGGGCACCTGTCTGCAGAGACGGGGAAGGAAGGAGGGTGGGTTTGGAAAAGCCTCAGACTGTAGACAGTCTTTTTTAAGCACACGGCAACAACCCGTTTGGTAGTCAGATCTTGTCTTATAAACCTGGAAGGAGAAGTTACTTTGTTAAATGTTTATTGATTCATTTTGAGAGAGAGAGAGAGAGAGAGCGCGCCCACAGGGGAGGAGCAGAGAGAGGGGGAGAGAGACCCCCAAACAGGCTCCACACCGTCAGCGCAGAGCCCGATGCTGGGCTCGAACTCTCGAAACTGTAAGTTCATGACCTGAGCCGGAACCGAGTCAGACGCTTCACCGACTGAGCCACCCACGTGCCCCAGGGGAAGTTACTCTACGTCCCTGATTTCCATTTCTTCACGGACAAAGTGGATGTAATAGTAAAGTGATGACTGGGATTTGGGTTTTGATTCTAACAATTCTGATTCTTCTGACAATAACTAGATGACGGGGGTAGTTGTGTGCTAGTCAATCACGGTCTGCGCCCACAAAACCATGCCATATAATCTTCTGTTCTCTGGAGGCACTCAGTTCATCCGGATTAAGCAACGGATCCCTAAAACCCACCTGTTTTTCCTGGACCTTCTTGGCTTGAGACCTCACAATCGCACCAAGAATAAAACAGACACAAAGTTCAGAAGGATTGGCTGCGAAGTTAATACAGATATAGTGGAAAGGTCAGGCTCCTTGAAGCCAGACTCAGCCAGCTACTGAAACTTCCTGAGGCTGAGTGCTCCCCTCTGTCAAATTGCCACACTGCCTCTGAACGGGTTCCTTGGGAGGAATGAGAAGAAATCACGGTGTAGGAAGACAGGGGTGTCTTTTGCATGTGCTAATCCCACTGCTCAGGTTCTCTGCCGAGAACACAATGCAGACAGAACGCAGGCATGCTTTAAAAGCAAGATGTTCTTTGCAGGATTATGTGTTATTGGTGGGGGGTAAAAAGCACCTGGGGAGACGTAAGCTGTTTAATAATAAAAGAAGCGTAATTAATTTATCAATGGTTTCTCAATACTGGTCGCCTGTCAGAGTCCCGTAGGAACTTAAAAATTACCAAGGACCTCGGGTCGCCTGGGTGGCTCAGTCGGTTAAGCGCCAGACTTCGGCTCAGCTCAGGATCTCACGGTTCGTGGGTTCGAGCTCTGCGTCGGGCTCTGTGCTGACAGCTGGGAGCCTGGAGCCTGCTTCGGATTCTGTGTCTCCCTCCCTGTCTGCCCCTCCCCCACTGGCACTCTATTTCTCTCTCTCAAAAATAAATAAAACATGGGGCACCTGGGTGGCTCAGTCGGCTAAGCGTCCGACTTCAGCTCAGGTCATGATCTCACAGTTCATGAGTTCGAGGTCTGCATCGGGCTCCGTGCTGACAGCTCGGAGCCTGGAGCCTGCTTCGGATTCTGTGTCTCCCTCTGTCTCTGCCCCTCCTCTGCTCTCTCTCTCTCTCTCTCTCTCTCTCAAAATATAAATAAACATTAAAAAATTAAAAAAATAAAATAAAATCATAAAAAGAAGGTTGCTGAGCATTTAAAATAACATAACATATGAAACACTTATATGTAGTAAATACAGTTAAGGAACACCAATAATGCGAAAATGTATGCATAGGTAAAAAGATAGGTATTTTGTTGTTTCTGAGTGGCAAGCTTGTTTTTTTCTTTTTTCTCTTTCCACGAGAAAAGTTAGTTTTATTTAAATTGTTTTATTTGAATATGGTTGACACATTCTTTTTCCACACGTTTTCTTGAGTCAACTCTCCCCTCAACGTGGGGCTCGAACTCACGACCCTGAGATCAAGGGTCTCATGCTCTACTAACTCAGCCCGCCGGGTGCCCCTCATTGACACATGCTTGATGTTTTCCTTTTCTCCTTATTTTTTCAGAACTTTGAAAACTTCCTCCCACGGGCATGCATGACCCTAACAATGACTGTAAAGGGAAAAGTGTGTCCAGAGTATACAGACAACCCCACTCCATACTAAAATGCTCCGGCCACCAGCCACTTGCCCGCATCTGACAGGGACTCCAGAATAGAGACCCTGCCTTTTCTTTTCTTGTCTCTCCTTTTCCTTTCTTTTCTCTTCTCTTCTTTTCTCTTCTTTTCTTTTCCTTTCTTTTCTTTTCTCTTCTTTTTCTTATTTTCCTTTCTTTTCTTTCTTTTCTTTCTTTCTTTCTTTCTTTCTTTCTTTCTTTTTTGGTCATTAAATCCCCCACTCCTGGTACAGACTGTGGCACCTTAAAACTGTTTGTTACATGAATAAAACAATCCTTGCCTGGCACTTAGATGGTATTTAAGCTGGCATGCCATCATTTCATAACTGAGAGATAGCAAAAACACTCCAGACCTTATTTTGCGGGGCTGAGGGCTCGTAGCGGCGGGATTCTGATACGCGGTGCCTGCTTCCTCATTCTATTGGTCCGAGCGTGATTTTCAATGTGTCCATAAAGAGAGGGTTTCAAGTTCAATTGCAGCATCATCTCCTTCACACACACCCTTATGTCTGACCGCACTCGCCTCCTGGTGGCACAGCCGGGTTTTTATGACCCTTCCACACATAATAAAGCATCCAAACAACTTTTTCACATCATCTTCAATGAATTCAGAGAATGCAACAGTTTGCACCGTCTTCTGTGCACAGTTTATGGCTTCTGTGCTCACTCTACAAGGCTGGAGCGAGTCAGGCGATAAATATGTGTCCTGTGATGCTGAGTGTGATAAACTGGCTCCTTCCAAGACCCACTCGCCCCTCATAACTTACTCGGCCCAGAGAGAGAGCACTCCAGCACGTCTCGGTTTTATCTTTCTCCTTAATTCTACCAAACTCCCCAACACCGAGATCTCCTCCTGTCACCCCACCGCGTCCACACCTTGTGTGGTTAAAACTTCCAGTAAGAGCCCACACACCTCTTGTCGTAGAATGATTGTCGAAAATGGCTGCATTCCCTGATTAATCCCCGCTTGAAGGAAGGCGAGCGGATTAAAACAGGTGGAACGGAATATAGACTTAACCCAAATGGAGAGGCGTCCTTAAAGAAGATGCGGGATCCGGTTCCTAAAGCTAAGAGTGTCGCTCAAAAGGTTGTGCCTCCAAGTCTCAGAACTTTCCCGTATTTGATAGTTTCATCTCGTCTCCTGTCCCCAGAGGGAAGCGTCTAGATAGATGTTTTCACCTTCAGCTTTAAGTCACTCTTCCAGCCACGAATGGCACAGGGCCAGCCACTTTATTCGCTCGCTATTTAGCCAGAGTGCATCAGGTGCACCCCAGGCAGTGGACACTGGAGTAGCATCACCCCAAGACCCAGACCCCCGGGGGCTCAGCGTCAGGCCTTGTGCTTGAGGGGGTCCTCCTGAGCCTCCCTGTGGCCTCAACCATCCCTTCACGATGAGGGCTGCCTCGGGTGCAAGAGAGGAGTCCATCCAGAGCCCACTTGCCTCCTCCCCGACCGAGGTCCCAGGACTTCTTGCCTAAAGCCCCAGGCCTACTTCGGGCCCAAGCAGGCCTCTTCCGTGACTGCAGCCTCCTGGGAAGATGGCGCCTCCCCTGGGCAAGGATCAGCCCTCTACTGTGTGCTCTCCAGTCATGCAACAGGCTCAAGGGCAAGGGAGAGTCAGGGCGAGCTTTGTTTCCCGTTCCACTCTGCTTCTGCCCCCTGTACATCAGCGTGGCCCCGACTGAGGGGGCAGTGTTCTTGAGACAAAGTCCCCCCCTGCTCTAATGAGCTAGACGTTCCCACAGGAAAGGGACAGCGCTATTGACTATATAGATTAAAACACACCACACGAGGCTGGCTAATGACAAGTGTAAAAGAGTTGATTTAGGTCACATAAAGGAGTTGGAATGACTGTACTGTCACTAAATTTTCCTTTATACACACACACACTCACATACACACACACACACACGTGCACATGCTTCATTATTAAGGCGTTTTTCCTGAGTTAAAGAAAAGCATGTCCCTCAGGGCCAATCCCAAAGAGCTGGGAAGACAAAAATTGAAGAGACATCATCCCATCACTCAGATGTATCCACTCTTGGCATACCTACTTTGATGATGCTGACTTTTTTAAAGCTTATTTATTTATTTTGAGAAAGATGGAGACAGCGGGAGCCGGGGAAGGCCTTGGCAGACAGACAGGAAGAGACAGAAAATCCCAGGCGGGCTCTACACTGTCAGTGCAGAGCCCGCCACGGGGCTCAAACTCACCAAAACCGTGAGATCATGACCTGAGCCGAAACCAAGAGTCAGACGCTCAATTGATTGAGCCACCCAGGCGCCCCGGTTACGATGCCATTTTTTTATTTTACCATTTACCAACTCTCAGCGCACGTGACCACACAGGGCGCAACGCGGCGTATTTCCACATTCTCAGGCAGGACTCTTAGCCCCATTCTGCAGATGAGCTGGCTGAGGCTCAGGGAGGGCACTTAGGCTGCCTGAGCTCACTCACCTGCTCGGTGGCAGAACTGGGACCTAAACCCACATCTTTGGAATCCGGCTATGGGTTTACCTGATGCACGGATTTTCAGGACTGACCTCACCTCTGCATAAAATAGCTGTTTACGGGCATACGTGTCGATATAGATATGGATGTGGGTACAATACAGACGGAACTGGCTTCTCACGACACCAAGTAAATAGAGGAAACTATTACTGAGCAGATTCCGTGGAATTTCTCCAAATCCAGATTTACCCGGAACAGGTGGTGCTATGGCTGCATCCAGATAAAGGTACCTTCAAATAAATCCATAACATACGGGCATGGACTGGTAAAAAAAGTTTCCCACCCCTTTCCTTTTCTCTCCTGGGGGGTGGGCTTCCTGCAGGCGGGGAAGGGTTTGTGATTCACATTCCGGAGTCTCAGGACACGGTGGGCTAGAGACGCGCTGGCTGGGCAGGGGCCTCGACTTCACGACAGCACCCCAAGCTGGTGAGGCTGGATGGGACCCCGGCCCCTCCGTGGGCTCCTTCCTGGGGCAGCCAGATGTCGCCTAATGGGGGGACCGCATCGCCACCGTCTGCTTCTCCCCTTTCGTATGCAACGCTTGAAAGGAAAGGAGGAGAGTTCAGTAAAACTCGCAAATGGGAAGACCATCCAGTGTCAACAACACAGGGCGGCAGAGCTCGAGAGGGCGGAGTTGTGTGCTGTGTGCCGTGTTGCGGTGGCTGCAGAAACGGAACCTGATGTCTCTGCTGTGCCGGAGAAGTGGGAAAGCAGGTGCAGAGGTCTCGGCCAGGGTCTTGACTTCCCGGTTCTGGCGGCCTCGTTGGAAGTGCCGGGCGGCATCAACCTTTTGTGTTACTGAGGTGCCACATGGGCCCTCGTACACAATCTGGCGTTCATCCCACAGATGGCCTCCCTGAACGAGGGTGGCACCTTTCCACACGCCTTCCGTGTTCACGGAAGGAAATTAAAGTCACTAAGCACCAGTTGCCAACCGGCATTTACAATTCCCAACGCTCTCAGTTGCCACCCACCCGGAAGGCGGTTCAAAGGTGGTTCGAAGACAATTGAATAAAATATTGATCGACGTGTATTTATATCTCTACTTATGTAACACTTTCACGGATCAGAAACCAACTGGAGTGTTTCAAAAAGCACTCAGATTAAGGTCTTATTTTGCATATCGTGTGCAAGACAGGGGAGAAACGGCTCTTAACAACCCTTCTTTCCTTTTGGGGGGTGGGCTCCCTGCAGACAGGGAGGGGTCCTTCATTCCGACCCTGGAGTTCAAGAACAAGGCAGGCACTGCTTCTAAACATGGGTATCTGTATGGAAGAAGGAAATGGCGTCCTGTTTCCAGAAGCTATGTCTCTCCTCCGGTCTACATCCACTCGTGCATGGAGTCTGTCACCACTGAGGTCTGAAGCTCTGTCCCCTAAGCGAGCTTATTATCTACACTAGCATGATTCACGCTTCTGTGGCCTTGGTTAACACGACTTCACTGTGCCAGAAAGTCTTCTGCAGGCAAATGGCTTGATGTCTGACTGTCCGCTGCAGAGGTCCCTGAAATAACCATCGACTTTTCTGCAAGGTCAAACGGCCACAGACAGTTTGTGTCCTAACGTTATTCTAATTTCTTGGTTCGGAAATTCTCATTTCGCTTTTTCCATCCCTTCGGGACCGTTGTCTTGTGATGCGTACCCTAACCCCCACCAAACCCCCTCCACACCGGAACACCTGTTTAACCCGAATTGCCCATCCTGAATAAATTGCAACTTTGCCTCTTCCCCCCTATCCCACCCCCCCACCCGGAGACACTGTTAAAGTTCTTCCCAGGTTCCCCAGTGCTTTAGTAAGCAATACTCTTAGCGTGTTCTTCTAACAGGTCGTATTGGTGATATTTGGGGACCAGCATCCAATAGGATAAAGGTCCCAAATTACAGAGTTGATGTACATGTGGCAGTGGATGTGCAAGACATTTCAGGCTTTTGGGGGGCATAGGTGACTCCATCGGTTAAGTGTCTGACTTTGGCTCAGGTCATGATCTCGCAGTTCGTGAGTTCGAGCCCCGTGTCGGGCTCTGTGCTGACAGCTCAGTGCCTGGAACCTGCTTCGGAACCTGTGTCTCCCTCTGTCTCTGCCCCTCCCCAACTTGCGCTGTCTCTCTCTTTCTCAAGCTCACTCAAAAATAAATAAACATTAAAAAAAAAGATCTTTCAAGTTTTCAACACAGAGAAACAGTGTCGTTGTTCTCTGGAGCATGGTCTCAGAGGAGTGGGATGGTGGTAGAAAGGGAGGTGGTCCTTTATTTGTAGCTTCTTTATTTAAATATTGATCTGAAATCCATGCATTTCATGTCGGAAATTAAAATGGATCTAAGTTGCAAGTAAGTTACACGAACGGTTCTCATCTCTTCTATTTTGGTTAATTTACTTTGTTGTAGAATCAAAACGAATGTGCCTCCCTTCCCCAGAGACGTTTCCATTTAGAAAGTTGCTTCTCTTAGCCCTAGGTCCTTGAACCATTGTACGTAATAAACTCTTAATTTTACAATTTAGTTTTACAAATTACAGAAGCTACAGAGATTTATGTTTTATAGTTTAACATGAATTTTTAGACAAAAAAAAAAAAAAAAGAAGTCATGGAGTAAGCCACAGGAGAATCGAGCTCTTTAGTGGAAACGATCATTTATGTATGAAAAATCATCGAATCATAGCTTTAGGAAATGATGATTTATTTACTCATGTTCATTCACGTAATTTTTCTAAACATCTATCTTGTGCCAAGGCCTTTTCTCAGAGCCTGGGAAACACGAGAAACAGAGACACCTGGGTGGCTCCGTGAGTTGAGCGTCTGACTTTGGCTCAGGTCATGATCGCACGGTTCGTGGGTTCGAGCCCCGCGTGGGGCTCTGTGCTGAGAGCTCAGAGTCTGGAGCCTGCTGTGGATTTGGTGTCTCTTTCTCTCTCTGCCCCTCCCCTGTCCGTGCTCTGTCTCTCTCTCTCTCTTGAAAATGAATAAACATTAAAAAGATTAGAAAATTGGAAAAAAAAAAAAAAAAAGAACCAGGGAGAATAAAGTGTAGGAAAACGGCCATGGACAGGGCAATAGGAGAGGAGTTTCCTGAGAGTTTTAGGTTTAAAACCAAGGACATTCAAAGCTGAAGGAGGTCACTCCTAACTCCCTTCTGTGGGAAGAAGGTGAGGGAACAAGAGGGAGGCATTCTATTCAACAAGACTTCCTGGAGAAGGCGGCATTTCTCTCGGTCCTTGAAGTATGGGCCCAACGGAATCATGCAGACTTGGACACAGAAGGACGTCGCGGGGGCTTGAGGCCCTGCGTGAACAGAGGCAAGGAGGAGGGAAGCGAGACCTGGCTGGATGTGTGTGGGCAGAGCAGGAGGTATCAGCAGGGCAAGAGACGGATGAAGCTGCAAAGAGACGGGTGCTGTCCCCCACGTAGACCTTGAAGTCAGGTCAGTGGGGTGTCGAGGCACCACGTTCCACACATTCATTTTACCAACGTATCTCGGTGCTCCCTGTGGGTCATTCCTGCTCAAAGTGTGGGGGTTCGGGGCGCCTGGGTGGCTCAGCCGGTTGAGTGTTCCATTCTCACTTTTGGCTCAGGTCACGATCTCTCAGTTTGCGAGTTCGAGCCCCACGTCAGGCTCTGCGCTGACAGCATTCAGCCTGCTTGGGATTCTCACTCTCTCCTTCTCTCTCTGCCCCTCCCCTGCGCTCTCTCTATCTTTCTCTCTTTCTCTCAAAATAAACAAACTTAGGGGCGCCTGGGTGGCGCAGTCGGTTAAGCGTCCGACTTCAGCCAGGTCACGATCTCACGGTCCGTGAGTTCGAGCCCCGCGTCGGGCTCTGGGCTGATGGCTCAGAGCCTGGAGCCTGCTTCCGATTCTGTGTCTCCCTCTCTCTCTGCCCCTCCCCCGCTCATGCTCTGTCTCTCTCTGTCTCAAAAATAAATAAAACGTTAAAAAAAAATTAAAAAAAAAATAAACAAACTTAAACAAAAATTTAAAAAAGCAGAGTGTGGAGGTTCAAGTGGCATAAGAGATAAACATAATCCTTACTCTTGGGAAGCTCCCAGTCTAATTGGGGAAACCTCCTCTAAACAAATAAGTGTGCAAGTAATTGGTTAGGGTTTTTAAAGTGAAGAGCACAGTGAGAGGGCATAAGAGAGGTTCCAGGGAGACAGAGTATCTTGAGCAAGTGGTGTGGTCCAACAGAACATTCTGCGAAGATAGAAATCTTCTGTCTGCGGGGTGCAATACAATAACCACCAGCTATATGGCTATTGGGCTCTTGAAATGTAGCCAGTAAGACTGAGCATCTGTATTTTTAATTTTATTTCATTTTAACTAATTTGAATTTAAGTAGCCACGTGTAGCTCCTGGCTATCGTATTTTCCACTAATTCCATGTGCGTGGAATAAATGCCAAACCCACTGACAGCCGAAATTCTTTGCAGTCCTTAGCCAGGCCTCCACTAGGCACCAATCATGCAGACGTGAGTGCCTTACACAAATATTCTTGTAAGGTTTGGGGTGACAAGTGTCCTGGGCGGGGCTGAAAGCAGACTGCGGGTGAGTTATAGCCAGTGGGGAGACCACGAGTGCACAGTCAATGTTCCCGGAGTGAACGAACAGAGGGGAGAGTGCACTAGGTTCCCGACAGGATAGAGGGTCACACTGGGTGGAGGAAGCAGGGTGGGCATCGAGGTGGGAGAATGAGGTGGGCAGGGATGAGGCGGTTGCTGAGGATGCTGAGGTAGGGGAGGTGGAGGCGGCCTCCAGGGAGCCGTCCACAGGCTTCTCCGCGGCCCCACCGGAGCTTCTCAGAGTCTTGCGTCAGAGGGAACTTCAGCAGACCCCCACCCAACCTGTCCAGATCCGCACCGGTGGCCTGGGCAATCCAGATAATGGAGAACAAGGTGGGTCTCCATTCTCGAGTCTCAAAGCAAAGCTGAGTCGTCATTTCCCTGCCACCCCCAGGGTAACTTGCCCCAACTCTAGAAGGAGAGCGGGGTCCCTCGTAAACAAATCGCTATTTACAGGTCACGGTTGAGAGTCGAGTGCTTTGTTAACTCTGTCACAATAGGCCTCCCGACAGCACTGGGAAGCAAATATCCTCTTTGAACGGATCGGGAAAGTCTCCAGCCGTTTATGAGACTGGCCTAAGGGTCCCCGACTGGTGAACTGGAACCTGGCGCTCGCTTTCAGCAGTGTCTGACCCCAGACCTCACGCCTGCCCTACGACACGCTGCCGTCCGTCCAGCCTGCTACGTCTCGGGTGGATGCCGGCCGATGGAGAGCAGCTGAGGTTGCTTATCAGCTGTCCAAACGACCACAGCTTATGGATGGGGAAGCTGAGGCTGAAGAAGGGGCGACAAAGCTGAGATTCCGGGTTGGTTTTGGCCGGCCCCAGAGCCTACGGCGCCTTCGACCTTCGGGCTCTGCCTCCTACAGCAGCAGGGGCCTCGGAAGCCCGTCTTCTTTGAAGCCTTTTATTTTACCAAACCTGGTATGGCTTGAGACTGGTGCTCGCATATTCTGGACTTGGAGAAAAATGGGTGGGGATTCCAGCTCTAGGGCAAACTCAGTACATGGCAATCATAGTAATAATAACATAATATAATATAATATAATATAATATAATACGTATTGCATTGCCATTGAATACTGTATCATATTATTTTTATATATAATTATGTATTACTATATAATATTACATTATTATATGCACGTTATGTACAATATATGTGTCCACATTTATTAGTATGTATGATGTAATATAATATAGTTATGGTACATTAGTATATGATAGAGCATAACATAACATAACATAGCAAAATAATATAGTTACATCATATGAATCAGGATATAGCATAGGATGATGTAGTTATACTGTATTAAATTATGTAATATCATTATAATGACACATAATACACACGTAAGGACATATGACATAATATGTTATATTGTGTTAGCGTTATACTATATTTGTATATTAATGTATGATATACTATAATCTGATGGTAATGATGAACACTGGTAAATGAGCTCCCGGAAGCCCAGGCACATCGCCGAGCATCAGTTCTTGAGGAGGGTCAGGGTCGGTATCAGAACCATTCTCCGCGCTCAGTCCCAGCACCCCCAGCTGGCCCCGGTGCTGTGAGCCCTGCCCCTCCCCAGCCACGGCCCCCCATGTAATCACATGGGGAGTTCAGTCGAGATCACACTGGCCACTTGTTCCCCCCACGTTGCTGGTGCTCACCAGTGTTCCCAAGTGGCAGTCATCCCTGAGTGCTGTGGTTGTTGGGGAGGGGCCCTCAGACTCCTGCTCTGTATGAGGACAAGGGACAGTTCCCTGCCAGGAGACCTCCCATCCCCTTCCAGGGCTGGGCAGGCCTGGAAGTCTCCGGTGAGATGGATGGGATTTCAGAAAACAAAAATAGAACTAAGGCTCAAAAAAGCGACCTGAGGGTTTGGATCCAGTTTCTGCACAAATGGTGATTAACTACATGCTTTCGATGGAATGTGGGCTTGGCAAGAGGTGAAAGACACATGAATGAATTTGTCTGCATACTTGGGAAGTGCTTTTAACTCTCATTTTCGCTTAATTTTTTTTTTCTAGCCACTTCCGCGTATTTGCTCCCCTCTCTCTATTCATCCTGGTTGACAGGGAGATCGGGTGAGAGGGACAGGGTCAGACTGTCACTTGGTGCTCTTAGGTAAGCTACTTTAACTCCCTGAAGCTTGGTTTCTAATCCAGTAGGTCTGGGCGGGGCACAAGACCTTGGGTGTCCCCCAAATTCCAGGGTGAGGCCCATGCTCTGGCTCTGTGATCACACCGTGAATGCATCTGGACAGGGAGAGAGAAATGATTTCCTTGAGGCCCCGCAGCAAGCTAAGATGGGGCAGAGATGAAACCCAAGAGAGGTAAATAAAATTATTGTTTGCAGTTCTTCGCGATCTTCTGGTACTTGAATTATACTTTCATGTCTTTGGCTGGCTGTGTGACGTTTCAAAACCAGCTAGCAAGTGATATTTCCCTGCCCCACTGAAATTTAGCTTGCCCCTGTGATTTGCAGGGGCCAGTGGAGTATGGTGGAAAGAGAGTGAGCCGGTTTTGAGCCAGGACTGCCAGAGACATCACCTGCTTTTGCTGGCATTCCTGAATTCCTGCCATTACTGACGAGCACGGTATGCCCAACGTGGCTCCAGCCCAAAAAGAAGGAAGAAACACATGCTGTATATAAGTGGACTCTGGGTCTCAGTCCAGCTGACCAGTGTCCAGAATTAGAGCCTTGCAGTCAAGACCAGCCTAGTTCAGCCAAACTGCAGATGACCTGTGGCCCCATCAGTCAGATGTTTGTTGTCAGCCACCGAACTCGGGGGGTCTTTTGTTACACAGCATTGATGCAGCACCTGCTGACTAATGCACCTGTATGTGTTAGCATTATGTTGGGATCATCCTTCAGTCCGGAAAGGTAAAGAAATGTATCATGCAGTAAGTGTCTACCACGGACCAGGACTGTGTTTGTAACCTCGTGTCTAGGAATGGCTTTGCTTCCGCTATTTTACTATGTGTCTCTCTAAACTCAGCACCCTTTAAAAAACCGGTTCCAGTAATTGGAGCTTTTGTTCCCATAGGCGCCACTCTTTACGGACTTCCACCGATCTTCTCCTTGACGTGTCTTGGAAAGCTCCCTGGGGTCTGTCTGGCATGTGTCTCTGCTGTTAAGTTTAATTATTCTGGCTCAGGGGTCACCAAACGCTCTGCATACAGTCTCTCTAACTACTTGGTATCCATCATGGCATTGCTTCAGCCCCACACATACTTGAAAAAAAAAACAGAGAGAAAAAAGAAAACATAAAATCTGAACTTTAGGATGTGGGAGATAGGCAACTTGTTTTGTTGTGTCTCATTTTAGGCAGGAGGCAAGAGGGTGTCTTTTCTTCTTATGAATAGGCTGGATTGACATAAAAAAGTACTTTGAGAGCTGAACTCTCCCACTGAACACAAATGCAGAGAAATTCTGTATATCTTTAAATGTTTTATATGTCCCAGTCATATATAATTTATTATGTTGTGAAGCTGAGTCCTTCTTTGAATGAAAATTTTACTGTCAGAGCCTGGGGTACTTTAGTTTGATGATTTAAAACTCCCAATGCACTCGTAGCAAATAGCACGTTTTTATGACAGTGTGTTTGTCCAAGAGGTCAGCTTTCAGCACAGTGGGAAATTTCCCCCAGTAAAATTATTTCAAAGAGAAATATGTCTCCCAGCCTAATTCTTCTTGCAGAAAATGCAGGTGCAATCCAGATAGCACTGGATGTCCATCTTTCAAGGAGGCACCGGGCAGTGGGGCTGTTCATCCATCTTATGATTTGGGACCGGGGCTGCAGAGATGTTTGAATCTTGTCTTTGCCCTTGGTTGGCTGAACTTCACGGTTTGCAGCCATAATATGAGGTTAAGGATATCAACTTTCAGAGGTTTATTTTTGAGGATGAAATGAGATGGTAGTTTGTCACAATGGCCAGTCCACAATTATTGTTATGCTACATTGTAATTCTGCAGACCCCGTTTTGAAGCGAGAGCAGCCCCGCGATGAGATGTGACAACACACGCTACAAAGAATGGGTCCAGCCAGCTATTAGGCAAAGAGTTATGAAAACCCAGCCAGTACTGTAAGGATTCGGCAGCCTGTGGCATGGACAGCAAGGGGACAAGTACGGAGATTTTAGTTATGAAGCCTTGATGAGGGGAGAGGTATGCATTGAGAAAGTACACTCTTGTGCCTTAACCCCAACCCTTTCCCTATCTTCTGCGCTGCTGAAAGCTCCAGACAAGGAAAAGTCATAGGTTTTCATCTATCCATTCATCCAGCCAGCCAGCTATCCCCTTAACTAGCCACCCATCAGTCCATCCATCCATCTGTCCATCCATCCATCCATTTGCCCATCCAGGCGGTTATCTATCAACTTAATCTTTCCATTAGTCAATTTACAATCATGGGAAGAAATTCAAGACAGATACTAAGCTAAGTTCTGCATACACCAAGCTGTAAGTCTGAATTGTGCCCTCCCGGTATTTAGAGATTAGCAGAGAGGAAAATAAGGTAAAACCGTATTTTCTAGGCGGTGAACTTCATGTTGCGAGACAGGAGACATGAGATGCTAAGTAAGCCGTGAGCAGGGACACCCTTCCAAGCGAGGCAAGTCCAGGAGGGCGTCCCAGGCAGCTGAGCTGAGGATCGTTTGATCACCAAGTGGGTGAAATGAGGAAGACATTCCTAAGAGAGCACAAGAGACATGAAGGCTCAGAGCACAAGGATCCTTCAGCGAATAGCACCTTAGCTTGGCCTGCTGGTGACAGAGTGCCACAGGCTGGGGCATTTAAACAAAACACACTGACTCCCTCACAGTTCTGGAGGGTGGAAACCCAAGGTGCCAGCAGCGCTGGTTCCTGGTGACAGCTCTCTTCCTGGATGGGAGACAGTCCCCTTCTCTCTGTGTCCTCAGGTGGCGTTTTCTCTGTGGCCTTGCAGAGAGAGGGTTCTGGTATGTCTTTCTCTACTTAGAAGGACACCTGTTCTCTTACGGATTTTGGAGGGGCCCAATTCAGCCCGGAACAAATGAGGACTGGGGGAGGTGTGTGGGCAGAAGAGGGAGAGGGAAGGCTGGAGAGAGAAGCAAGGACGCGCTGTGCTCAGACGGGCCCGGGGTCCCCAGTGCACACAGGGGCAGGTGGGTGCCCACCTCTGGCCGAAGAAAATCAGTGAGACGACTGCAACCGCTCTGGCATCGGTCTTCCGTTCAGACCCCACCCCCCGCCCCGAGGGAGCGCAACCGGGGGTCTGGAAGCCCCGCGTAGGAAGGTTTCAAAGTTTTGCCTCCCACGGCTTTCTCCCTGAACTGGAGCCTCGCGACTTCAGAAGCCTGTGGATTTGACTGGGGAGGGACTGTCTCAAGATCCAGATGTACCCGGATGGGTGTTGATTTAGGATTCCATTCCCTTGGAGATGATCCTTTGGAAGATCTGCGGAAACGGATGAAAACCGTGTGCCTGGTCCCTGCGAAATTTGCAAGAAGGGGCACCGAGGCCCCCAGTTACACGTCTGTGTGATCAGCGTCCCCTGCCTCCCAAGGATGTAGAGCGGGTGCCTTTTGCCACCGGAACCGCCCCCCCCCCCCCACCAGCGGCTCTTAACTCTCTGCTGAACTTATTAAGTGGGTACCAAGTCAACGTGTCCCTTCTTGATAGTACACAATTTCCCCGAGTGCTGCAGAATTCCGCGTCTGTCCTCTTACCTGTCACTTCAGCCGCCTTTTAGTGACGTTAAAAGAAATCTTTACTGTCACTCATATCAGCCTTTCACTTTGTTCCCCGGCAGTGACACTCTTGTTGTGTTCCTCCCGCAGCCACCACCGACTCCTGTGAATTAGCATTCGCCAAATTTATACGTGCTCATTAGTCTGAATAAATTTAAAAGCTGCTGCTCCTGAGTCTTAAAAATGTAACCGGGCTTTTCCTTGGATATAATTGAGGCATCTTTAGAAAAGTAAATTACTGTCTGACTCCCAAGTAGACGTTTTATGAGTTGAGAGTCAAGCGGTCTCTTTGGGGCATTATTTGAGCTATAAATATCTGGGGGGCTGGGAGGGATAAACTAATAACACCCCCTGCCCAACCAATTCCGCCTCCCCTTCTCTCTCACACGTGGAAAATATCACAGTGGGCGACCCGCATCGAGTGCAGACCCGGGTTGCACTCTCTCCAGCTCTTTCCATAGAGGAGCAGCAGGGAGGAGTCTGGGTTTCTTCAACGCGCATCCATGAGCCAAACGCACTAGAACCATTGCGGGGTGCTTGTGTGAAAATATGCTTCCTTGTGCCTACCCTCAGCCCTCCAGCATCAGAAGCTTACAGCCGGGGCCTGGGAGTCTCCATGCACGGCAAGCATCACATCAGATTCTGATGGTTAATAAATTTGAGGGACCCCTGAGCGTCCAGCTCTTGATTTCGGCTCAGGTCAGGATCTCAGGGTCTTGGGATCAAGCCCCATGTCGGGGTCTGTGCTGAACCTGGAGCCTGCTGGGGATTTTCTCTCTCTCCCTCTCTCTGCCCTCCTCCTCCCTTCAAACTAAATGAATAGACATGGCAAAGTAAATCTGAAGCTTCCTTCGAAAGGCGCGCAACACAGGCTTTGGGGCCATTTTAGCCGAGGAGATGATCCAAACTCCACTATGCTCCCCCATGACGATGCGAGGCAAGCTGTCGGCCCCCTCGGAAGGGGACAATACTTACCACGGAGTGCTTTTGATGTGAAGAGATAGTTAAGTATATGTATTTTTAGGTATCGCCACGCTAGGAAGCATGGCCGCTATACTAATAACTGAGTCAGGTCAGTGTTCTGTTCGCCGGAGTCCATCGGGTCATTAGTTATTGAAATCTCCTGCATGTGTGGGCTCCTTGCCAAGAACACTTGCCAGCCGGCGGTCTTCCTGCAAGGGCTCCTGTTTTACTGCCTCTTAGGTGAAAGCCAGAGTTGGAGATGCCGGGAATGTGGTACCGGAGGCCCTCTGATGCGTACATCAGATAATAAACTAAGTCATCTAACAAAAATACACGACGAAACAACAATACTTTGCCTTTTGGGTGGTGATAGTCCTTGGGAGAACAATAAAACCAGGAAGAGAGTGCCAGGTGGGGGACTGGGGTTTCTCAGGGGGGCTTCGTTGAGAGGGGGCACTGTGCAAAGACCCGAAGGAGGAGAGGGCACCAGTCAGAACTATCTAGAAGGAGGAGAGGGCACCCATCAGAACTATCTAGAAGGAGCACATGGCCCTCCCAATGGCAGGGGAGGGCCGGAAGGCACGAGCGGTGGGTCAGAAAGCTGCTTCTCCAGCAGGAAGACCCAAGGGGGCAGAGTCCCAGAAACATGTGCCTGAGTTCCCCGTGCCCCCAAATAAGCTCACTGGGCAACCAGAATGTGGGATCTGTTTCTGGAACTGCAGCATAAAGTGGGATGTGGACCAGGCTTCATAGAAGTGGTCCCTTCATCAGGATAAGGATGGGCCAGAATCAAGGAGCATTTATTTATTTTATTTTATTTTTTTATGTTTTATTTATTTTTGAGAGAGAGAGAGAGCCAGCTGGGGAGGGGCAGAGAGAGAGAGACACAGAATCTGAAGAAGGCTCTAGGCTCTGAGCTGTCAGCACAGAGCCCGATGCGGGGCTCAGACTCACGAACTGCAAGATCATGACCTGAGCTGAAGTCGGATGCTTAACCAACCGAGCCACCCAGGCACCCCTCAAGGAGCATTTAATACTTTAAAGCCCTAGGAATGTTTGAAGCCTCCAAGAAGAAAGTCCATTGGAGACGAAGAATGAGGGGCATAGTTACATCCCCATCAGGGAGACATCTGCATGATAATAATAATAACAACCAGTATTTATCAAACACCTACTGTGCTGTGTGAAACATACGAAGCATATATCACACGTGCTAATCCTTGTGAAATAGGTACCTTACATTACGAAGGAGAAAGCAAGGGCAGAGGTGCAGAGAGAAGCATATGTTCGCAAGCTAGGAAGGGTAGGGGCGGTTTCCAGGCTCCATCGGTTGACTCCAGAAACCACCCCTCCAGCCCCTAGCATGCCCCCCTGTGCCCCCGACTCAGACAGTGCTTGCAAAACAAAGGCTACCGAACGGCACAGGATACCATGCTATTAAAAAGAAAAAGCTCACAACCATCCAGAGTGAATTTTCCTTCTGGGACGGAGACAAGTTTAACGCAGATGCATCTATGCTTCCAAGGCCCCCGAAGGCCCAAGCACCTTCATTTGGACATCCCCGCAGCCACGAAGGCATCGTTGGACAGTAGGGTCCAGTGGGGGAAGAGCCCTGGAGCTTCAGACTGGATGCCTGGCACTGAAGCCGGATGGGCCGCGGGGAGATCAGGAGCGAGGTGTTCATCTCTCTGTGCCTCAGTTTTCTCATCTGTAAAATGGTGACAGTGATGGTCACAACTTGCTAAGAATGTCCCCGGGGGATTTTCCATGCATCATGTTCAGCACGAGGCCTGGCGCTTGACACACACACACACACACACTCACTCCTGTTCTGATGCCCACGGGGACAGGCTGGCCCATGTTCCTTCTCCGTTCCATGCCCCACCCCGCCTTGCACTATGGCAAGGACAACTCTTACTTGCTGTCTGGTGCAGAGGGCATATGGCAGGCTTCCTTCCAGGTGGGCTTCCTTCAACATCTGGCTCAGTGAAGTGTCCCTTCGCCCTTTGCGCTTAACTCCTGCCCCTCCACCAGGTCGCCCCGAGGCACTTTCTGAACTCCGGCACAACTCCACCTTTCTCCCGCGTCTTCACTCCGAGACTCAGAATTCCTTGAGATGCTATTTTATTAAAATTCGCTCCGCAAAGCTTAGGACAGCACCACGAATATCGCTGGCCCTTGTCAAATGCTCCTTGGATGAAGTCATTGATTTGAAAGTCGGACTTGACTCAGGAGAGGCTTGTCCCAAGTGAACCCAAGACCTCCTAACATCCCATCATCCTAAGGAGGAGGATTTTAAAACTGGAAAGTCCCTGGAGTAATAGTCATTGTGGATCGCATCGAGACCACCCCTTTTCACCCTGCTACTGCCCCCTTCATCACCTTCATCCTTGTCACAGCATCACCACCTCCGATGTCTTTGTGCCACGGATGCCATCCTTCCTCAAGTTCCTAGGGGCTTCCGGACTTTGTACACAGCCAACGAGCACGTCACAGTTTCTTTTTGACCAGGCCTTCCAAAGTGGTTTAGGTTTTACTGATGCGGGGGGATCGTTACTTTTATCCGGTCCACTGGGATGCAGAACTTCTGTCCTGTGGGTGAATTGAATCATCTCTCTTCTATTTATTAATTGTAGCATAAAAGGAGCTGGAGGTTGTCTTTGAGTTTTGTGTGTTTAGGCCTTTGTCCTGGGCAGGAAGGACTTCAGAGACCTCTCACCCCTATGTCTGCACCTGCCTGATTTCCCCCCAGCATCTATCCCCTGTCCTGAGACTCTTGCCACATTAATTTTTATGGTGGTGTAAATTCTGGGCAGACAGAGTCAGGTCAGTGCTCCCCACGTGGAGCTTAAGCCCCTCCGTGCATTTCAGTTTCGGGGTCATGAGTAGCCATAGCTTGTGCTTTGGGTCCTCTGGGGACTGTTTCTCCGTATAAAGACCATCAAAGTCCCTGGGAAATAATGCTGTGCTCTCAATAACCAGCAAAATCCCCTCAGTAGAAGGCAACTCTGAGCCCAAATAAATTGTAAGATACCCGCCTGAGAGATGGGGAAGTCAGCCTTGGGGATGACTTTGACAGAATTCCTTTACTCTGCTAACACATCAGAAGGATCTGGTCACTGCGATCCACTTCAATGAAAAGCGTAGATCTTCTAGATCCGTAGTTATATATGCATTTTCTATACAGATTTTTTAAGTGTGTGAAAATATATTTTTAATGCTTTGGAAACATGCCTCCTTGCAAGCATCTTCATTAAAATGTACCATTTTAAATTGAAAAAACTGAGACCTTGACTAAAGTATCAGTTTCGCTAAAACCAAAGGGATCTTGGGGCCTATTAGTTTCCTGTCACTGCTGTAACAAATTACCACCAACTGGGGGCTTATGCCAACTGGAATTTATTTTCTCAGGATTCCGGAGGCCAGACGTCTGAAGTCAGCGTGTCAGCAGGACCGCGCTCTCTCCAGAGGCGCCAGGGCAAGATCCGTGCCTGGCCTCAACCAGCTTCTGTGGCTCCAGACTTTCCTTGGCTTGTGGCCACATCCCTCCGATCTCTGCCCCCTTGGTCACATGGTCTCCCCCTCTTCTGTCCCCAACCCCCCCTGCCTCTCTTGTATAAGGATATATGTGATGGCATTTAGGGCCCACCTGGGTAATCCAGGAAAATCTCCTTCTTTCAAGAGCCTAACTTTGCCAGATAAGGTAATATTCATGGGTTCTGGGTATTAGGTCATAGTCATACCTTTATGGGGGTCACCATTCAGCCCACAGCATCGGGTAAATAGGTACTTGGTGCCAAGATATAAGAGGATTCAAATCAGCCTACACCTGTCAGAATGGCTAAAATCAACGACAAGTGTTGTAAGGATGTGGAGAGACAGGAACCCTCGTGCACGGTGGGCGGGAATGCAAACTGTTGCAGCCACTGTGGAAAACAGGATGGAGGTTCCTCAAAAAATAATGAACATATGATCCAGTAATTCCAGTAAGGGGTATTTACCCAAAGGGTACAAAAACACTAAAATTGAAGGGGTATATATGCACCCCGATGTTTATCACAGCATAATTTACAACAGCCAAATTATGGAAGCCGCCCAAGTGTCCATCGACGGATGCATGGATAAAAAACATGTGGTGAAGATATATACAATGGAATGTTGCTCAGCCATAAAAAAGGGTGAATCTTGCCATTTGCAACGACATGGATGGATGTCGACCGTAGGATGCTAAGAGAAATAAGTCAGAGAAAGACAGATACCATATGATTTCTCTCATGTGTGGAATTTAAGAATCAAAACAAATGAACAGAGGGGGATAGAGAGAGAGAGAGAGAGAGCAAACCAAACCCAAACAAACAAACAAACAAAAAAAACCAGACTCTTAACTATAGAGAACAAACAAATGGTTTCCAGAGGGGAGGTGGGGTGGGGGGAAAGGGGAAAAGCATTACAGGGATGACGAGGACACTCGCCGTGATGAGCACTGAGTAAGTAATACAGGGAATCGCTGAATCACTGTATTGTGCACCTGAAATTCATATAACACTGTATGTCAGCTATTCCGGCACTAAAGCAAAGTTTACAGAAGAATGGTTCTTACTAGCTATATGGTCAAAGGCATGTTACTCTGGTTTCCTGAGTCCTGGTTTTATGTTCTGTTAAGTGGGGTTAGTAACTTTATTGCATAAGTTGTTTTTTTTTTTTCTCCAGGACGATTCAGTGTTTGAAACCTACTTTCAAGTGTAAATTTAGAGCTCAGTGTAAGGGGAGATTTTAATGTGGGTTAGTGTTGATAGTGAATTCCCATTCAGAGCATTTTTCCTCCCTCCCTTCCTACATGTCAATTTCAGATTCTTTTCCAGCTGTGCGTGGTGCACATGCTGGGACCTCCTCGCCACAACCATCCATCCATACGTTGGTTACTTATCTGCTCCTGGGTGGTCAGGGGCAGAGAATCTGTTCGCTCTGGGCTACAGGGGCACATCCACACATACAAACCGATTTCCCCAGGGCTACTCTGTGCTGCTAAGTTGGATTACACTGAAATTGAAAGCCTGTGAAGAAAGCAGAGCAGACAGGAGAGTGAAAGTCTCAAGAATACTCTCTTTCAGAAGATAACTGCACGCAGTCATGGCCTGTGGAAAGGCTGGCTCTGAATCCGGGGTTTACCCAGTACTTTTCAGGGGGTGGGGTTCTTCATAGCTCTGGAGTAGATGCCCTGAGTTCTAATCCCAACTCTGTGCTTGCTTATGACCTTGGTCATATCACATGATCTCAAAGTCTTCATTTCTCCTCTGTATTAGTGCTTACCTGCAGAGATGTGAGGATGACACAGATAAGGTATATGAAATGCTTAGCATTTTGTTTAATACAGAGTATACAGCCATCCATCGATCTGCCCATCTATCCAGCCAGCCAGTTAGCTATCCATCCGTCCTTCCGTCCATCCATCCATCCATCCATCTATCCAGCCAGCCAGCACACATTTGTCGAACTAGGCAATGTTTGAAAAAAAAAATGCAGGCAATTTAGAAAGCAAACAAATAAAAACCAGATCATTTCACAAAATGACAAGTGCTAAGATAAAACACAAATAAACACAGACACAGGATAATGTGCAATTGAGCCTTGAGGCCCTGAAAAAAAAAAGAGATCGGGAGAAATTTATTCAGGAGCCATAGGTGACCTTTGCTTATGAATAAGGAGTAGGGGCATTTGCTGCTTTATCGTGTTTGTGTTAAATATGAAGAAAGTCACCCCAAACTCATTCTCTGTACCCTTGGAGGAGACACTTTGCCTTGCTGGTCCCGCTACTCCCAATTGCAGAATAAAAGTGCTGTTCTCGAATGCCTACCCAGTGTGCTAACAGCCCCCCCCCCCCAACCCAGTCACCTCCCTCTGCAGTGGGTTCCAGGCCTGCCCTGTCTGGAGATTCGGCTCCACACGGATGTCTGGCATCATGTGATCCTTACAGTGCATGGTCAGTTGAAAAAGGACCCCTGAAATATCTAGGTGTTAATACCCGAGACCCGTGGATATGTTACCTTACGTGGCATAAGGGACTAAAGATCTTGAGACAGGGGGCTTAGCCTGCTTTATCCAGATGAGTCCAATTAATCACAAGGCTCCTTATAGGAGGAAGGCAAAGAGGGTCAGGATCAGAGTAGGAGGCGTGAAAGACAAACCAGGAAGAGAGATTTTAAGTCGTTAAATGTCTGGCTTTAAAGATGGAGGAAGAGGCCCCGAGCCAAGGATATGGGCACCTCTGGAAGCTGGAGGGGGTGAGGGAACAGACTGTCCCCTCGAGCCTCCAGAAGGAAGCCAACATCCCAGTTGGCTCAGTAAGACACCTACAGACACATACTGGATTTTTGAAGTCCACGATTTTAGGATAATAATTTTGTGTTGTTTTATGACACTAAGTTTGCAGTGATTTGTTACAGAAGCCACAAGAAATTAATGCAGAGAAGGTTTCAGAAGAATTCATACATGTTCTTAGAATCAGAACCCACTTCCCTCAAGGTCCATGTTGTTGCAAATGACAGGATTTCCTTCTTTCTTGTGACTAATATTCCATTGTATATAAACACCACATCTTCTTTATCCATTCAACCACGGACAGACAGCTAGTTTGTTCCCATATCTTGGCTATCGCAGATAATGGTGCAATGAACATGGGAATGTGGATATCTTTTCAGTACACCGATTTCATTTAGGAAATATACCCAGAGTTGGGATTGCTGGTCATCTGACAGTTAGATTTTTAATTCTTAATTTTTTTTCCGATGTTGATTTACTTTTGAGAGAGACAGAGACAGAGAGACAGACACAGAGTGCAAGTGGGGGAGGGGCAGAGAGAGAGGGACACACACAGAATCCGAAGCAGGCTCCGGGCTCTGAGTTGTCAGCACAGAGCCCGACGCAACTCAAACTCATGAACCGCGAGATCATGACCTGAGCCGAAGTCGGGCGCTCAACTGACTGAGCCACCCGGGCGCCCCTATATTTTCACTTTTTTAAGGAAACACCATGCTGCTTTCCATAGTTGCTACATCAATTTACATCCTCATCAACAGTGTACCAGGGATCCCTTTTTCTCCACATCCTTGCCAACACATCTCTTAACTTTTGTGATGATGGCCATTCCAGAAGGTGTGAGGTGATACCCATTAGGTTTTGATTTGCATTTCCTTGATGATTAACGATGCTGGGCACCTTTTCATGGGCCCATTGAGTATGTCTTCTTTGCAAAAATGTCTACGTAGTTCTCTGCCCATTTTTAATCAGATTAGGTTTTTGCTATTGGGTGGTCTGAGTTCTTTATATATTTTAAATATTAGCCCCTTATCAGATACATAATTTGCAAGTATTTTCTCCCATTCCATAAGTTGCCTTTTAATTTTGCTGGTTGTTTCTTTTGCGGTACAAAGATTTTTAGCTGGGCTAAGTGAAGCAAGCCATAGAGAGGAAGATAAATAGTATAAAATATCACTTATACATGAAATCTAAAAATGTCAAACTCCTAGAGACAGAGTAAAATGGCGGTTACCCGGGGACAGAGGGGTGGACAGGAAAAGGTTGGTCAAAGGGTACAAACTTCTCGTTAGTTACAAGACTAATCAGTTCTGAAGATCCAACGTGTCACATGGTGATTATAGTTAATAGTACTGTATTTTACACTTGAACATTTCTTTTCTTTTTTTTTTTTTTTTAATTTTTTTTTCAATGTTTATTTATTTTTGGGACAGAGAGAGACAGAGCATGAACGGGGGAGGGGCAGAGAGAGAGGGAGACACAGAATCTGAAGCAGCCTCCGGGCTCTGAGCCATCAGCCCAGAGCCCGACTCGGGGCTCGAACTCACGGACCGCGAGATCGTGACCTGGCTGAAGTCGGACGCTTAACCGACTGCGCCACCCAGGCGCCCCTACACTTGAACATTTCTAAGAGAGTAGATCTTAAATGTTCTCACCACAAAAAAAGAAAAATGATTACGTGATGTGATGGAGGTGTTCTCTCGTGATATTGTAGGAATCGTTTCGCAATATATAGATGTATCAAGTCAACCCGTTGTACACCTAAATTTACACGGTGTTGTGAGCCAATTATGTCTCAGGGAGGCTGGGCAAAAATAAAATCTTAAAAATAACCTGTTGTACGGCAAGTGCTATGCTGGGCAGTTTTGCGTATTGTGCGTGTGCGTTTGTTATTATTTAAAACACTTCCCTGAGATAACTGCTGTTGTCCTCATTTTAGGGATGAAACATCTGACGCTCAGAGAGGTTAAGTGCTCAGCAAAGGTCACACAGCAAGTGCGTGGAGGGGAGATATCGGGCTTCTGGAGTGATGTACTCTTTTTTTTTTTTTTTCAACGTTTATTTATTTTTGGGACAGAGAGAGACAGAGCATGAACGGGGGAGGGGCAGAGAGAGAGGGAGACACAGAACCGGAAACAGGCTCCAGGCTCCGAGCCATCAGCCCAGAGCCTGACGCGGGGCTCGAACTCACGGACCGCGAGATCGTGACCTGGCTGAAGTCGGACGCTTAACCGACTGCGCCACCCAAGCGCCCCTGGAGTGATGTACTCTTAACTCAAAGATCTCCTCCCACCCCACACTGCCTGTCTGCCCAGTTCAGGGTCGTGACTGCCCAGCTGTCAGTCCTCACCTGTCCTTGCCACCCTGTCTCCTTCCCAGGACTTGAAAGCCCACATCCCTGCTTTGTTTACCAGTATTTCGAGACCTGACCCACCGCTCAGGTGACAGAATTATGAGCCTGGCTGCCAGTCCGCCTTATTACCGAGACTCTAGGTTCTCCATTCCCCACAACATTCCACAGAGTCTCTGACTCCCCGTGGTGTCTATTATGGAGTCTTGGGCTCAGCATTGATTGTCCCCTAGTAGGGCCTCACTCCTCCCTTCCTGCTGGTCTGGACTTCCTCCCTGCAGAGCCAGCCTCTACTGGGGTTGTTGACTTTTGGGGTGGCAGGTCCTCAGTGGCCCCAGGGTGGTCGCCAGTGTGGCTCGTAGTGCATGAGAGACATAACCAACATGGCTAGGAGCTGGGGCTTGCAAGATGGAGAAACCAAGGTGTAACGCTTCATTGTACCTGCGACAGCCTGGCCCTTCTGAGCAGAATACACAATCTTTGTATGTGTTAGTTTCTCCATTTGTAAAATAATAGCTGTACCCACCTCACCAAGTTCTTACGAAAATTAAAGAGATAACGCCCTGAAAGGCACGCAGCCTGGTTTCTAGCAGCTAAGGAAGATTCCATGATTTTTGAGATACAACTTTCTCTTCTGCCATAAAGTTTCTGAGTGCCTGAAAATGCTATGATCTTTGGATGTGGAAGTCATGTTTGGAGTATCTGAGTATATCATTAAAATAGTCAATGGAGAATAGAATTATGAAGACATTATAACTGCCCTTCTAGGATTCGCAAGCTACTGTGACTGTGTCAGCTTGCTAATTGGAAATTTTAAGCACAAAATAAGTAATTCTTGAATACGCCTGTCAAAATGACCCGTGTGCTCTTGAATAAGTGACTTGATGTCGGTTTCTCAGCGCCCTCAAATGCACAACCAAAGTGTCGAACAAGCCAATTATGTAGGTATCCCTCTAGCTCGGGATTCCAGCTTCCAAGGAAGAGTGGACCTCCGTTAGCCCGAATTATCCAATGCCCCCTCTGAATTTGGAGAGTTGCGGCATTTATATCCATGCAAGACAAGAAATCCTAAAAGGCAAATCGCTCTTAATAAAATGGTATTTTTACAGAACTTTAGCTGACATGTCGGAATGGAAATATTATGCCTGGGAAAGTATCTTGCAGAGAAGAGACGCTAAGTTACTTGGCTGGGACATATGCTGTAGGGAAACAAGAGGGTCTTTCCAGAGGAGGGGCGCGTTTTCATGGAGGCTAGGCGGACTGCTGGGGAGGCAAATTAAGAGATATTTGACATCAGACATGAGGGAAACCCTGGCGGATTCCAGGGCCCCTCGGGTCAGTACCTCAACCCTCTCAGAGGCACTTGGAGCCCTAGGAACAAATAGAAGGACCTTTAGGAAATGCTGAATTCTAAAGAGAATGGGCTATAGGTTTTCTCTAAGTGGAGGAATAAAGGTGGAGAAAAGGAGATGAAAAAGAGCTTTTTATTATTTTGTGGTTATGATTATTTTTCCCCTGGAGACTTGGGGAAGAGCACGAGACCAGTACTTGTCTCAACAATATAGGAAGCACCAGGGGGGAAAGAAACGTTCCGGACCGATGAGGTCGTCCTTCCTGCCTCTCCCCCTTGCTGGCTACGATGGTAAATTTTATGTGCCAGCCCGACTGGAACATGGGGTGCCCAGTTTAAACATCATTTCTGGGCGTGCCTGTGATTGCGTTTCCAGAAGAGATTAGCATTTGAATCGGCGGGCTGAGTAAAGCAGATTATTCTCCCCAAGGAGGGTGGGCACCATCCAATACACTGAGGGCCTAGGAGAACAAAAGGCAGAGGAATGGGCATTTGCTCTCAGCCTGACAGCTTGAGCTGGGACATCAGTCTCCTGTCCTCAACTGGGACTTACGTCACTGGCCTGCTGGCTCTCAGAACAAAACCTTTGGCTTCCATCATCACATGTTAGCCAATTCATATCATATATATCGTATGATATATATCATATATATATGATACAATAGCATATATATATGATGCAATAAATCATATATATTATATATATAATATATGTATTATATACGTGACATATATTCACATATATAATATATGTCACGTATATAATATATATTATATATATGATTTATTATATATATCATACGTCACATATATAATATATGATTTATTATATGGAATTATTTGTTTTTAAATAATGTTTATTATTTATTTATTATAATTTATTATTTAAATAAATAATATCTATTATTATATGGATTTATTATATGGAATTATATATTATTATATGAAATTATATGTCATGTATAATATATATACATTATATAATATATATTATATACACACACACATATACATTATATATAATATATACATAATATATATACACACACACACACATATATATAATGTATATATATATGTCATATTGGTTGTTTCTCTGGAGAACCCTCACTATGACAGGTCCCATGCCATTGACAAGCCACAGAGCCTCAGGACTTCGTTTTCTCAACTCTAAGTGTATAGAACCAAGGAGACCCAGAAATGATTGTTTTAAGAAAAGGACAAATGGAAGGAAATCCTTTCGCAAGGTCTCTGATGTGAATCAGATGGCATTTGCTGCCCTTACTTTTTTGTTGTCACCTGATATACCAGAAGAGGATCCAGCCTCTGTAAGTAAGGCTAACATAGTACATGACGTGGACATTTGAGCTGCTAGAATCTTTTATGTGCTCTGAAAACAAAAACTGAGCAAGTTAAGCTTTTTGCATAAAGCAGTCGTGAATCTGCCCTACTCAGCTTTCATTTCTTTAGTTATCTATTCACTTTTGAAATGGTTGCAATAAGACGTCATATGGCAAATACATATAAAATACACATACAACTAGAATGTAATGATTAGAGAAGGGAATGCAAAGAATGTCTACCTAAATGGACGAGGTCGAATTTCCAGCTTGTTCCAGAGCCCTCCAGGGTCCCAGGTAAAGTGGAAGCGTGACCATTCATCCAGGGTTCACTGTTGGAAAGAGGGGCCAGGCCTGTGTCTTGAGGCAAATTAATATACTTTGTAGCTGTGAATTCTAAAAGCAGTTTTCCGTGAAAATTATACAATTGTATATTTTTCAAACTGATACATACCATGATGTAGTGTTAAGTGTGCAGAGTATTATACCAATTCCTTTCAACCCCAGGTCCACTACCAACTAGGGTTTTAATAAGTAAACACCATTCACATTTACTCTCCGGAACACGGGTTTTCACCATGTTGAGAAGACGTTATTTATAAATGGTTAGCATGGTCTCTGGTGCCATGAAAATTTCCTAGTATACAGTTCTTGTTATTATAGCTATTTTTTTATTATCACTATTTGGAAGTCCAAGGATACTAAATGATCAATTAGACAATATCCCCCAAACACAATTCCAGAAATGAGTTTCTGGTTGTACGGTAGGCAAAGTCTTCAGAACAAAATCTTGGCTGAAATATGACCAGATCTTGGGTTGATCAGAAATTCACAACACAAATATAAATGAAAATAGTTTTAATTTTTCTATGGTTTGATAGAATATAAAGGAAATCTCGAAGAACTAAAAATAAGCAGACAAAAAAAGGACCGAGCTGAAACCAGAACAGAAGGCATGAGCAATCAGCAGGTGTATGTTAAAGAGGTTGAGTTTAGGGGAGCCCAGGTGGCTCTGTTGGTTACATGTCGGACTTGATTTGGGCCCTGGTCATTATCTGATGGTTTGTAAGATTGAGCCCTGCATCAGGCTCATGTTGGCACTGCAGAGCTTGCTTGAGGTTTTCTCTCTCTCTCCCCCACTCACCCCCTCTCTCAAAATAATTATAAACAAACTTAAAAAAAAAGAAGCTAAGTTTAGAGCCTGGAACAATAGAGGTCTTCACCCTGAGACCTGGACTTTAGACTCTGAAACGGGGATCCAAAATTAATGCCATATGTGTGGGTCATTTGGCCCTCAAAAAAAGGAAAAGAAAATTCTCCCAAAGATCATATGCAAAATGTAGGTCCTACACACACACACACACACACACACACACACACACAGTTATACATACAATGCAGAATACAAAATAAGTGTATTTGAAATATTTCAAGAAATAAAACAAAATTAGAAGAGAACAAAAATCAATCGTGTTCATGCAGATTTGAAATAAAAGAACTAGATAGTCCTTTTAGAAATAAAATTATTAAATTTCAAAATGCAATGAATGGGTTAAGCGTTAATTAAGATTAAAATGAACTAAAAATTGGGGATCATGAAGAAATACCTAATCAGAAGAAATACTCAGAGGGGCGCCTGGGTGGCTCAATCGGGAAGCATCTGACTCTTGGTTTCAGCTCAGGTCACGATCTCACAGCTTTGTGGGTTCGAGCCCCATATCAGGCTCAGTGCTGGCAGCACAGAGCCTGCTTGGGATTCTCTCTCTCCCTCTCTAGCTGCCTTTCCCCCACTTGTGCTGTCTCTGTCTCTCTCAAAATAAGTAAATAAACTTAAAAAAAATTTAGAAGAAATACTCAGAATGTTTGAAAGAGAAACAAGGAAGTAGAAAATCGTTACAGAACACTAAAATATAGAACATAGAAAATAGAGTACAGTGTATATGAAGCCAAATTAAACCAAACAAAACAAGGAATTTCACACTTAGACACATTGTTGTAAAACTGCAGAACTTCGAAGAAGATTCCAAAAGTAGCCAGAGAGAAAAAGATCAACAAGCTAACAGATTTTCAGCTGAAATAGCAGAACAAGAAGACAGAGTAACATCTTCCACATTTTGAGAGGCTGTAACTTTCAAGGAAGAAATATATAACCTGTAAAACTATCATTAAAAGCAAAAATAACTAAAGATCTTTTCTGATAGCTCAAAACTGAGAAAACTGTAATCAATAGACAACGCTAAAGGAATTTTTAAAAAGGTATTCTTCAGATAGATAAAAATTATTTTAGAAGGAGGAAAAATTCCAGGGCACCTGGCTGGTTCAGTTAGAAGAGCATGGCATAGGGTGCCTGGGTGGCTCAGTCGGCTGAGCGTCTGACTTCCGCTGAGGTCACGATCTCTCGGTCTGTGAGTTCGAGCCCCACATCGGGCTCTGTGCTGACAGAGCCACAGAACTCTGTGCTCTGTGCTGTCAGAGCCACAGAACTCTGTGCTCTGTGCTGACAGAATCGGAGCCTGCTTCCGATTCTGTATCTCCCTCTCTCTCTGCCCCTCCCCCACTCACGCTCTGTTCTTCTCTCTGTCTCTCAAAAGTGAATAAACTTAAAACAATTTTTTTTAAAGAAGAGCATGTGACTATTAATCTCAGGGCTGTGAGTTCGAGCCCCACATTGAGTGTAGAGATTATTTAAATAAATAAAAATTTTAGAAGGAAAAACATATCTGAGATTCTCCTATTTCTTTTGTGGGGAGAAGTTTTAAAAAAATTATTAGCCTTAAACTCTATTAAATATACAAGATAAAAATTTCAAGTGTGACCATTGAAAATAAAGAAGTGATATGTATACATATGAAAACAATAGAGAAAAAAAAAAACCATGGCATTAACACCAAAATTCCACAATCAACTCCCCTCCATGCTCCATTTCCCTCCAAAATTAAAATTCCAAACAAGTGAATAGTCATAGAAACAACATTGTTATTAAAGGCATTAAGTAAGAGACACAGAGTAACATGCTAGGAGGAAACTCAATGGTATGAATAATAAATCATAATCACAATAAATATAAATGGACTAAGTATAGTTGTTAGTCAGGAGTCATTAAATGTAAGACTGAGTTCAAAACTGTCAGGCATATGGTGTTTACAAGGTTGTATTTAGCACATGACAAAATGCAAAGGTGGAAACAAGGGGTAGACAAAGATACAGCAAATTCTAACCATACTGAAATTAGACAAGTAGAATTTAAGACAAAAAAAATATTATGTATAGAGACTGCCCACATAATGACGATAATTGCCAATCCATCTAGAAGATACATCTATTCTCAATGTGGTGTCAACATTGAGCATATTTTCAAAATACTACAGCAAAAATGGTAGAAATACAAGGAAGAACTGATAAGTTCATCTTTGCGGTGAGATATTTCAAAATTATTTTGGCAAAGTGAGAGACACACACAATGATTTGGCAAATATTTCTCAAACACCCACGTCCTAAAAGTGTATGATCACTTTTGTTAGCACTAAGACTAACGCCGATGGGTGGCGCCCGGGTGGCTTAGTCGGTTGAGAGTCTGACTCTTGATTTCAGCTCAGGTCGTGATCTCAGAGTTTGGGTTTGTGAGTTCGAGCTCTGCTCTGACAGAGTGCAGCCTGCTTGGGATTTTCTCTTTTCTTCTGTCTCTCTGCCCCTCCCCTGCACGCTCTCTCTCTCTCTCTCTGTCTCAAAATAAAATACACATTAAAAAAAAGACTAGAGCTGATGACATGAAATGAAAACCATGTCAAATGTAGGGAGCACTGGGACATGTGGGTCACCTTGCAGGCTTTCAAGGCTACCTGGGCTTTAAGGAGTGTGTCAGAGATAGCAGAGTTAGGGACACAGTACACGTTCTTTCAAAGAGTTTTCATAAATCTTGGACAGGCTTTTGATGGGAACGGAGATGCAAGGCAGTCTGATGGTGCTTTCACTGAATTCCCAGAGAGGGTCCTAGATTCTGAATTAGAGAAAGAACATTCAGGTTTGAAAATCCACTGAGCAGCGAGATGTGGCCTTTGGTTGAGGAGCTCGAGGGTCCGGAGTGGAGCTCTGCTGTGGACAGAAGGTCCTTACACCCTTCAGAGAGCAGGTGTGGTCCCAGCATTCCCAAGCCATCTTTAAAGGTACAGACCCTGGCTGGTCAGCGATCAAGCCATGCTTTTCAGGCGAGGAATAAAGCGTCTGTGCGTGGCATGGCTTCTAAAAGAGAATTTGATTTTGAGACCGATGGCCTGAGTTCTAGTTCTGACTCCACGCTTCAGAAACTTTGAGCGTGTCTTGCCTTAAGCAAGGAGATACGTTATAAGTTATGATCCCTACCTATATCCCCAGTTTGCTTACCTATGTCCCAAACATCAAATGGGATAATGAATGCACAATCACATGGTAAATTCCAAAAGCCGGATACACATGGAAAGAGTCGTCATCCTCCTAAGTAAGGAAGATACGCACTCAGATGATCCTGACTCATCTGTGAAATAAATCCTAAGGAAACAGTGAAAAGCAAGGTTGATAGATACAACTCTCAGTGGAGGAAGGACTTCTCTGAATGGCAAGGGCATAGTTGAGTTTTGATTTGCGAGGAAGAAGGAAGCCTTTTGCTGGAGGGATTTGCCAACGAGCAGGATGCCAGAATCTCCTTGGCATCAGGAACGCACGGAACTGGGTTTTCAATAATTTGTCAACTCAGGATAGACTATCCTTCTGAGATAGGCTCTTTCAAACTGCGGTGTCCTGTTGAAGTTCCCCAAAGAGAGTATCGTAACGCAAAGTGTTCAGGTGATAGAAGCCAAGCCAGTCAGAATTCTTCCCTGGAATTTTATTCTGATCTGAAAGAACAACAAAATGGCAACGTGAGTCCCAAGTGCTCAAGGACCAGGACACCTGCTCTCTCTGGTCCCCTCATCGCCTTGCTGTGGTTTCTGTTATGCAAGCATGGGATTGACAGGACCTTCTCCTCAGCGCTGTGTCTTTTATGAGACTCTGACCCCAAGTCCTGAACAGGAACCCTCCGGCCTGCATTGTGCCAGCTGTTTCTCGCACATCATCCGGTTCATTCTTCACAACTGACGCGTGAGGCAGACACCATTGTTGCAACTTAAAGGTGAGAGGTGGCGAATAGACCAAGGTGATCCAGGACCTTAAACACCATGAATGGGGGGAACACACACGTACACACACACACACACACACACACACGCACACACAGTTTGGGGGTCCTGAAGCCATTCTCTCATTCTTACAATTACAGGTGCTTTGCAATCCTCGGTTTTTCTTTGGCACTTAGGTATTGAGGGAAAAGGCTCTCCAGATTCCGTGGAATGTGTGCTGACCAAGAAACGGACTTCATCTGCAAGGCAAGGCACTGGACAGCAGACAGACAGAAAACAAAGGACTAAATAATGAACCAGAATACAGGAAGCGCCTTTTAAAGCCTGTTTCTCAATGCGGCTTTCGGGCCAGCCTTGTTCCTCCCGCCGCTGCTATAAAATACACTTCTGCCCCTGATCTGTCACTCTCGCAGTTGAAGATCCAAATGTGATCGGATGCGGACATTTCTCTGTAGCAGCCTTTTGAAGGCCCTCAGAATTTTCAGTTTGATTAACACATTGATAAGACATACGTTTTACTTAAAACGAGGATGCCTGTGGGATTTGGGGGGAAAAATTCCAAAAATGAGGCCACACTGGAAATATTAAATACAGATACAGTAGTAAAACATTCAGCTAAAATAGCAATAAAATGGACCTTCGATGGGCCTCTTGAGGAATTAAAACAGCAGCTTCATTCCGTGGGTGTGTTCAGACAGAAATAAATCAACGCCTCACCGCCAGGAAGAAACAGGACCCCGGCATATCTTTATTTAAGATATGTAGGGTGCCAAGTCAGAGAGTGTGGAGGAGAAATACATATTGTTTTTGAAACTGAAACATGAATATGGTTGTAATTTTAACGCCTCTTGCTGGAAAAAGGTCATCTTCGGCGAGGTCGGGGTTTTCTTAAGGTCATTTCACATAGAGATATCTGCCTTCCTCTGACATTTCATCTGGCGGAGACCCAGCTCCTTTGACACACGAAATGGGTTCTTAGCACACCCCATGGCTATTTCTATCAACATCGGTGATTCTTACACGGAGTGGAATGTGTATAGATTGGAGACCAAGATCCACGGTGTCTCTGAGGCTGGAGGTTGAGTTGTGAGGACGGAGTGAAAGTTTTTATTATTATTTAAAGGGATCATGGGGCGCCTGGGTGGCGCAGTCGGTTAAGCATCCGACTTCAGCCAGGTCACGATCTCGCGGTCCTGGAGTTCGAGCCCCGCGTCGGGCTCTGGGCTGATGGCTCGGAGCCTGGAGCAAGTTTCCGATTCTGTGTCTCCCTCTCTCTCTGCCCCTCCCCCATTCATGCTCTGTCTCTCTCTGTCCCAAAAATAAATAAACGTTGAAAAAAAAAATTAAAGGGATCGTAATCCTATATCTAAAATAAAAATACAGCTCCAAGTACCTGTGTGGGGGGAACAGAATCAGATATGCCGGGGGGAGTATTGTTTGCTGCTGTCCTTCTCCAAAGCAGCTCTCCTGGGAAAGAAGATACATTTAATTCATTTCAGAATACTCTCATGCCACCCTTTCTTTCAAGGCAGCCCAAGTTTGGAAGTTCATGGAAATTTTTTTTTTTATTGTTCATTTATTGTGAGAGAGAAAGAGAGAGAGCACGAGCCAAGGAGAGACAGAGAGAAGGAGACAGAGGATCCAAAGCAGGGTCCACACTGTCAGCGAGGAGAGCCCAATGTGGGGCTCGAACTCACGAACCGTGAGATCATGACCACAGCTGAAGTCAGACGCCTAACCGACTGAGCCACCCAGGTGTCCCCAAATGTTAATTTTGGTTAAATCTACCGGGGTTATTTTCCAGTAAAATAGATGATGAGCATAGGACCACGGTGGCTTTTCTTCCCACGTCGGAGCTGGCATGGTCCCCTGCGGACACACAGCGGTGACATCTCATCCTGTACCGAGCCTGTGAAGGGTCAGTAAGATGGCCTGAAGCAGAAGGAATCATCGTTACCATTACCTTTCATAAAGACAATTATGATGTTGATTTTTAATAGCTGCGTATGACGTATCTAGCTTTCCTGAATCAGTTGGCCCACGTGGAGCTTCATCTAAAGAAAAAAAAGGCAAGGAAAGAAAGTTACCTTAAGAGGTGAATACAATCATCAGTTGATGGACATTTAGGCTCTTTCCATAATTTGGCTATTGTTGAAAGTGCTGCTATAAACATTGGGGTACATGTGCCCCTCTGCATCAGCACTCCTGCCTGTATCCCTTGGGTAAATTCCTAGCAGTGCTATTGCTGGGTCATGGGGTAGATCTATTTTTAATTTTTTGAGGAACCTCCACACTGTTTTCCAGAGCAGCTGCCCCAGTTTGCATTCCCACCCAACAGTGGAAGAGGGTTCCCATTTCTCCGCACTCTCTCCAGCATCTATCGTCTCCTGATTTGTTCATTTTAGGCACTCTGGCTGGCGTGAGGTGATATCTGTGTGGTTTTGATTTGTATTTCCCTGATGAGGAGTGACGTTGAGCATTTTTTCATGTGCCTGTTGCCCATCTGGATGTCTTCTTTGGAAAAGTGTCTATTCATGTCTTCTGCCCATTTCTTCACTGGATTATTTGTTTTTCCGGTGTGGGGTCTGGTGAGCTCTTTATAGATTTTAGATACTAGCCCTTTGTCCGATATGTCATTTGCAAATATCTTTTGCCATTCCGTTGGATAAAGAAATTGTGGTTTGTATACACAATGGAATACTACGAAGCAATGAGAAAGAATGAAATCTGGCCTTTTGTAGCAACTGGAGAGCGTTATGCTAAGTGAATTAAGTCATACAGAGAAAGACAGATACCATATGTTTTCACTCTTATGTGGATCCTGAGAAACTTAACAGAAGACTATGGGGGAGGGGAAGGAAAAAAAAAAGTTAGAGAGGGAGGGAGCCAAACCATAAGAGACTCTTAAAAACTGAGAACAAACAGGGTTGATGGGGGGTGGGAGGGAGGGGAGGGTGGGTGATGGGCATTGAGGAGGGCACCTGTTGGGATGAGCACTGGGTGTTGTATGGAAACCAATTTGACAATAAATTTCATATTTAAAAAAAAAGGGGAATACAAATCATGACTGGGTTGGTAGGGAGTCGGTTCACAAATACACGCATTCGTATGTGGGAGCACACACACCGTACTCACACGTATCTGTATGCCCGTGTGGACATGTAAGTAAGTACCCAAAGTAAAGCCGAGTCCTTTCCCTACTATCTTTTAATATGATGCTTTTGGACGTGGTAAGTGATCGACTCAGAGTAGAAAAAGGTCGCTGTTATTTTTTCGGTATTTGTTGTGTGAACATTTCACGACACAAACCATCCAGCCCCCTCCTGCTGGAACTTGGAAGCCTGGGTCACTCCCGTGTGATGAACAGCAGCCTCAGGAAGGAAAATCCTCTTCGCAAGCAGCATGGGGAGATTGTGACGCATGGGGTGGGGACGGTGGCCCACCTCACCGGAAGCCCACCCCCATCCGCCCTCACCGGCCCCCACCTCGGACGTTGGCTTCGTGCGCTCACGGTGCTGGCCGCTCTGCCCAGCATTTCAGCAGGCAGCCAAGGTCCGTGGCAGCCATCCAGGCCGTGGGGCACCCAGGTGTTCCCCTTCTGGAAAGCATCCAGGTGCCCCCGGGGCTCAAAGGAGGTGAATAGCCAGGTGTAGCTGCAAGCTTCTGTTCCTTGTTGCTCCCGGCCTGTGCCCTCCTGCCTACACCTGAAAGGTCCCCAGCAAGCACTGCAAACATACATTCGTGTGCCGCCATGTGCGGGGGCCAGAGGCTGCCAGCGGAGGCTGTAAAGTGTTTTGTTCCTTCCTTTAGGATGATTAAGGAAACAGGGCAAGAGAGTTCTTCCCACACATCTCTCCTGGAGGACCTCCAGCACAGCTCTCCGAAGACAGGCCTTGCCTTATCTGCCAGAATGTTCTTCCTTTCACAGAGAGGGAGCGAACTGTGGTCAAAGAGCCCTGGGCATATAGTGGAAGAGGCCTTGCACCAGTTCTCTCTCCTTCCCGTGTCATCTCCTCACTCAGTCTAGGGTCTTTGTCTTTGGGGAGTTCATGATGTCATAGCAGGGAGCCAGTCATCAGTCAGCAACCTGAGGGTAAAATGGCATTGGCATTGAGTGACACAAAGAAACAGATGAGGGAAGCAGGGATGGAGAGGGAGTGGGGTCAAGCTTGTGGTCTTAGGGAGAGCTCCCTGGGGAATCCCAGAAGGATCTGGCATCTGCAGGATGGGTGGGACTAACCAGGGGAAGGAAAGGGTGGAGGGTGGTCCAGGCCCAGACTGGGGGGTCAGGGGCACTCTCAAGGAATGGCAGAAAAAGAGGACAGCACTTTTCAAACATGGTCCCCAAATTATTTGACACTCCCTTCATCCAAGGGCTGGGTCTATGTCCTGTGGAATGGGGAGAAATTTATGAGTGCCTGGGTGAACAGAGTGACAGAAAGGATGCTCTGTGACTTCAGAGGCTAGTCGGTGCAAGGCCATGGTTCCTGGCTGGTCGTCTGGGGATGCTAGCTCTGGAGGACTGTGTGTGCTCTCTTTCAGATACCAGCCATGGATCCCCAGCAGATGCCATGGGCTGGTGTTGGGGTCGACAATGCCAGCTGAGGCTGTACTCAACCATCCTGGCTCACCCCGAGACTGGGGAGGAAGGTGCCATCTTGGAATTGGAGCCTGCAGTCCCAGCTTATCTTGGCCCCAGTCCCTGGTCTCAACATCTCTCACTGGACTCTTTCTGCATTCCCCACCCTTAGGATTCCTTATCCATAAAAATGGTGGCTCTTAGCTCTTCTAGCTGTGGAGTCATTTCTTTCACAGCAAAAGACAACAGGGACAGGTAGTGTGGGCAGAGGACAGTCGATGGGGCCAGGCATGCCATGAAAGGAGGTGTCTAGACCGTGTCTGGTCCTGGAAGCCTATTAAAGACTGTGATCATTATCCCTAGAGCAATGAGGACATACTGGGAAGTTTAATCTGGGAGAAACAAAACCAGCTTTGTGCATTGAAAGAGCACCAGACCTTCAGGGATGGTTTGAAAGGAGCCTGGCCTGGGTTTGGAATCAGAGGTCACTGCCATGTCCGGGTGAGAGATGATGGCCTCCTGGGCTAACACACTGGTGACAGGCTTTGCTAGAAGCGAACAGAGCAGACAGATCTTGAGAGGGTAAACTTATCTTATGTTGGCCATGGCTTTGTTATGAGGATGAAGCTATGATAGAACTCCCATTGGCCCCAAAGGGACCAGGTTGTACTAATAACATTAATGCTATCTATTAAGACAGGGGAGGGGTGAAGATCCAGAATCTGGTCCTGGACATTTTGTGTTTAATGCAATTTTCAGCATTCAAAGTAGAGGTGATGAGGACATACGACTCAGAGCCAGAAGCTTTGTTCTATCCATCAGTTTGGGAGTCTTTAGCCTGCAAATGACTAGTGAAGCCACAAATTTTGTTGATCTGGTCTTGGGAAGAAGCTTGGAAGAAGAGTAAGGGATTGAGGATGAGTGATCTCCAATAATTAAAGGTAGTAGTGGTTAAGAAGAAGGAACCCAGAGATGGAGGAAGAAAACCCTGGAAATCCTTTGCCCTGGGAATGTAGGAACGACCATGTGTAGGACTGAGTACCCCATGATCTAAGCAGGGAAGAACTCATCTAGAGATTATCAGAGGACAGAGAGAGGTAAGGGAAGAGGTGAGTGTCTGGCATCGTAGGAGGAAAGAGGCTCTTTTTATAAGGTGTCTCAAAAAGGAGAAGTAAGATAAGGTGTTAATCAGAGGAACACTGAGAGCAACAAAGTGGTTTTTTTTTCTCTAAAAATGGGAAGATCATGATTCAGTGAACAAGTATCGATGTGAAGGATCTAGAGAAATGTACTGGAGACAGACAAGGGATGATGAGATTTTAAGATTCTCAAGAACAGGGAAGGCTATCTCAGAACAAAGGATGGAAAGGAGCTCAAATGGAAGGGGGTGTCTCCTCAAAGTTACCAGAATAGAAGGATAGGACACAGTAAGTGGAAGGTTTAGCATTCAGAGAAAGTTGAGGGAGTTCTTATCCCACTACTTCCATTGTATCTGAGAACTTGGAGGTTTTGTTCTCTTCTGTGGGTTGTGAGGGTAGTTACAACAGAGATTTGAGAGAGGTAGTAAGGGTTTGAAATACTTGCTGTGACAACAGGATCTTAATGGGCCAAGGAAATACAAGAGGACTTCCTGGTGGGGGTGATCCCACTTTTGAAGACGAACATCTATGCATTCCGCCTTCCTGGGCGATCTCCAGCAGCACATCCTTCTTGAGTGAAGACAAGTGAACCACTGAGTTCAGCTGGGGCTTGGGTTTTACTCAGATGGATGTGAAAAGCAGAGAGTAAGGGATTTGGGGGTGTTGACAAAAGTATTCCTAAAATAATTTAGGCTGAGCAAGGAGGAAGGTGAAGACATGAGAAGGTTGATGCATTGGGAGGAATCCCAGGTGATTATTTCACCAGAGATTTCTAACACTTACTTCCATGGAATCCCGGGAATGTTGCTCAAAGATACCAGCATTCACCAAGAATCTAGAATCTAGAACCTATGCAGCCTTGTATATGTTTCCAAAGAGTGAGGCAGTGCTGTGTAGGGACTATGGCTTCAAGCTCACGCATTGAGCTGCCTACCTACAAGATGGAGCATACGGTCATCATTGAACCTTGCTGTATAAGCTTGGTACGTCACAAGCTTGCTGTATGTCAGTCAATATGCACAAAACCCTTTGGTAATTCAGGCGCAGGTGAACACTATGTATTAGATAGCATTGCCCCAGATGTTCAACAAATAGCTTGAAGCAACTATTGTCACCTCCAATTCGTATTTGAGGAAATGGATGCTCTGACAAGCTAAGCAGTTTGCCTAAGATATCAGATAATTAGGGGTAAGACCAGCGTAACCATAATAATTCTTAAGGCTTACATATCGTTAAGGCTGTTTAACATTCATTGCCTTAACTTGTGACTGAAACATTTGAAATATAAACAAAGACCTGGTTTGACTCCCAAGTCAGGGCACCTGTTGTTATTCCAAGAAGTCTTCTGGAAAGTTCCTCAGACTGTTTCTTCACCTGGACTGTCTAAGTTACTATACTTGCTATATCTACCTCATAGATGAATTATAAATATGAAATGGGATGTGAGAAAGGATGTCTCAACTGTTGAGCAGTTTATCTTCTCTGACTTTCTCCTCACCCTGCTTTTTGACTCTCATCTCTCCCCATCTCCAAGGGTACGCTTGACCAGAGAGTGTTTCATTAGCCCATGAGTTCATCTGTGAAATTCCAGCAAAATGGATTCCATCTGTTGACAATATCCTGAGTCCCTTAAAACAAGTCCTCAAACACAGATAGTGGATCATCTACCTCACTGCCATCAAGCCAAAGCCAACTAAGGATACGGAAGCACAAAATAATAGGTGAATGTCTTCATCATGACCATCTGGATTGAATCCGGTCTTTGTCACATAGCCATAGCAGCATCCTTTCTCTTATGGATTTAGAAGCCAGTGTCAATTGCTTTACAAAGAAGGTAGAGAAAAGAACAAATCAGGGTGGGCACAGAAAAGCTTAAGCTTCCTTCAAAGATGGATTTACCATTTCTTCCTTCCTCAGGTCAGTGCCATACTTGCTGTCACATGGCAGAATTACTTATCCATCATGTCACATCTCCTCTCCATGGTGCCTTCCCTCCATCCATCAGCAGTTTTAAGGCCTCACCAGTTGGGGGGGGGGTGCTTGCCCAGTGTCTTCTCATTCCTTGTGACCCCATGCCTGGCCCAGAGCTGACTTGTCTGGGGAATGCATCTTTCCCCAGGTTCGTGATTCAACCTGTTTCCAGAGATTCCCAGTTGCTTGCAGAAAGGTGTCCAACCCTTTAGCGTGACATTTTCCATGGAATTAAGGCAATAAATAACACCTGAAAAGAGAAAACAAGAAAGCACAGCAAGGAGGTATCTTTTAAAAATATAATAAAGAACTAAATATGTATATGAGATGTAAGTTGTGGGTCTGAAGAGGGCGATTTGGAGATGGATGTGACTGGGACCAGGGACTATACACTATTTGATTCATTAAACTGTAACCATAGATTGCTTCGATCAACATTAAAAATTAAAAAAAAAAGTCACATTTATGACTCTTTCACTCTGTCTGTGGGGGTAGGATGGAAGATAGCCATGACTTTTGATACCTATTATTCTTTAAGAAAAGCTGAAACGCAGTTTTTCATCAATGCTTCAGTGTAGTCTGTGTGAATCGGTTATTACTTATCTTTTTTTAAATTTCACCAGAAATATAATTGAAAAGATAATAAGTGGGAGAGAGATGACAATCTAACATATAGAGGAAAAAGTTATTTATAAAACCATTAGATAGCCATGGTCCCAGATCAGCCTAACTATAACGGCCACTTAAAGTTTGCATGTTACTCAAAGTTGTTTAACATTTATTATTTTCAGTTTGCAGGGGATCGGAAGTGACGCCTCTTCATTTGAGCTATAAGGATGGTGAGGCTGCAGAAGCTGGCTTATCTATATGAATCTGTAGTCACAAAGAGGTGGAGTCTGATTCAGAAAATGGTCCTTTCTCTTTTCTTCACTCCTGTGGAGGTGCTCTGTCCAGGTACTGAAGCCAAGTTATGCTGCAATAACAAATAGCCCTTGCCACTTAATGAACTGAGGAGCAAAGAAGCCATCCACCCTGTGTGCCTGGGACTCCTCCATGTTGGAATCGTTCTCCCTACCAGTCTAGAGGGACTCAGTGGCCACCACGTGGAGTGCTGCCAGGCCCCATCACAGAGAGAGAGGAGCACTCGGAAGACATCTCTCCGGATGATCACACCCACCCACCTGGAAATAGTACCCGAAACCTCTGCCCAAACTCACTGGTGGAGAGAAATTATGGGACTGCGATTTATATTGTCTCTCCATCAGCGTATTTTTAGATTACAGTTATTTTTAGTGCCAAATAGGGAAGGAATGGAATATTTGGAGGAAAGTTCTGGTATCTATCTTGCTTCCATGCTCACGGGCGACCCAAAAGACTCCCCCTTAATAGCAAGGCTATTTTCATCACGGTTAGCTGTGACAAATTTTATTTTAATGCTCTTCTCACAGCGTGTGCTTCCTCTATCTCCAGTAGCAACAAACACTGGGGCAGCAGTGGGACAGGGGCTGGGAAGGGTGAGGAGAAATCATGCAGGTACAGGGCGTCCAAGGACACCATCAGCTCAGGGGTCTTCTAATCACTTGGTGCTTGCTGCACCAAGGTGTGAAAAAGAGTTTTCTTCCAGCGATCTGAGACCCAACTCCATACTCTCAAGAACACAGATCATCATGGTAAATAATGACCATAATGATGATAAACTTGACGGGAGGCTTTATCTGCTTTCCTTCAAAGAGAATAGCTGGGGAGATGGAGAAACTTCTTTCATGTAAACAAAAATGAGGGAAGATGAGATGAGAATGGTTAAGGCAGGAAAGTAGGAGAGCGAAGAAAGACACTCAAGCCGTAGTCATCTCTCCTTTGATGGAAGACGAGTCTCCTGGGGGAAGAGGGAGGGTTATCCTGCTTCCTCGTGGCAGGGATGAAAGAGGGATAAAAATATATATCCATTACTAGGAGCGGCAACTAGAATGCTGTAATGAAGAAAAGGTGATTGCCTGAGAAGAATAATGCTCTCCTTATGCATTTATTTATTTTCTACTAAAATAGTGTGGGTTTTGATCATCTCGGAAGGCACAGAGTAGGCAGAACCATATGTAAAATCAGCGTGCTCTTGGGAACTTGATGAATGGATCCATAAGTCTTGGGAAACAAAACCACCAAATCTTGAGGTGTTGAGAAGAGACGTTCCAAGTCAGGGCACATCGTGGTGTCTCTCTCTCTCCTTCCTTTGCATCTCTGATTAGTGGATGCTTTTGAAGCACAAAGAAGGCAGTGCATGAGAGATACTTCACACATTTTCTGGCCACCCAAAGTCAAAACACATCACTGAAGACTCCTTCTTTGGTCTCCTAAAGGAATGAGGTACGGATCCCACGGTTAAGGAAAAATCCTACCCCATGCTGACTTTGTTCAAGACAAGCCCTTATCAGCAAATTGAAACTCCAGTGAGATGGAGAATATACGTCCCGAGTTCCTAGGGGAATAGGTTATTTCTCCTGCATACATGTTTTAGTTTCCCAGGTCTGCCCTCACAAATGACCACAAACTGGATGGTTTAAAGCAACAGAAATTCATTTTCTGAAGGTTTTGGAGACTGTATGTCCAAAATTGAGGTAAGCGGTGACACACTCACTCTGAGGGCTCTAGGGCAGAATGCTTCCTTGTCTCTTCCACATTCTGATGTCTTACGCAGTCCTTGGCTTGGGGCAACCTCACTCCAATCTATGGTTTCTCTCTATGTGTGTGTCTCAAACGCCCCCCTCTGTCTTTCTCTTATAAAGGACACCCCCTGTTTGATTTAGGACCCACCCTAAGTCCAGGATGACCACCTATGTGGAACTGAAGAAAGAAAACAAACAAGGAAAAAGAAAGAGACAAACAAAAAACCAGACTCAACTTTAGGGAACAAACTGATGCTTGTCAGAGGTGAGATGGGCAGGGGAATGGGTGAAATAGGTAAAAGTGATTAATGAATGCACTTGTGATGAGGACTGAGCAAGGCAAAGAATTGTTGAATAATTATATTGCACATGTGAGTCTTAAAAAAAATTCTTGGGGCTCCTGAGAGGCTCAGTCGGTTAGGTGTCTGACTCTTGATTTTGGCTCAGGTCATGATCTCACTATTCGTGAGATCCAGCCCTGCTTCATTGTCTGCAATGACAACACAGAACCTACTTGGGATTCTCTGTCTCTCCCTCTCTGTCTCTGCCCCTCCCGTGCACATTCTCCCTCTCTGTCTCTCAAAATAAATAAACATTAAAAAATTAAAAGAAAATCTTAATCACAATTCCAGAGAACCTGTTTTCAAATAAGGTCACATTCCAGGTGGATATATCTTTGGGGGGGGGTGGGGGTACTATTCAAGCCACTAGGTAGTCCCCATCACAGTACCCAATTAGGAATTGTCAGACTGCGTAAATGACCCATCCAGGAGGCATATAAGACATTTGGCAAAGGGAGACTCCCGTGAGGTCTTCCCCTGGTACCCAATTAGGGTGGCTCATATCTGTGAGACCTTCTCAATCCATTTCTAAGAGAGGACTCTGTGGCTTGTGGACCCTGACAGGAAATCACTCTTCCTCATCAGTCAGATCCTCAACTTCCATTTGTTCTATTTATTCACTAAAAAAGTCTTTCCTGATCACCTACAATGTTCCAGGCCCTGGGCTGGGCACTGGGTTGCTTAGGGTTGCTTAGGATGGTTCCCCTAGAGTGATATGTGGGATCAGGTGTGGGTCACCTTCTCCCTTACTATAAGACCTCTTTGGAGACAGGCCTTTTGCAGCTTTCTAGGCAAGAGTGAGTCTAAGCAGCACATGATTTTATCTACCTGATCTCAGCTGCTTGGGTCAGGAATGGACACCAGCCCCAAGAAGTGCCAAACAGATGCTGTCTTCTGGAGACACTGAGGCCGAGCCACAATGACTTGGGACACGAAGCCACTGTTTGCGTGTTTAGCAGTCTTTTTCACCGTGTGCCCAGAGAAAAGTTGCAGAGAGAACAAGGTAGCTGCACAAAGGGATGAGACGTTGTGTACCTCCAAGGACAGATGAGTCTTTCACTTCCTGGGACACTACATGGTATTTCTGGGAACAGAATTCCCCGAGACTGCTCATATTTTTGCCCTCTGCCGTCAGCTGATTTATGGGTATCCTATCAGTGAGGGGAGGAGGACAGATGCCAACACAGCCTCATTATGTTGCACACGGCTCAATGAACGGATGAACGGGAGGGAGTAGGGTGGTTAGCTGGCTCTGTAAGCAAAGAAAGTGTAACCAAATGGGTGCAATCCATTTGGAAAGATAAGTAAGAGTTTTTTCTGGCTGAATTTTATTAATTAACATGTGAATGGAGTAGTTGCTCAGCCCTAGATGCACATTAGAATCAGTTGGGCAATGCCTGGACCCACTTCAGACCGTCCATTTGGAAGTTCTGTGTGTGTGTGTATTTTAAACAATTCCCAAAGGCGATCCTGATGCACCAAGAAGGCCAGATTCACTGACTTCATGAGTTACATGATAAAACAGCATCTTTCCAGAATAGCACATCCTCAATTTTCTTTGGTCTAATAGCCACAGAGTTTTTACCTTGAAGCTGGCCCTTGTGCTACTCAATGCACTCATAGGCCCTGTGCAGCAGGTGCTAAGGAAATATGTTTAGCTTCTACAAATCACACAGTGGCATAGGCTCCTGATATCCATTGGACCACATCATTTCTTTTTGGCAACATCTTCACTGATGACATCACAGACTTCTAAAAAATTCCGTCCTCTAATTTATGTTTGCATCCTCATTTCTTCTGCCTCCACCCTGGTGTGGGCCTGCCATATGAAATTTTTCTTATAGGTCTCTTCACATCCAGTAAATCACTTTATAATCCTCATGACTCTTCACGTACCCACACCCCACACGCATACCCACAGACACGCATACAGTCCACTTTCTTACCCCCCATCTACCCATCCACTCATCTGTCAGTCTATCCACCCATCCATATATCCAACCATATACCCATCTATGTAAGTATCCATCTTTCCATCCATCCATCCATCCATCCATCCATATATATATATATATATTCATGTTAGTCCACCCATCCATCCATCTAACTGTATAGACATGTATACATCCATCCATCCATACATACATACATATGTACATACATTCATCCATCTATCAGTCTATCCATCTACCCATCCATGTAAGTATCCAATCATCCATCCTTCCATCCATCCTTCCATCCATCCTTCCATCCATCGGTCCATCCACCTACCCATCTATCAATCCATACAACCATCCACTTCCCCATCCATCCATCCATCCATACATACATGCATACATTAATCTATTAGTTCATCTATCCATCCATCCATCCATCATCCATCCATATATACATACATACATATGTACATACATTCATCTATCTATCTATCTATCTATCTATTCATCCATCCACCCATCCACCCATCCACCCATCCAACCATATATACATACATATATACATACATATGTACATACATTCATCCATCAGTCTATCTATCTATCCATCCATCCATCCACCCATCCATGTAAATATCCAATCACCCATCCATTCATCCATCCATCCACCCATCCATGTGAGTATCCATCCATACATACATATATGTTCACTCATCTGTCACTCACCTTTCACTTGTTAAGGTGATGGTTAGATTTAGGGTTAGGGGTGAGTAAGGTAAGGTAAGATTTATGGTTAGAGTTTGGAAAGGTGAGGCCTAAGGGTGGGGAGGGTGAGACCAGGTTTAGTTTTATGGGTAGCTTGGATAAAGTTGAGTGTAGGGCTAAAAAAGAAGTAAGGTTAGGTTGAGGATTGGGGACGAGTAGATGGATGGTTCAGGTCATGGTTTGGATGGGGATGGCTAGGCATAAGGATGCCTCAGGAGTCCTCTGTGAGAGCTGATATGTGAGCTGACTCAGAAATGGTCAGCACAGATGTGTCCACCTACAGAAGGATTCAGAACGACTCCAGGCATTGGAAATATACTGGAGGAGGTGTAGCAGAGTGATACACACAAGGAACTTGCCAGAGGAGCCCTGCAGGCCAAGGGTGTTAGGAAACGAGGAGAGACATGACGCTGAGGGTCAGGAAGGAAGTCCTGGAAACCTTCAGAAAATGTCCAATTCATCCTGGAGATTATGGAGAAAGCAGGTGGGATTTAAGCAGGGGTACCGTCAAATACATACTTCCAACCATTAAAAATTCACGTTCTTTCTTTTCATTTTCTGTGGGTTGTTCTTCAGCTGCCTCTGAATAGACCTGCAAAGCACCAAATTAGGGAATATTAAAAAAATGCCCTCCCAGTAAATAAAAGACTCTGAAGGCATGAGTGTAGTCATTGCAGAAAGACTCCATCCACGATCATGCCTCCTGCCAAACAACTGGCTTCCGGTGTTTCCCGCTAAATTCAGAAGGACTTTAGCAAGACTTCCCGATACACAGTAAACACTTGGGCATTCTTCCTTCGCTCCTTTCTCCTCCCCTTTCTCTCATCTTTCAAGGAAGGACCTAATATTCTTCCTGGTTGCTGATTAGACAGGGACACTGATGAAACTAGCAGCTTATCTATCATCTTTCACTAGGAGCAGGCAGCATGCGCAAAGGCCCAGAGGCATGAGGAAGTCTGGCCCTTTGAGATTTCAAATGTAGCTTCTAGATAGCTGGTGGCGGACTAAGCAAGAGAAAATGAGGTAGGAGAGGCCATGAGAGGCCCAAGTGCACACTGGAGTTTCATGTTTATTCTGAAGAGGAAGAAGACAGAAGGCAAGGACAATCAATTACTTTAAACTTAGAAGGGAGATCGTTAATGTCCGTGTTTAAGTCTGTGGTCATAACTATAAAAAATTACTAGCGATAGGAAAGGTGTGTGGCTATAGGTGCATATATGTGTGTATAAAAGATAGATAGATGATATATTGATAAAATCTTGGATTGGATCAAGTCTTCCAAAGAAGATATGAGAAGCAGAAGCCAGAAAAAAAAAAGATTGGCATATTTGAATATATAAAATTATGAACCTTTCATTTGTCAGAAGATGCTATATGAAAAGTTAAGAGGCAACAGATTGAAAGAATGCATTTGTCTTATACACACTAAGTATTAATTGCCTAGCAATTCAATAGGAAAATTAGCAAATTAACAGAAAGATGAAGTATCGGGTCACAAGAGGAGAAATCTCAATGGCCACCAGTGCTCCAGAAAATGCAAATCAGAGCGGTAAGACAGCATTGTTCAACCATCATGTTTTCCTTTTAAAAAAAATGACAATAATCCCAACCTGAGGAGACCCTGTAGCTACTGAGACTGTTTAAAAAATTGTTTCCACTTTTTGGGGGTACAGTTTGGCAGTTACCTTTCAAAACATGTAAAGTGGTCCAATGATATGTATGCTGCGGGATGTGTTTTTTGCATCGTTACACGGAAGAGCAACAAATAGCAAAATTAATCCTGAAGTCCATCCACAGACGAGCAAAAGGATTCTAAATTCCCAAACTCTGGAATACCGCAGAGCCATTGAGGGTAAGTTAGGGCAGCTACATGAACTGACCCGGAATTCTCTCACTGCCGGGGGAAAATCATAAGCCAGGGAAATCGAGGGGAAAATAATAAGCCAGGGAAATCGATGAATCCTTGTATTCATGAAAACCCACAAACAAAAAATGATGGGCATATAAGTATCTCTCTGTGCCTAGAAGATGGTGCAGGACATTGGCAAGGGCAGAGCCATTTAAGGGTGTTCTATTTGTTTGGGGGTGAAGGGGAGCTCATAAAATCTGCTCTGTATTATTTATTTTAGACATTTTACAACAAACCAACAAGCATTGACCTATGATTTGTGTGTGTTTAAAGAAAAACAAATGTAGCTTCAAGAAAAAAAAATTCTGGCAGCAATGGCCAAGATGGACACAAGAGACACAGGAGAGAAGGCAGGAGGGACACTGCAGGGACACGGGAAGAAGGCAGGCAGCCTGGTGAGAAGTCAGCAGAAGCCCACCAGGAGGACAGGTGTGCAGGGAACCGCACACGCAGGTGGCTGAGTTTGGAAAACAGGAGCTAATGCCAGGAGACACTGTCAAGACAGAAGCCAGATGACTGGGTCATCGCACAGGGTGGGGGCTTGTCCACAAAGACGCTCAGAGCTTCTCTTGTAAGTGGCAGAGTGGTGGCGATGCCGTTCATGACGGTCATAAAGGAGGTGGGAAAGCGATTGAATTCTGAGCCAATGTGTTCGGCGTTATTTTAGACAGGTGTGGGCCACCGAGGTCAAGGCGGTAGGAGATGTGTGAACAAGGGGACTCGTGCCGTGTGGATCCTAACTCACGTGCCAAGCCGCCGCCCCCAACGGCCACGTGTCAGAGCTGAAACAGAACAAAATTTGGTTCGGCCTCTGACCCGCAGACCTCGAACTTCTTTCTACAGCTGCTGCCCAAAGATGCAATCTTGACAGATTCCCGGTGCTCTCCAAAGCCAAAAAGAACCCTCATATTTACCTCGGATGAAGCTGCGCTCCTCACCTACAGAGTCCTTCGCTTTGCTTTTGCCGAGAATTATTCCCTTGTTACTGCTTACCTTATCTTCTTAGTAAGATGGGATGACCAAGAAACAGACAAGCATTCGTGGAAAACAACGGTCTACAAAGAACGTGCTTCTTCCTGGACCCCCGCAGGGTTGGGTAACAGCCGACACCTCAGCGCTAGACTTCAGCTTTGCTCTGACCCAGGCTGGCCGGGCAACCCTTTTGGGGGGCCTCAGTTTCCTCCTTTGTAAAATGGGTTCTTTTAAGCTCATTTCTGCTTCCACATTATAATGTATGATCAGCTTCCATCTTGCCCTGACCTTGCTCCCTGACCCCGCCTTTCAGCAGATAATCCACCCCCCACGCCGGAAGGCTTATTCACTGATGGTGGAAAGAAGGATATTGGAAAAAAATAATAAATTGAGTTTATGCAAGTCGGGGGGGGGGAATCACCTCATTAACAGAATAATTGAGCTGTTGGTTAATTTTACTTGTTATCCACAGAAAAGGGCAAAAAACTTCTAAGCGATGATTCCTCTCCTTCCAAATGATTAAAAGAACAACAAAAAGGTTTGTGTCTTGGATGTATCTAGCAATTACGTGCCTGACACTTTTTTTTTTCTTTTTAAATATCATACGAGGCAGATGTATTTTTAAAATCCTGGCAATTTACACAACACTATGAAAGTGTCAGTTCTTCCTAATCAGAAATTTTCTGCACTCCCCCCCAACCTTATTAGCAGTAATTCCTGCTAATTGATAATTATTACCTCTTTCTTAGTCAAATGTAGTTGTTGGTGTCACAACACTTCCTGCTTTGCTAAGATCAATATATTTAACTATCACTGTAAATAATGCATAAAATTAATAATAATACCAGGCTTGCTCAATAGAATGCAAAATTCCTCTATTTTCATATCAGCTCCTTAATTCACAATCGTATTGTTTGTTTGTTTGTTTATTTATTCATTTATTTATTTATTTATTTTTGGCCAGAGACTGGAAATAATAAGCAGTTCTGGAACCCAAATCGTGAAATCCTTAACATGTAAACGCCGTCGGACGGGTGAAAGCCCTTTCACACAACTGGGCCAGCCCTGCTCCCAGAGAGCCCCCAGGGGAGAATAAATCTCACCCCTTGTTCAAATCAACGGCAATAAATCTTAATTGATTTGTGTGAGAGAATTGTTCTTCACCTACGTGAACTGGACTGGACTCCCCAGCCCTGGAAAATCACTTGTGGGCTTGTGCAGACTCATTTCCTGGAAATGGATGATGCCTTTACGGCAGCAAAGGGCACGGCCAGCAGGCATCTGGGTCTGAGCCCGAAATGACTCCTAATAAAGGAGCCCTGGCAAATGGCCTTGGAAAAGCTTCAGAGAAGGTAACGTAACCGTCACATTATTCTGGCGTCTGTCCCCCACCCCTAACCTACCTCCTCCTCCACATTCTTAATTAAATCAGAAACACTTGGCTATCCGAAAGACAAAGACGGTGACTTTTACAAAATATGATCCAGGAATCTAAAAATGCGGAGGGAGCGGGTCGACGGAAAAGATGCTCTGACAGGGCCAGGACTTTTCTCCCGATCTCGAACCTGGGATATTCCCCGAGAAACACTTCCCATGGAGAGGAAAGGGAACTCTAGCTTCGTGTCCCCTCCCCGTGAGCGATGACACTCGCTGGGGCCGTCCTGGACTGAGCAGGGGGACGAACCTTTGTGCATTAGCCTTTTGACGAAGCGAGACCTGCTCTGGCGGGCCTCAGTTTCCTCATCCATAAAATGGAGAAATTCACAGTGTAACAATTCTCTAAGTCTCTTTCTATTCTTGTATGCCACGTGAAGTCAGTGCCCTTTGAGCCCAGTCGTGTTTTTAATGGTGAAGACAAGTACAGCCAAGAGACTAACTGTGCACAATTCAAGGGGGAAACGAAATCACGAAAGAAAATGCATGGAGCATGACAGCAAACCCACATGTGACGTCTGTCCACCAACGTCGGTTCTCTTGCTTATTAAGCGGGAGTAAAACATGAAGACAAAGAAAAGGCCATCCTCTGAAAGGGAAGGAACACCCATATCAGAGGATCCTGAAGAGTGACGGGTTCCCCTCACAGGACTGGAAGGAAGAAGATATAAAACCCAATAAAAGGAGGGGCATCTAGGTGACTCAGTCCAATAAGTATCTGCCTCTTGATTTCGGCTCAGGTCATGACCTCAGGGTTGTGAGTTCGAGCCCCATGTTGGGCTCTGCGCTGACAGTGTGGAACCTGCTTGGGATTCTCTCTTTCTCGCTGTCTGCCCCTCCTCCACTTGGTCTTGCCCTCTAACTTAATTAATTAATGCTTTTTATAAAAAGTAAATAAAAGGAAAGCCATGCCTAAGAGGAGTACCGAGGTGAGGTGGACAGGGGGAGGGGAGAGGGCCCCCAGGAAGTGACTCGAAGCGTGAGGACAGAGACCAGGCTTACAGTAAAGCTACAAAAGCACTGTGGAAATGGAAAGGCAGGTTTGATAATATGGAAAAGTGAACCGGTGCCGAGGAACAGAAACTCTAGGTGGCATCTCAGAATGAGAGTGAAGGAAATGGCATGAGAGGCCATAGTCACAAGGTAAAGATATGCTATAATCTATCATCCATTCAGTGATTATTAACTATTCAATTACTATATCCCAAGGGATCTTCTGGTGACAAATGGACAATATGGGTGAAAATCTGTGAATTCTTAGACCTTATAGTCTGAGCGACATGGGCAAACTTTACCAGGAAGAAGTAATCAAGAAGACCAATATTTTTATCTACCAAGCTTCTATTCTTTATATGGAAGCATCAGCCTCCATGTTGTGAAGTCATGTTTACGTACACACGCTACAGGGAGCCTCATGCCCGGTAAAGCACACTAAGTCTCCATAAGTGACCCACAGCGAAAAGAGAAGAGGTCAACCCTGACTCGTCACCCTTCAGCCCATCCACTGTTTATGAGTTCACTGTCTCGTCTTCGACTGGACTTTAAGCTCTGCGGGGGCCAGAATCTTGTGTCAGCCATCACTATGCAGGAAATTTCCCTGAACAACGTGGGGGGGGGGGGCCAATAATTACTTGTGGTTGTCAGTGAATGAAATCGGAGGTTATCCCACCACACAGTTCACAATTGAAGAAGAAGTCCTCAAGTTTATAGAAGACCAGAATATAGAGATGAAAGGTCAGTCCAGGATCAGGGAAACCCGCTGAGGATAAATTCAAACCTGCCGATGTCCTGGCAACACCACGAAAAGGACACAAATAAAGGCAGTATATATCTGGCTAATTCTCTTCTCTCTTTTTATCCAAACACCAAGTTAGACTCAGCAAAATAATGGCCTCATTCTATTGCCAGAGAATTTGCAGAATAACTTTCTGCTTCTCTACATTTTACACTGAATCACTGAACGACTTGAGTTAGTTTGAATGACTCATCAACTATCTCGTGACAGATATTACTGCTTTAATAAAATCTAATTCATTATCGATCATAAGAAGTATCATTGTGTTATATACCACTAAGAAAAAAAGGATGCCAATTAAACTATGATCTGCCATTAATTATAAGATGCATCCCATTCAGAGATGTTACAGTGTGAAAAATATGTCTTCGAATCAGTGAAATATGGTATCTGTTATTATATTCCTTTATATCCAATCATGTTTCACATAAGCCTTATGAATCTTCTCATACTAATCATAGCTTAAAATCAGCTTATATACAGTATGATATCAACAATGTAAAGATCGAAAGGTAATTTAGCATTAAAACACTCTAGAATATTCACAGTGATTTGCCTCTGGAAATTAACTACCTGAATTTCAGTTTCTTTGTTATACTTTTCTATACTTGTCTATTTTTACAAAACTAGTGTTAATTGCACAGTCATAAATATTGTTTGTATTTTAAAATAGTTACACATGATGTTGTATATGTCATATGATCTTAAAAAAACCAAAAAAACATAATAGCAAAGACATCAAACATTAATGGTGTTTACATTAGGTCATGGATTATGGCTGCTATTTTATTTTCTTCTCTCTACTTGTTTTCCCTTTTCTGAAAGTTTTAGAAATAAGAAACTTTTTTTTTCTTAGAAAAGCAGGTTACATCCTTCAAAAAGGATTTGCATGCACTATTGTAAGTAAAAAGTCAATGAATATTTGCCTATCAGAGACCCATTCTCTCCTTGTTTCTCAAAATAATCCCATATTCATTTAGGGGGTAAAGGGTTGAGCTGGAGATGATTTTCCTATCAATCTCAATCTCCCTCTCCCAAGTGTGACCATGTGAATAAGTTCCCACAAATGAGATGTAAGTGAAAGTGTTCACTGGGACATCCATTAAAGCTTCTAAAAGTATTACACAGTCACACACACACACACACACACACACACACACACAGATTATCTATCTATCATCTATCTATCTATCTATCTATCATTTTCTGCCTTACTTTTCTCCATGGAATACTGTCATAATGGCTAGAACTTCAACAGCCATTTTGGGCCTTGGGATGGCTTGATGATGGGAGCCATTGCAAGGGATACCGGAACAGAATGACAGAAGAGTAAGGGTATTTGGTGATATTGAAACTACCAGACCATTCCCAGACTGTTTACCTTTAGACCTCTTATACGCAGAAGAGAAATAAACATCTAGCCAGCTTATTTAAGTCTATGTTATTCACAGCTGGTGGAAATCCCTTATTCATGCAGATAATGTAAATGCAGGCATAATTCAGAAGCCCTCTTGTGCCTTTGAATTCTGTATGTGATCATGAATGTGGACAAAAAAGAAAGTGCAGTGTATTCCCCGATGATCTGAAATAAACAGTTCTGAGTTGTCAGAGGTTAGCTTCAACTCAGCCATGTTCCACATCAGTGTCTAGGACAGGAGGAAATTCTGAGATCTCCTTGCCATCAAAGGGACTTAGCTACATGGATGGCATAGTTTCCATTACAAATAAGCCTCATTTTTTCTTTTATCCATTTCTTCTATTCCCCACATGAGTCAGGGTCTCTGACCTCTTGTTTATTTCTTCCCAAGTTGCCCTTTCCCTGGGGCACTTGGCTAATTTTGCGCTCCAGTGCCCAAGATGGGCATTTGTCACTTTCTTCAGAAAGGAATGAAAGCAGGTGAACTTGACATTTCTAGCCACATTTAACTGGATTTTGGCTGAGCAACAGCCCACCGAGAGCACTTTGCTTGGGTATGTATGTGTCTAGAACTTGGAGATTTTCCACAAAATGCATGTGTGTGCTTCCTGCCATACTTTAATGGCAATAATCTAAGAGTCCAGTGAATCCGGCCAAAAGAAAAGAAAAAGAAAGATGGTCTTAAAGCACTTTAAGAATGCTTCCAAGAAAGAATCCCTATCTGAGAGATTTGTCTTATTTAGAAATTCTATAGACAAATTTTTGTAAGATCAAATAAATAGTTCATTTAATCAGTATGCCCACATAATGAATTTGCATGAGCAGATTTCTAATACAAACAGATCAACCTAAAATTTCCTTGTTGAATTGTGTAAAAAGAATCCTCTAATCTCTCATTCACCTTGAAAATCACGTGGGTTTCATGACTAATTGAAGCATGTGATTTAGTCATCCAAAGACCACAGCTATGGTCTTTGGAAACCATGGGCCTCTATTGATGTTGCTAGCTGAAATTCATGCCCAAGGGCAGCTCTCTGTTGTCTTCCGGATGCTAGGTGAGGCCATCCATGGTCAGGGCTGAGATCATCCCCACCCGCCCCCACTCTCTGCCTCATAAAATTCATACTTATTAAGCTGGTATTAAACTAAATGGGTGCCCCTGCCTTAGATATCACATTCCCAGTAGTCCTGATATCTTTGTATATATTCCTCTTTGTCTGGAATGTTATCTGTCTCTACCTGTTCTGTTCTCGTAGGAAGCTCTGATCCAGTCTTCAAGTTCCAGCCTCTTTATCCCAATTTATGAGGAAGAAAATGGAGGGCCAGAGAAAAAGAATTATTTGCCTAAGACCATGTAAGTTCTGCTAGGGCCAGGATTTGAAGGTATGGGTCCACATTGTGTGTTGGTATCTGTAAGGATGGAAAAAAGTATACTGTATACCTCATTCAGATTGAGATATTATTCGTATATGATGTATGCTTATTTTAAATTGGGTTTAATTTTGTTTTTCCCACTTTTAAGGTGGAAGCTGCATTCACTGATTTGAGACATTTTTTTTTTCTTAATATAGACATCTTAGTACCATAAATTTTCCTCTAAGTACTGCTTTAGCTGCAAACTACAAGTTTTGATACATTGTATTCTAATTTCCATTCAGTTCTAATACCTTCTAATTTCTAATTCTGTTTTTGATTCCTTCTAATTTATCTTTTTGATTCCTTTTTCTTGGGATTCATTGCGATTCTTGGATCTGTAGAATTTTTAAAGATTTACTTGTTATTTTTCCAACTATTTTTCTGTTCTCTTCTTCCAGGACCCCAATTGTATGTATTTTAGGCAATTTATTGTTCCATGGGTCACTGATACTCTAATTACTTTTTTTTTCCAGTCTGTTTTCTTTCTGTGTTTGATTTTAGAAAGTTCCTATTATTATATCTTCACGTTCACCAGTCTTTTCTTCTGAAGTGTCTAATCTGCTGTTAATCTCATGCAACATACTTTTCATCCCAGGCATTATAGTTTTCATCTCCAGAAGTTTTATTTTGCTCCTTTTCTTTTTCATAAAAGAAAATATAATATCTCAACATGCTCCTCCATTGCTCTAGACCACTAAACATATGGAGTCAGTGAAAAAGAGTTATAATAACAGTTTTAATGTCCTGTCTACTAATTCTATCAGCTATGTCATTTCTAAGTCTGTTTCAATCAATTGATTTTTCTCTTCATTAAGACTCACATTTTCCTTCTCCTTTGAATGCTAGTAATTTTTATTAGATGCCAGAGACTATGAATTGTACCTTGTTGAGTGATGGATATTTTATATTCCCATAAATATTAAGTGTTATTGGGAGATGTAGCTAAGTTACATCTTGGAAACAAGTCTGATTCTTTTGGATCTTGCTTTTAAGTCTTATTGAGGCAAGACCAGAGCAACATTTAGCCTACGTCTGATTTTTGTCCTATTGCTAAGGGAAAACTTCTGATGACTCTACCTGATGTCCTATGAGTTATGAGGTTCTCCAGCCAATGGAAACAGACCTTCTTCTTAGCCCTGTGAGTTCTAGGGATTATTTCCTCTGATCCTTTCTGGTGGTTCTTTCCCTCTGTTGTGTAGATTCTTCACAGGAATGTGCTCAACAGTCCTCAGTTGAAGATGTGAGGGGACCCCGTATGGGTTTCTGAAATCTTTCTCTGTACGGCTCTCTGCTCTGTTACACTGCCCTGTGAAGTCTCTGCACCTTGGCCTCCCACCAATATTCCTTCAAGTCAGGGAGACTGCCAAGATCTGGCATGTTCCTTCTCCCTCTGCAGTGGCCTGGAAACACTCAGCAATAAACTGGGATAAATTTGGGCTACATCTCACTTACTCTGCATATCTCAGTGTTCCCTGTCAGTCATGATCTCACATCCAGTGCTTGAGCATTGTTGCTGTTATATATTTTATTTTACTTTTTTTCATTTTATTTGTGATGTTACATCTGGAATCTGTTACTTCCACTTGTCAGGAACCAAAGTTGGGTTTCATTTTCTATTGTAAAAATGACTCATGCTTAGGATCTTTGAGGAGAGCCTGGAAAGATGCTTTGTGCTTATAAATAACCTTGATATTCTTCTAAAACTGTGGTCAATTATTTTCTTAGCTTAGGAGGCATGTCTTCTCCCCTTCCTCAGTCCAATAGAGTAGTTTCACACCTCAGATTGCTTCTTGTAAGCTACCTGATATCAGACTAATTACCTGAACTTCTTTACCTAAATAGTTTTAATTATTTAAAGTTTATTTATTTATTTTGGGGCGCCTGGGTGGCTCAGTCAGTTGAGCGTCCGACTTCGGCTCAGGTCACGATCTCATGGTTCTTGAGTTCGAGCCCCCGCGTCGGGCTCTGGGCTGATGGCTCAGAGCCTGGAGCCTGCTTCTGACTCTGTGTCTCCCTCTCTCTCTGCCCCTCCCCCATTCATGCTCTGTCTCTCTCTGTCTCAAAAATAACATTAAAAAAATTTTAAAAAAATAAAGTTTATTTATTTATTTTGAGAGAGAGAAAGAGAGAGAGCATGTGCATAAGTAGGGGACAAATAGAGAGAAAGGGAGAGAGAGAGAATCCCAAGCAGGCCACACTGTCAGTGCAGAGCCTGATATGGGTCTCAAACTCAAAAACTGTGAGATCATGACCTGAGCCAAAATCAAGAGCCAGACGCTTAATTGACTGAGCCACCCAAGCGCCCCCTTCAATATTTTTTAAATACATAAAATGAGAATACTATTCTCTACCTAATGGAATTATAATTGTTAAATACCATACAAAAATGTATTTCCAATAGGAAATGTCTGGAAAACAGTTGTCAGATTAAAGGCAAATAAAAGTCGTATACTCTAAAACGTTAGAGTCCAACTGTTGTCTCAAAGTTAATTTATCAGTATATATATTCATCCATTTTAATTTACATCAAGAAGTATCTGTGAAATGTCCTCCTTTGCCAAGGGAACTCAAACTTAAACTTTCTCATTTTATTTCTCTAATAAAAATGATGCTTTAAAATATGAAGAAAGGAAATATTTATTTGAAATTTGGTATTTGTAACATTATGTTTCACACATAAATGGGATTGAAGTTCCTTTTATAGGAAAGAGAAAAGTTCTCAATTAATTCAGCCAAGTATGAGGACATTTTCATATTGGAACCTGCTGAAAATGGGCAGAAGGCTCATCATTGGCAACGCCGGCAATCCCCATACCATTGCCAGCGTTCCACTGGGCTGTGGGTACAGACCTACCCAAGCACCACAGTCAGAAGACCCTTGTCATCTATTTTGCCAGAGAGAAAGCATTAAAGATGCATCCAGGTGCAATATTCTCAGATTCTGTCACAGCAGACTTTGTGTGAAGGACACTTTCCCTGTGGTGACATTGGTGTTTAAGCTTCTAGAAGTTTCCAGTAGCTTCCAGATGATGTTTTTAGTATGCTCACCCAGACAGTCCATTTCCTTCCACAGTCCTACATGTCCATTCTGTAATGACTTGCAACAGAAACCAGGATTGTTTCTTCATGTATCTGGAATTCTGAACAAAAGGGCAGGGAGAGAAAATTCCATTTTTTTTTCCATCTGTTTTGTTTAGAGTAAAAATAAACTCCTTCTGAAACTCCCACTGTAGTAGGCATACTTTGTGGTGTCTGTTCAATTCGCAGTGTCCCCTTAACAGCCTTCTTCATGAGCAGAGTGTGTACCTCAGCATCCATATTTATAAATGGCCCCAGTGGATTGGGCCTGGTGTAGACAGCTGACACAAGCTGGGCCAATCCAATTTCGAACTGATATCCATCGGTATATCTCACACAAGACGAATCCCCAACAACAACAAAGATAGCTTTAAGTATCCAGAGCTGTGATTTGGATATCTTCCACCAGGTGGAAGTAGGAAAGTTTATCTGCAGATATAAAAGAAGAAGCTGGATTTCATAAAGAGAAGAGGAGATACGACACAAAAGGACCATTTGCTAGGCTTTGCAGATGCTGTTCTGTGCCTTATTCCAGGACTGGATCTCCAAGGCTATATTCCTACCATGAGGTTCGGGGAGACATGACTCTACCCTTACACTAAATACCCCAATCTCATTTCAATTAGATTGAAATTAGATGTGTTGGTCTCTTCTGCTTGCAGACCAAATGTCCCAACTAATAGAGCATGATGGAGTGATACTGAGCAAAGAACAGTTGATCTACACCTAAGGAGAGAGGAAGGACACCTAGAGAGCACGTAGGACTCAATATGGGCCAACAACTTTGCTGTAGACACATTCATCAAGTCCTAAAAGCAACCTGTATGAGGTAGATTTTGTGGGTCCATTTTACAGAAGAATAAATGGAGGCTCATTAAATTCGACCGGCTTGTCCAAGAGTGTAAAGTTAGTAGTCGAAGTCAGAACTAAAGTCTGAAAACAAGTAAGCTGATTAAGAAAGTTCTGGCTGGGGCGCCTGGGCGGCTCAATGGGTTAAGTGTCTGACTTCAGCTCAGGTCATGATCTTGCAGTTCATGAGTTCAAGCCCTGCATCAGGCTCTGTGTTGACAGCTCGGACCCTGGAGCCTGCTTCATATTCCAGATCTCCATCACTCTCTCTGCCCCTCCCCACTTGTTCTCTCTCTCTCTCTCTCTCTCTCTCTCTCTCTCTCTCTCTCAAAAATAAAACAAGTAAACTTTAAAAAAATGAAAAAGTAGAGTCCTGGTTGGCCCATGAGAATGCTACACCATGCTTTCAAGAATGACAATGGTGATAAGTGATAGATGCTTTTTGGAGTCCTTGACCACACGTTGGGTTTGGCCTATAGACAGATCATGGTTGCTTCCTTAGAAATTAACTTAAACTGGGCTTCAAGTGTCACTCAAAAGGAGTCAGATAGGGATAGGGACCAGCAGAGAAAACCTGTTTCCTCCATGTATAATAAGCAATTAGGTGAATTTCTTGTGAATTCAATCAGAGAAGCAGAGATAATATTGCAACTCTTTGGATTAAGGTCTGAAATCAAAATTTTTTTTTTACAAGGTTGACCTTTGTCAGTTTCATGTAAGAGGAACTGATGATGAGCCACTGAACTAGCAAATTAGCTTTGCAGAGCTGTTGACAGGGTCAGTAAGAAATGAAACCCATTTTAACAAAGATGAGCTGGTTTCTAAGGTGTATGACTCAGTTTTGGAGGCTTCCACCATAAAGGTGTTCAGAGGCACTTTGAAAGCAGACTCTAAAAAAGTGCAATTTTTTTTTTACCTGGAGACATTTAACTCTTTCTTTATCCTTCTAGAACCAGTGGAAACGACTATGACGTTTGTTTGCCAAACCTTCAGGAACTCAGAGCTCATTTTCAATTTCTTAAAACCAGAAAGACACGTTGGGCACCCAGTGTGCAGCAGGGAGTTGCGCCATCTTGTATTAGCTCTTTTTATCAGAGGTAGGAGACTTGTTTCCAGCTGACAAGACAAGAACCTAAGATACAGAGAGACCGTGTACCTTGCTGTAGTCTCTTCCTCCCTTAGCTATGTTAAAATTCAATCTCACTGTGGAGGATGCGGGAATAAGGCAAAGACTAGTTCAACAGATCAACGATCCCATTCTTTGCACCTTCTGGCACAAAGTTAGTTATATCTCCCAGACTTGCCTGAGGTAGGTATTCTCATGTGACTGCATGCTAGCCAATGGGTTGTAAGCACAAGGGACACGTAGTGGTTCCTTCCCGGTGCATAAAATAACCCCACAACGACTTGCCTTGCTCTTCCTGCTTCTGATGGCTTGATGCAGACAAGCAGAGCAGTTTTGGAAGCTGTATGTTAAAGGTGGGAAGACCACAAGATGGGAGGTGTCTGGGTCCCTGAATCACCACTTGGAAGAGAGCCACGAACCAACGGGGAACATTTATTTTGGACTTCACCCGGCTAAAAATAAGTTGTAGCATGCTCGAATCACCAAGACATGTGGGAATTTGTCATCACAACTAGTGGCAGCTAATATGAGACGCGAAGGACACTGAGGGTGATGTGAGCTTTAGTGGAAGGACTTTTACACTGAGACGTAGTCCTTAAACGCTATGGTGAATTTCACGTGTCAGCTCGGTTGACTGTGGTGCCCAGTCGTTTGGTCAAATGCTAGCTAATCTGGATGTTGGTATAAAGACTGTTTTTAGATATGCTGAACATTTACAATCGGTTGGTTTTAAGTAAAGCAGATTACTCTCCAAAATATGGGTGGGCCTCATCCAATCAGTTGAAAACCTTAACAGCAAAGACCAAGGTTTCCCCAAGAAGGAGGAATTCTGCCTCCAGGCTGCAACAAAGAAACTCTGCCTGATTTTCCAGCCCTTGGACGGAAGACTGGAACATCAATTTACTCGATCTCCAGCTTGCTGGCTTCTCTAGTTATTTCAGATTTGTCATCCACCATAATCACATGAGCTAACTTCCCAAAATAAATTCCTCTCTGTCTCTCTGTATATTCATCCATCTATAGATATAGATATTACCTATTATTGTATTTATTACACACGCACAGACACACACACACAGACACACACACATATATAATATGTTACATATTACATTTATATATTTAAAACCTATGGGTTCTGGGGCGCCTGGGCGACTCACTTGGTTGAGCGTCCAACTTTAGCTCAGGTCATGATGTCACGGTTCACAAGTTTGAGCCCCGCATGGGGCTCTGTGCTGATAGTTCGAAGCCTGAAACCTGCTTCAGATTCTGAGTCTCCCTCTCTCTCTTCCCTTACCCCGTTCACACTCTGTCTCTATCTCCCAAATATAAGTAAACATTTACAAAAAGGGGTCAACATGGGATTTTCTCTCTGCTGCCCGGCTGGCAATACATAGAACTACATCGTTGTCCTGGGTCCCAGAAACAAAGCTCCTGCAGTAGAGTCATGGCCCACCCTCTCTGGGCACATAACAGCACAAGCATAAATTCTTATCTATTAAATAAATGCTCTGTATTAATAGTCACTCAAAATCATGAGTGATTTATTACTGCAGGATATGCTTATCTCTTCTGACATCTTTATCTGTAAATACAGACAGCTTCAACCAGTTCAGATTTGAACCACTTTGAACCCTGGTTCCCACCATGTCCTAGTTACATGTCTTAGGAAAACCCCTCTGAGGCTCAGTTGTCTCCATGTAACGTGGGGGGACACTTTATCGGGAAGAGCTGCGAGAATTTAGTTGGTTAACACACGCAAACCTCATTTCTCATAGGTACGCATAAGGCAATTAATGAATGTTACTTATGATTATATCACATTTTGAAACCCTTCTCACAGTGACCAGGAAGCCTTACCATTAGGAAGGACAATGCCAGACTCGTAAGCGGTTCATAAACATCACTCTAAAAAGCATCATCCAATCCAAGGGGGGATGTGGGAAACTTGCATTAGGTCCAGATAATACATGGCATAGGTTTTACAGTATTCAGTTGGTCTCTGTTCCATAGTCTTCTGTCTCCCTCCATCTCTGTCTCTACCTCTTTATCTTTATAGACCTTTAAAGACATGAAAACAATTCTTAACTGGAGGGACACTCAAAGACGGGATGGGCCAGATTTGGCTGTTGGGCATATTTAGTCAACTGCTGGTCCAGTCGGCCATACGGCGTCTCTTTCTTTTGATTTTTCTTGCATGAGAATTTGATTTAGTCTCTATTTTGGAAAGAGCTTGAGGTCACCCTTTACATGGGTAAGCATTCACTCCCATGAGCACCTTATGAATGCATTCATATATTCAGGACAGTTTCCTGACTGCTGACCGTGAGTCATTGGCTCCGCCCTTAGCTGGTTTCATTTTAATAACACGGAAAATGATATAACTACTCCACTCACTCCTCAGCAGTGAGGTGGCCTTGTTCGTTACCAGACACTTTAAGTCCAGCTGATGGAACTGGTTCTTGAAGGGAGAACAAAATTCTTTGCTTATATGAACAAATATTGATGAGCCACACTGTGAAATAACAGAGGACTTCTGGCGTGGGTGTTTGCCTTGGCTGTTTGATAGGAATATCTCATTGTTGGCATGGGCTCTGATCTGTCCCTGGAATGGTCATCAGTGGTGCACAGAGGTCATGAACGCTCCCGATAAGGGCTGGCCTGAGCATTTGGATGAAACAGAGATTTAAGATCCCTTGTGGAAAATCCCCCTGCAGGTTAATCTTCGAGGCTGGTCCCTCTTTCCAATACTTACAGCAGGAATCCTTCTGAGTTCTGTTACAAGACAATAAATATAATAAGCAGGCACATACATTTTTATGAGAGACTTCACATGACTCCCGAGTCACTTCTCTGTAGGTATGGTCCTACGGTGGTGCACACTGGCTGAATCTGACTATTTTCTAATAATGTTGTCCAACTCAGCCACCACCACTTCTAGTCCTTGGCTTTTGTTTTGTAATCCTGTTTGTCCATCTGTTCTCTGCCCTTCTGGCATTGTTGCCTGCCTATTTTTATATTTGTCTGGCTTTTTGTTTTTCATTTTTCTTCTGGTAATTTTGCAACACCAGTCTCCTGCTAGATTTTCTATCTTGCTCCCCATCTGAAGCATGCTGTGAGGAATTCTAGAAGCAGAGGGAAACGCTGGGTCTTACCTCTCCCAGAGCTTGTGTCTCAGACTGAAAACACCCAAGCAGGCTTATGAAGGCACAACGTCAATCTTGTGTGTTTTCCCAGATCAAGTTTACCTGACAAGGAGGTGAAACTCTTCTACTTTAATCTATATGGATCTATTGGAGAAAAGTTTAACATTTTTGTGATTTTTTAAGTAAATATAAGAATGAATTGCTGAATACCTCTTTGGGTTCTGTCTCAAATTCTGTCTTCCCTGATGCTAGAGGACATTGGTGGAAAAGATCTGAGAAACACGGAATCAACAATAGAGTGTTGGGGGAGGGAAGAGGGGCACTCCCTTCCTGGTCTCTTGTACCCGATGCTTCCCTGGATCCTTCTGGTTCATCATCTCACCCAATCCTCTTAATACATGAGGCCACAGGGATATTTACTCCTTTAACCAAATCAAGGTTGAAAGAGCCCAACTCAGGTTAAGAGTGACAATTTTATTACCATTATATTAAGGAATTTTGTTAAAGCCACGCTTTAGAAAAGGAAAAAACGTTGAGTGTTCTTGCCTCCCTTGGAAGGTGACATTTTTGCATAATGTTAGGGCTAAATTGTGTCTTCCCCAGAATTCATAGCTGGGCGGGATGACTCCAAGTCCCTCAGAATGTGCCTGTATTCAAAGACAGGTCTTAAAAGAGGTGATTAAGTTAAAATGAAGTCATGAGGGGGATCCAATATGACCGGTGTCCTTACAAGAAGAAAAAACACACAGAAGAAGACTGCTAAAGAAAGAGGGGGAGGATCTGCACACCAAGGGGAGACGCCTACACAGAACCAAACTTGCTGATGCCCTAATCTGAGGCTTTCAGCTCCAGAACTGTGAGAAAATAAATTTCTGTTCTTTAAGCCACCAAAGCTGTAGAAATCTGTTACAGAAACCCTAGAAATACAAATCTTTCTATGTAAGTATGCGTTTATCTATCATCTATCTATCTATCTATCTGTCTGTCTATCCATCATCTACCTATCTACCCATCATCCATCATCTATCTATTAATCTATCTATCCACCCAACATCCATCTATCATCTATCTATCCATCCATCCATCCACCTATCCATATATCTATCCATCCATCTATCATCCATCAATTATCTATCATCTATCTATCTATCTACCCATCATCCATCATCTATCTATCTATCTATCTATCCACCCAACATCCATCTATCATCTATCTATCCATCCATCCATCCACCTGTCTATATATCTATCCATCCATCCATCACCCATCTATCAATTATCTATTTATCTATCTATCATCCATTTACTTACCTACCTATCTATATAGTCAATATAGATGAACATCTAATCCAAATAGAAAAGTCTGAAGAAGATATTTTTATTCGTCCCTATTTCCACTATTCTCACACAGCATCTATGTTAATGATAACACAGTTTCTCAACTTCATCCGTCTATGTTTGTAATGTTTCTATATGGTTGTAACAATAGCATACATACCCAAGAATGTTCTAAGATTTCCCCTGATCTTTAGCTCTTAAATATTTATAAAAACATTACAAAATGTAATTAATCCTGCTAAATTGCGTTATATTTCATTGGAGCTGTGTATTGAAATGTTATATATTTAATTATTATTTTTATATATTCATGGCATAAATACAGAATTCTTTTAGAAAACGTACACAGATTAGGAATATAATCTACAAGAATAATTTGAAAGTCACTCATAATTTCATCATCCAGAGATATCTGATGAGGATATTTTGCTCTTTGTGTTTTTCTTGTACATTTGCATGACTATGCACATGGACGCACAGACACTTACAAATATTGAATATACTTTTCTGTGCTCTTTACATAGGAAAGATACCAAATCTTTAGCTCTGAGGCAAATATTTTCAGAGATTTGGGTTTCTGTTTGCGCCTAAAGAAGTTTTACTTTTGTACGTTCCAATCTATTGCATTAGAATTTTTCTCCATCATTTTGGTGCTCCAAAACTACATTTCTGTCCTAAAATCGTGGAAGTGCTTACTTAAATGATACATGGCTTCGCTTTTTCCCATCCAAGTATTTAGTCTATCTGGAATTTCTTTCGCTACTGAGTATGTTACAGAAATCCACACTTGGATTTCCCAAGTCGCTGATAAACTCTCCTGATAATATTTGCTGAATTGCCTGCCCTTCCCCACCGCAGTAGCTCCTGATTTTTGGGTTATAAGTTTCCCAAATGCAGCGACTTCAGACAGCACCCGGTCATTAGCTCAAAGTGCTGTAGGTCAGAAGTCCAGGCACAGTGCGTCTTTGTGCCCTGCTGAGAGGACACGGCTGCAATCAAGGCAGCAACGGCTGAGTTCTCATCCCCAGGCTTTCAGGGGAACTCGTGCTTCCAGCTCCTTCAGACTGTTGGCAAAACCCATTTCCCTAACGTAAGACTGAGATCGCTCTTTTCTTGCTCACTGTTGGCTGGCTGGGGACTCTCAGCTACTACAGACTGCCCTCACATCCTTGCCACATGATCCCCTCTATAAACTCTTTCACGCTTTGACCCTTCAGGTAAGACTTAGTCACTTCGAACATCACCTCTGATTAGGTCAGGCCCACGTGGAAAAATCCCCCTCCTTATTAACTCAGTCAAATGATTAGGGATTTTTTTTGTAAATAGTTATTGTTATATTTTAGGGATGTGATCTGAATGTGTCATCATTCACTGTACAGAAAGCACAATTATTTCCCTTGTGGGAACATTTTTCCAAATACTTAGAGCAAATACAAAGAGCAGACCTTTTTTTTTAAAGTTAGATATCTACAAGGAAACTAACCTTGTCATATACTCTTATGCCACTCCATAAATGCCCAACCAATACAAATATACCACTCTTATTTTTAATATGAAGTTTATTGTCAAATTGGTTTCCTTTTTTTTTTTGATTTCCAATACTTTTTTCTAATTTTTAAAATTTTTTTTTGATTAGGGATTTCAACTGTATTTGTAAAATTCCTTCATGTTTGTCCTATAAGGGAACCTAACCAGGGGGGTGAAATTCATCATATTCACCAATCTGGCCCACTCTCAAGGGGAGGGAAACATGGAAGGCATGTATATCAGGGTTATGAGTCCGCAGAGCCATTCGAGAATTCTGCCTACCACACCAAGGTGTGACACCATCTTTACGATATGTTACTCTTCTTCACGGTTGTTCTCCAGTTCATGACCTGCTAAAGAGCTCCGCTGGTCCCGTGCTTACCTGTCCTCGAGCCCGTGTTGTATTTCCCTCACTAATACAGCATGACGTAGTTTCGTAATAGAGCCAGCCTACATACCTGTCCCCAACTCATATTTTTTTCCCTTTATTTTAGTGATTCATCTCTTACATATAACACCCCGCGCGCATCCCAACACGCATCATCCTTAATGGCCATCACCCATTTAGCCCATCCCCACCCAACACCCAACCGGCAACCCTCAGTTTGTTCTCTATAAGAGTCTTTTATGGTTTGCCTCCCTCTCTCTTTTTTATCTTATTTGTCTTTCCCTTCCCCTAAATTCATCTCTTTTGTTTCTTAATTTCCATTCACTGACTTATTTCACTTAGCACAATATACTCTAGTTCCATCCATGTCATTGTAAATGGCAGGATTTCATTCTTCTTGATCACTGAGTAATATTCCACTGTATATGTGTGTGTGTTTACATATACACATATGTGTGTGTATATATATATATGTATATATGTATATGTATACACACACACACACACACACACACACCCTACATCTTCTTTATCCATTTATCAGTCGATGGAAATTTGTGCTCTTTCCATAATTTGGCCATTGTTGATAGTGCTGCTGTAAACATTGGGGTGCATGTGCCGCTTTGAGTCAGCACTTTTGTATCCTTTGGATAAATACCTAGTAATACGTTGCTGGGTCATAGGGTAATCTGCTGAAAATAGTTGTTCGCATTCCCTTATATCATTTGTTTATTCTTTCAACTGACCTCTAGCATCATTGACTGTGTCTCCAGCCTCCCATCTAGAGACTGACCTATTCAAAATTTCATTTTGATCAATGAAAAGTACTCACTGATTGGGAGAGAATTTACCCCCTTTCCAAAATTTATTCTTTCTAAATAATCCACCGTATGTATTTCAAATATAATTAAACACATATATGTTGGGTGTCTACCCTGCATCAGGCAGAGATGAACAGAAAGAATCACGTTCCACGGAGCTGGCATTGAGGTGTGGGAGGCGGACGATAACTCAAGTGGGTGTGACGACGTGAGGTGATGCTAAGTGCCGTGAAGAACAGGGCAAAGTCACAGCAAATGACTGGCAGTGAGAACAGACAGCTTTGGATGAGGAAGAGAAACCTCTTTGAGATTATAGGCAATCTGAGACATGAAGAAACTGTCAGTCATGAAAAACCTTCAGAGGGAAAAGCATTTTTGGCAAAGAAACAGTATGTGCAAATGCCCCTAGAATGGGACAGGATGTAATCCAACAGGTGGGTGGGAACCAGATATCTCAATCAAGGTTTTTTAATGTGTGTATATATATATATATATATATACACACACATACATATACATATACATATATATACACATATATGTGTATATATATATATATATTAACATTTATTCATTTTTTAGAGTGACAGAGACAGAGCATGAGTGGGAGGGGCAGAAAGAGAGGGAGACACAGAATCCGAAGCAGGCTCCAGGCTCCGAGCTGTCAGTACAGAGCCCGACACGGGGCTCAAACTCACACATTGTGAGATCATGCCCTGAGCTGAAGTCAGACACTTAACTGACTGAGCCACCCAGGTTCCCCTTTAATATATATTTTTGATGAATAAATTCATACACTGTTCTCCATTTAGGCACTGTATACATTAAGGATGGATTACATATACTTTTTGGCTGTGAGTTCATTCTTCAAGTTCATACGTAGGAAATCTATTGATTTTGAGTGTATTTCTTTTGAAATGGTCACATTACTTAATCGTGATTAATTCTGCAAGTTCTTTAGTTCGTGTAAAAGTGGATTTTCTCTTCTCTTGCATTTCTGAGGTAGGCACTCGTAACAAATCTAGTAATAATCATTTTGCAATAATGGGAATATTGCATCTTGGTTGTAAAAGGTCATCGCACCTTTGATTTCTCTTCCATGTTTTAACACTTGTTTTATTTTTGCAAATCTCCGTGAGAAATATTCTCTTTTTTTGAAGTTTCTTTACTGATTTTGAGAGAAAGGGAGAGCACAAGCAGGGGAGGGGCCGAGAGAGAGAGGGAGAGAGAGAATCCCAAGCAGGTTCCGCACCTTCAGCACACAGCCCGATGCGGGGCTTGAACTCATGAACCATGAGATCACGACCTGAGCTGAAACCAAGAGTCAGAAGCTCAACTGTCTGAGCCACCCAGGTGCCCCTCTTTTGCCTTGTAATAAGTTGCGTTTTGCTTTAAAATGGAAGGCACAATTCTTTTTTGATGTTCTTGTGTTGGATATAGGAGCCGTTCCCAATTTGGATCTGTTCTAAATAAAGCCACTCTAGAGTGTTTCTTTCTTTCGGAGTTTTTGTTTTGTTTTGTTTTTCCTCTACATCATTTTCTTTAAATGTATGAAGGAGCGTAAGATTCATCGTGAGTTAAAAGGAATCGTTGGGGCCTCTGGGCTCTGGGCGGGGTACTCCAGCTGTTGACTTGCAATGGCCTGTCTGAGGGTTTGCTTTATAAATAAAGAATGTGATTATCTTGGAGGAAAGGTGACACTCTGTGGCAAAGGTGGGAAAGAGGGAGGGAAGGGAGAGGCTGACTGACCAACCCAGGCAGCATCTTGAGAACATGACTAGGAGTCTGATAGGTGGCTTTTTTGTTAGGTGGCTCCTGACCATGGGGAAATGGCTCTCCCTGTACAGGCAGAAGCTGGCATTCATAGTGACCTGAATCTGGATTCTGCGGTTGATTGGCTGAGCAACTCTAGTCCAGGAAGTTAACTCCTCTGAGCCTCGTTTTCTTCATGGAGGCTCTACCCTGTAGCTTGCAGAGGCTGCTATGAAGATTAAGTATGATCCCACAAAGTGCCAAGCATTAGGGCACCTGGCTGGCTCAGTTGGTTAACCCTTGATTTCGGCTCAGGTCATGACCTCGCACTTCATGAGTTCGAGCCCCGCCTCAGCACCGTCAGCCTGGAGCCTGCTTGGGATTCTCTCTCTTCCTCTCTCCCTGCCCTCCACCCTCAAAATAAATATGCTTTACGAAATAATAAAAGTGCTAAGCATCTAACCACGCACGGAACAAGTCCTCAGAAAAGCGATTTCCTTTCCGTCGCTTCCAAGCCCGCAGGAAACTTCTAGCTGCGATATGGTCTGCAGACGTTTCTGTTTCGTGTCCCATGCAGGAAACCAGCTCCGGGTAACTGGGAAGCATCATAACTGTGGGGTTTTGGGTTGTCGCTGTTTCTGTCATCATAAAATCCCCCTCATCATCCTGCCCGTGGTGTGGGTCACCTGGAGAACGGGACCTTTTCGTCTTCGGTCCAATTACATGTCCTGATATGGTAAAGCATGTAGGCAGTTACGTGCAGAAGAGACACGAAGTCCCTTGCACGCTAGGAGTGAGTGTGCTCATGAGTGAAAAACCACCCTGCCTGTGCCTTCTCCCTGTGCGGACGCTTCCCTGCTGGCTGCTTGCACCCCCTCTGCCCACCAGCCTGCTCCCACTGACCCGACACTTGTCATGATAAGCCTGCCTTACCCCTCCTGAGACCAGACTGCTGGCCTCTGCTTCTTTGCACAGACAAAACACCAAATTTCTCACGTCAGTTGTGTGGGTCGGGGTCCAAATTCTGCCACAGTTTTTAACCACCTATTTGGAGACCGTTTCTCTAGAATTTATTCTTTCTTCTTCCATGCCATTTCGCAAAGAAGGGGCTATTTAGGAAGTGAAATGTAAAATCGAAGGAATTATCAGGGAAACGTAAAGCACAAATGCTATTAAAATTCATGGTCCTGCCCCTGGATAGTTTTGTTGAAATGACGCGGGCAGGTCAAACCTTCCCGAGGTACAGTCACTGCGCTGTCTTTGAGGACTTCGTTAATGCCGGCCTGGACACTATCCAGCTGTCACAGGGCACCATTCGTGGGGGGCCAATTTTTGCCCATATACATATTAAGTGTCTGCGGTGCAAAAACAAAACAAAACAAAACAAAACAAACAAAAAACTGCTGCGGCTCTTTGACATGGAGTCAAATAATCACACCGTATTTAGGATCTGACAGACCCCACTGTAAAGCTCATCCCTTATACATAAATAACTCTCCCTGAACTCAATTTTGTATCTGGGAAAATGGAATGGGAACATTTGTCAAATGCATATTTTTTTTAGGGTGTCAGTGGAATAATGCGTATTTTAGGCAGATAGGAATTTTGTAAGTTTAGGAAATTGGTTTAACTGCTATTTCTTGGGTCTCCGAAACAGCATCATTGCCATCAGTTGAATGTTTATGGCTTCTGCTTTGAGCTGCGGCTTCAAGGACAAAGCCCTCATCACCGCGTGCAAAGCTCACTTCCTTCTTTAAGACTTAAAAACAATGATCCTTCCAGTGAGGTTTTCTAGGTGAACCAAAATTGACTTCCTTTTGTTAAACCTCTGCTTGGCCCATCCCATCCACACAGCCCTGCCACTGAGGGCCACCTGTTTTTCTTCTGAGCCCCAAACAACACAGCTTTCTGAAGCAAGCCCGGGACAGACTAGAAGCTTCCTCCGGCGTGTTTAGGAGGGCCTGGAGATTATCCATTTGTCCCTGACTATTGTCTGGAGGTGCATTAGAGCTAGGTTTATGACCCCACAACCAAGTAAGCACTGCACAGAAGCCTCCAGCCCCAACCCTCTGTGTGGTCACGCTGCTTCACTGTACATCTTAAGGGTGGAGTTCTCAAGGGACAGAGCCTGAGACAGAGATTCACACGCAAGTGACGTATTGAGACAGAAGCATGGAAAAGAAGGTGGAAAACAGGGGGAGGGTATCCGAAGGAGCTGGGCAAGCCTGTAACTGCAGGGGAGTCTAGCTTATCCTAGATCCCATGGGGAGCTCTGGAACATAAATGGTACCACAAGGTCGGTCCCCTCGTGACATGGACACCAGCCTTCGGTCGCCACCTCTCGGTCACCTATTAGCTGAAGGTACCCATGCCGTATGTGGGTGGAGAACACGATTTGTACTCTAGGGGCAGGCGTTTTGCGGGAGAAGGCACGGGACACTGACCAGAAGCCCGTTAATTCAAGAACGGGACAAGTGCTGTGGTGGAGGGCGGTCCACGTGTGTATGGAGCCCCAGCCCAAGGAGCGCAGAGACCAGCATCCCGTTACAAGGCGTGGAACATACACGGAACCTGTCACCCACGTGGAACCCTGGGCTGGGCTGCCAAATGCCCTGCCTCTGGCTCCCGCCTTCCTCCCTCTTACATCTTAAGCAATATCTCCCTCAGCCAAGGAGTCGGGCTTTGGAGCGAGACCAGATGGTTTGAGGCCCTCTTCTTCCATTTATTAAGAGTAGGACTTTGGGCAAATATCTGTCTCACGGGATTTGGCGAAGATCAAGCAGCCGGTAATTTTAAGGCACTGAGTACGATGCGTGATATGTTAGAGACAGGACGTGGTACCTGTTCGTCAGCTTTATCCATTGTCACCAGCAACTCCATCGTCACCTTCGTCATCGTCATCCCCATATCCCCTCCTCCTCCCCCCTCCTCCTTCCCCTTCCCTTTCATCACAAGATGCCCCAGACTTCTTCATCCCAGATACCTTATGCCTCAAATAGAAGAAATCCCTCACCAGAGTGGTTTAAACAATAATAGGAATTTATTGGCTCGTAAAGTTGTAAAATTCACAGCCATCTAGCTTGAGGTGAGGATTGATCCAACAACTCAGACAATATCAGCTCGATCCGTTTCCTCTCTGCCTCTCGGCGCTGCCTTTCACAATGTGAGTGTTACCCTCTGACACGGTGCAATAGTCCTGGCAGTTCTGGTCCCTTCCAGCCGTCGCAGACCTCAAAACCTCACACCGCACCGTCCAGGAAGGGAGAGAACGTTCCGAGGGATCCTATGGAAGTGAAAGGAGGCATCTCTTACCCAGAATCCCCAGCAAGCGTCTCACATTTCACTGGCTTTGAGGAGATCGTGTACTCACTCCTGGACCAGTCACAGCGGCAAGAGGAGTCGGGACCATAATGGGTGAGACTAGAGAGAGCCCGTTCTTGAAAGTGGGGAGGGGATCTACCACACTGACGTCATATGACTGAGAATGGGGGTGCCCCCCAAACACGCCAAGTGCTATTTCCAGGTGGTGGTTGGCTGGAGGGAAGAGAACAAGTACCCAAATGTCCCTTGAACTAACCTGTCACGTGCCGTTCCCTGTGCCTCAGGCAATTCTCCTACCTTCATTTTCCATCTCATTCTGGCCCTTCTGTGCCCAGTTTCGTGCCTCTCCCAACCTCTCCTTTCTGGACTACCTTGGGTGTTCCTGCTGTGGGTGCCCCTAACACCTCCCCCTCTAAAAACACCCGTCTTCCCCGGGACTTATATCATTACACCTGAGTCACCTGTTTACATGTCACCAACCCATTGGATATACGTTTCGGGGAGCAGGAAACTGAGTCAGGCTGTGGTAATTGCGCTAAAAATTATTTGAAAAGGGAATGCAGGAATGGGTGAATGAGTGGCAGAATGAGTGAGTGGGTGGTATGGTGAGTGAGTGAAATGACCTGGGCTTTGATCTCAACCCATTAAGGAAATAACTGTCTCACTTCCTACAGTCCAGGCAAACCAGGGGAGATCATGTTTTCCTAGCTACCAGTCAGAATTGATAGAGGTTCCTGATTTGAGAGAACAAACAAACAAACAACAACACTGAGGCTGGGGAGGAAACCAGTTTCACACTGTGAGAAAGAATCAGGGGTACAAAAATAGCAAATGGGTGCAGTTAACTGTGATTTAAATATCGGTCATTAAAGGACTGTCTCAGCCTGAATTACTAGAGTGAGTTCCAAAGCAAAGACCCTGTATCATCAGATAAAGATTGACCATTGGCCACGGTGCTATGCCAGATGACTAAATCGGGTCTCCTCCACCTTCTCCGGACCGTCCCTCCCTTCGAGTTGACGTTCCAGAGACAGTCACGAATCTGGAGGTACACTCAAAGGTAAGCCAGCATAGACTTAACCGGAAACGGAGCTCAGGACTGTCTTTGGCAGGCATCTCCCCCTAACCAGGAAACTGATCATTAATATCTACTGTGGGGCTTACATCAATGCAATCGTCCAGGGGTTCGGGTAAAGATAAAACTTCATCTGATATTTAAAAAAAAAAAGTCTGCATCAACATCACGATATACACGAGGAGGAACATCAGTGGCCATCAAGGGAGTGGAACGTAATCAGGACGTGTAGCCTTTATAAGGCTCTTGGCATCTCACAGACGACTTGGCATTTGTGATCCCATACCCTGATCGACCAAATGGGAGGAAGACACTGCTTCTCCCATCTTACAGAAGGCAAAACCGAGCCTCAGAATACCAACAGGACTGGTGCAAAGCTGGTAATAATTGCCCATCTAATGATTTGAATTCAGATCCTCAGATCGTTCCTTTTTTTTTTAATTTTCTTTTTAAAATTTTTAAAAATTTTTATGTATTTATTTATTTAGAGAGAGCACAAGTAGGGGAGGGGCAGAGAGAGAGAGAATCCCAAGCAGGCTCCGCCCCAACAGTGCGGAGCCTGATGCGGGGCTCGAACTCACGAGCTGTGAGATCATGACCTGAGCCGAAGTCAGACGTTTAACTGACTGAGCCAGCCAGGCGCCCCTGAACTCACATCTCTTATACACTCAATACAATTACTCACTCTCCTCCTATGTCAAATGTGAGCAGGATTGAAAGAATCGTAACTTTTGATAAAGAGTGGTTTGGTACAGAACGTCGAGCATGTCAGTCAGAGGATCACTTGTGTGTGTACATGTGTGTGCGTGCAGGCGTGCAAATATGGTATGCGTGTGCACACGAGTGTGCATGTGTGTTTAAATACGCACATGTGTGCATTGTCTGTGTGATTATGTCACGTGAGCGTGTGTGTGTGCAGATACATCTATGTATGCGCATGCATGCTAAACAAATCAAAATAACAAACAAAATAACACAAAAAAACGCCCCCTGGAAGTCAAAAAAGAGAATGATTTTCCAGCAGGTTCCTGCAGAGCCCTTCTCTTTATTCCTGAGAGGTTCAATTAACGGATGCAAGTCATAAAACAGTGCATTTTCTCCCTGCTATGATGCATTGTTTTTAATCTCACTGCCTTGTATTATATCACATTCCTATAATTCTTCCAACAGGAAAAGGCTTGTTTCATGAAAATATAGTCCCCAGCATTTGAAATATAAGTTCACATGCAGGCAACATATATATCACCGAGCCGGCAAACTAACTCACTTACTTAATCCACTAAACTTCAGGTGCTTCCTATATTATGTGAAATGGCTTGAAACAGGCAGAAGCTGCCAGGACCCATCACGGCTTCTTTGCTCAAGAGAGACAGGGAGCAGGGAGGAGGCGGGAGTGGAAGTTCCCTCTGTGGACGCCACAATAACATGTCTTTCATTTATTACCCAGTGTCAGAACACTGGGTAATGTTCATTGTGCATGCACAATAAATTACTATTTACCTGGCAGTGCCTTTGATAAGCCCGTCTCCTCTCCCTCTTTCTGTCCACGCAGCACGGAGCAGCGAAACCCCTTTGCCTATAATTCTTATTAAGGTGATACCTTTTCTGAATAAGAAAGTACACACTTCCAAAGCCCACACTCTCTGGGGTTTTTGAGGGACATTGTTTTTATTGGTTCCCTTTTATTCCTCCCACCCCGCTGTGTTTTAATGCTATAGTGACTTCTGTGTATACACCTCTCATATTGAAATGTCGGCGGCTGCAGATATATGCAATATTAAAGAGCGCTTATGAATTTTTGACATCTAATTAGTCGCTACCCAGTTAACATGTCAGGACTCAGAGGGATTAGGGAGGCAGCCCTTTCTGAATAAGTTACAGCGAGGCCCCTGTCCTTTTCATGTATTATTCTTTAATGTAGGTGGTGATTATTTGGCTGTGATTAATTGATGAAGCTCATTGGTCTGGCAAGTGGTACCGAATTCACCATCCCTCACTTTTATTTCTCTCCGTGGGGCTCCCCCCACTTCTGCGGAAGGACTAGCTTCCTTCCAGACAGTCAGGCCTCTCCCTGTGCAGCCGTTGGGGTGGTGGGGCCGCTTGGGGGCCTGGCCTTGACCTCTTGCGGCTCCTTCGCCCCCCAGGTCAGCCGTGGCCTTTGTGTCCCGCCCGCCCCCCTCGCCTGCCCCCACGTGGAAGCCCCACGCCCTGCAGCCCCAGCCGAGGCTCCTCCGACCCGGCGCAGCTCCCCTCAGCTTCAGTTCCGGGTGCCCCCCCTTCTCCCATCCGAGTTTTCAAGCCGCGCTCAGGGCGCCTTGAACACCTGTAGCACCCCGAGGCCTCGCTTGGCTCCCGGGTTCTGCTGCCTGCCCAGACGCCAGGTGACACTCGGGGCTCTCCAAGGCCGCTCCTGCCATTGTCTCCAGCTGTGGGGCCCCCAAGAAACCACAAGGGTGAAGAGGCACACAGCCTCCTGGCACCACCCGGTCTGCCCCTGGGGCTGAGGGACACCAGGCCCTAGAAGAGGCAGCCACACGAGCAGTCGTGGAGGAGAGGATGTGCCGGCTGCCTCCGAGGGCCCTGTCCCCCCATGCCCAGCACCCCCGCTCTGAGGGCACGGCCCCCCCCATGCCCTGCACCCCCCCCTGCTCCGAGGGCACTGGTCCCTTGTGCCCAGCGCCCCCGCAACCCTGCGCCTCCGCCCCAGGGTGACTGGACAGCCTTCCCTCATTCTGCAGGTCACCCTTCCCAGGCTCAGTGCTCCCCGAGGCCGCGGTCCGGCCTCCCCGGGCTCCCCCAGCCGGGGACTGGTGCTCTCTGGGGTTGGCGGATCTCACTGTCTTGGGTTTGAAGATGGTCAGGGATTTGTAATTTTCGAGATAAAGCAAGCAGGGAAGGGGTGTGTGCTCTACAGCCCTGTGTTTAGACAGGGGGCTGTGGAGAAGGTTGGTTTTTCTGCAACTTATGACTCCCTTCAACACACCTGTGCACACGCACGGGCACACATAATGCGCACATGGGAGCACACGCATGTAGACACGCACAGGGACGCACACACACAGACACAAACGCTTGCACACACACACACACACACGCACAGACACCCACCCTCTCCCCGCTGGCTTTCCAAACAAAGCTTCTGCCCTCAGACTTTTCTACCCTGGCCTCCTGGTTTTACGGGCAAATAATTACTTTTTGCAAAGCAGATTCACCCCCGTGACAAACCCCCCGCGTCCAAATCTATAATTGGGGCGGTTAGAGCTGCGGCCCATTTGTCTGTTTAAACGCGCCAACTCTGGACAAACCATCCTAAAAATGTGTAATTATAAATAAACCTTCACCTACCTCAGCTGGCGGGGTTTTTAATGACGGCACTTGATGTCAATCAAGGCCAGGGCTGGGCGTGCGTGTGGGGGGCCATTCCAGAAATTTCGCGGACATAAGCCGTTCCCCTTATTCTGTTATGTGTATTTAAAAGGGGGAGAGGGGAGAGGAAGCCGGGAGGGGAGAAGGGGAGAGGGGCTGGGGATAGAAGATGGCAGGGAAGGCATTTTAGCCAAAGGGCAGTGTCCCACCAAGGGGAGAGCCGGGCCCCCACGCCCTGACCCTCTCCCCTCTTTGTCTCCCCGGCCCTTCCCCGCGTGGGGGTGAGCAGCGAGCCAGGAGTGGGTGTCTATTCGCGGCTGGAAGGGGTGGGGGTCGCTGGCGCTCCTGTGGGGGCGAGGCAGGGGGGCAGCAGGGAGAGCAAGGCTTGGGGGGGGGGGGTCTTAAGAGGGAAAGTAATCAATGGATGCGTATTCACTTTGTCCTCCGAGGCGGATTCTACCCGAAGGAAACACTGAACTTTGTAGTGTGAGCAGCAGCTGAAATTTAGAATTATTGTTTCCTTCTAACAGAAGACTCATTTTCCACGGCCACATTTGCAGCATAATAAGCTTTTTGTTATTTTTTCAATTAGAGTCAATTGACCTAACAAAATGCTTGGCAATTAAGTGATTTTTGTAATGGTCCGGGGGTAATTTAGCCGAGCTTGTCAGCTGTGTTTCATGAAGCCGAGATGTCTTTTTTTTTTTTTTTTCCTCGGCTTCTCTCTCTCTCCCTCTCTCTCCTCTCTCTCTCTCTCTCTTGAGCATAATGGCTCATAATTTCGAAATCTTTTCCTTCTGTTTCCCTCACAATAATTCGCAATTACAGGAAGTTGTTGGAGGTGATTTTTTTTTTCTACCTTGCCTTTTGAGTCAGTAATTTTAAATAAAATGTACATACTTATAAAAAGGCAGCTATTACTGAAATCACTTTTTGTGTAAACTCAATTATTTTATGAATAGTGACACCAGCTTATATGGGTCCCGCTCCCGAAGGCTGAGGCATTATTATCTTCAGGGTAAAAGGTTTGGAACATTCAGAGCACTCTTTCCAAATCGCACCAGCTTTCAATAAGGTAAACACAACTCGGGGCGAGCGGGAGGCGGCCGGGTTACCTGGGCCTGAAAAAAAGACGGAGGGAGGCATCATCTGCAGCCTCCTGGCCGCCCCCGCCCCTCGGCAAGTCCTGGACTTGAGCTTCTCATTCTCTGATTTATGAGGGGATTTCTCATTTGCCTAATTGATGCATTTTCTTAAGACGACATCTGGAGTTACATTTCCCTTTTAAAAGGCTGCCGTTAGATCTGATGACTGGATCAGATGTTCCTTCGTTGGATTACTATCTGTTTATACCTTTATGAAAAAAAAAACACACCAACAACAAACAAACATATTCCGTTTGAATCTGCGTGGTGCACACTTCTAGAAACAGCCAGGAAACTGTGTGCCCTTGTTCTTTCGAACAGTTTTGGCAAAAGGAGGTAATGCGAGTCCTCGTGGGGCTGCGTGTTATCGAGCTTCATCTGTAACCTTTAGAAGGCGCACGCATGCTTCTGGGTTACTAGACGTGGTTCACGCCAGTCTCTGGTCTCACACCTGAGTTAGAATCCCCTGTTGACTTCTGTTGGTCCCCATTGTGAAAAACAACTTAAAGGCGACTCACTTGACTCCTTGGCGGGAAACCTTCCAGTAGGGGGCAGTAGGAGAGCAAGCCAGCCAAACTCCATGTTGGCTAGCTAGCCCTTCACCGGGGCAAGACCACCAGCCCTGAGAAACCCATCGCTTCCTGGCGAGACCCAGAGCTAGAGAGTTCCATCAGTGCTTACCACGGGTTTTGAGCTGGCTTCCCAATTCGTCCTGGACAATGTCTACTCAAATGCTCCTCCCTCTCCACTGAGGGTCTCTGTCTTTCCAAAGGGGCTCAGCAGGCTGTGGTTTTTGCCGTGTGGGCGCTAGGAGCTCCGGGCAAATCCCCTCCCAAGGCTGCTGAGGCAGCACTGGGAATGGGGACTTCTCGGCTGCTGAGGCTCTCGCGAGGCCTAAGGAGACAGATGTCCAGTGCCATTTGACTCATGCTGAATTACTTGACACCCAAATTGAGCCATTATTTCCTTTTCCTGCGTCTCAATTTCCCCAACTCTAAATTGGGGAGGTCGGGCTAGATACCATCTGCAAAACAATGGCACATTCATTCATTCTTTCCTGCCTGCACTCTGTCGTTCATTACTACACGCATGCATTCATTCATGCTTTACTGAATGCATGTTTATAGGGGAAGACACATTTTGTGTGTTAACAGGGTCATAGTATTCTTGGATTCGAAGTGATCGCCTCTTAAAATATGGGATCTTAGCTCAACTCCAAGTGGTTTCTTTATGTGACTATTTTATTATCATCATTACTATCATCATCATCAGTTGTAAAAGTTGTCCTCATCAAAGACATAAAGAGATGTTGGAGACGTAGACTTGTTTCTCGGCGTTTAATGAGGTGTGTGCTTTCCACGGTGACACTCTACTGGTATTTTGAGATATTGGGACGTCTCTCCCTATTTCTCTGGTGGTCAGGGACGGCGCTCGGTGTGGTTTAGTTTAGATTCTAAGTCACAATGGTTTGGCCTGGGCTGGGGCTGGGCCAGGCCCCGCAAGGCTTTGATTAATCCACTGCACCTCTCATTTTCCTGACTATGAAAGGAGAAGCTTCAGTTCTGAATAAGCATCTTGCGGAAGAAAGAAGCCAAAGCAGAAAGTATTAAACTTTCATCCCACACCATAGGAGAGATGTAGTTATTAAATTTCAGCTGCTTATCAAACTGATATAAAAGTCATTTTGCATGATTGCTTTGCATCCTCAAATCTTCTGCTTTTATTTGCAATGCATCTCTGTGCTTTCTTATTAGAAAAATACTCAAAGGATGAAAAAGCTGATAATATTATTCAGTTTTGACAATTAGGTAGAAAAAACCATTCGAAGAAGTGCTTTTTTATTGCAGCTGGTAATAATATCGGGGGTCCTCTTGATAGCAGTCTATACTGATGCTACCCAAGGTGACACTGGTTTTATCTTCTAATTGTCACGTACCGGTTGTGCTGGATCCGAGCAAGGGAGGCCATTGCCAGTCTTTTCATCGGTACGTATAACTCCGGTTTACGTGACACGTAGAAATACACTGAGCCCCTTGCATTTGCTTATTCTTGTCTTTATGGCTGGTCCACTACGCTTATAGGACCCCGGAAAGGGACATTGGCCATTCTTTCAGTGTGTCCTTGTTGAACAATTACTGTGCGCTGGGAAATGTGTTAGGGCCCACGGAAGGAAGTCCAGGCAGGAGTCCGCCTACAACTGAATTACATTTCTTCTTCTTCGATGAACTGGCCTTAGTTTACTTTTAAATTGCGTACATATGCAGCTTTATAAGTGACGCGGACATTCACACGCGGGTAGAGATGTGGTATATTACCATCGCTTTGCTAACTTCCCATGGTCCGTAGAAATCCAAATGGTTTCTTTTTATCTGTTAGCCAGTTTTAGAGACCCGACTGGTAAGGTGAACTCTCTCTAATAGCTTTCTGAGCTAGAGACTCACTTTCTCATTGGACAGCAACGGGAACTGAAAGTGACTTGCCCGGGGTCACAGAGCTGGTGCGTAAGTCCAGCCTGGTCTGTGCCCCCGTAAAGAGAGAGTGCCATTTTGGACCTGGCCTATTGGCAGGAGTTCCCCACCCCCCCACCTCCAGATTCTTCTTCCCAGAGTCTCCACTATCTTTTGGTTGCGGTTTTTTGGAGACGTCAGCACAACTCATCATGGCCCACTAATGAAGGTAAGTGTCAGGCCTTCCAGAGCAAAGATGGGGCAATGGGAGGCCCGCCCTCCTCACCTTCCTTCACACCCTCCCATCTATCTACCCTGCTCTCAGGTAGGGAAAGAGGCCTTGTTACCCCATCCATGGGACTCATACTGATACGGGAAGGGGAAACTCCTGAAATCCAGTCCTGGGGAGGTCAAGAGCCCTTGGCGGAAGAGGGGAGTAGCGGCCCCACCCAGGGGAAATAGTTCTCATTGAAACTCAGGAGCGATCAGAATTAACTCAAGATTTACTGAGCACCTGCTATGAGCCAGACAAGGTTCTTGGTGCTCAGAACGGTGAAAGGAACGAACAGGGGCAAAGCTCTCGCCTCCAGCTGGCAGTCAGGCACAGTAGCATCTAAGAAGGCCGTGAGTGCTACAGACCAAGTTATCAGTGAGCAAGGTAAAGGAGAAGAGGGAAACATTTCCATATTGGACAGCCTGGTCAGACACGCGGGAACCAGCCCCAGATCCGTCTTGGGAAAGTCTTCTCCTCCCTGTCCTCCCTCGGTCTCACGTGTCATGATTCTGAAAGAGGAAGCGGAACTCAATCAAAGGTTTCCAAACTTGGGTGATCTTAGGAATCACTAAGAAGAGGTGTTTTTTTTTTCTTCCTTTGTTTTTGGTGTTTGCAGGTTTTTGTATGCAATCCCAACTCACCTATAGTTTCAGGCTATGAGGTTATTATGATCCAGGGCCTAGGAATCTGCATTTTTGTTTTTTTACAAAAGGAGCCCAGGGAATTTCAGGCATGTGACCAAATTTGAAACCCTGGGCTAAGTGGCTGGGTGCACCATAAGGGCGCCATAGCCCTTATAATCTCTGTGACCTTGAAATTATTCCTGAACACAGGAGTATTCTTTATTCCCAGGGTTGTTAATGGGGGTTAACTGATCCAAGGTTTGTTTAGTCTAGCACCTGGACCAGGTCTCAGCATATCTCTGGAGCCCACTGTTCCCTTTCTAAGCCACCTTTCCGTTCTAACATCAAATCCTATTTCTCTGGAATGATGAGCACAAGACAAAGACATCTGAAGAAGCAGCAAACTCTACAAGGACTGAGAAAAGACGAGAATACGGAATTGGATGAGCGGTTACCCTGCCGAGAAAGAAAAAGGACTCTAAGCCATAATTCAGGCGAGCCAATGTTATCAACGTGGTTCACAAAATACGCCTGCAGTTAGCGGAGATGCTGAAGAAAGGCTGGACTTCAGTGTTTCCATAATGAGTGCATGCTATACTGGATGAGGTTTGATTTCCTCCAGGTCGGGGGTGAGGGAAGGTGGCGATCCTTGCGTCTAGTGGGCTCCCGGCAGACAAGCACCGGCATGGCTCCTGCCCCTTCGCGCAAAGCTCTGACATGCCACCCCTGCCCTCAGTGGCCTGGGTGCTAGGCAGAAACCTTTGTCTTGTTCATCACCTAGGCTCTGACCGAACTGAAATTGCATTTGAGGAGACAAAAATGAAGCAGAAACAGAGATGCCAGAGATCCCCCGCCACGTAAATATTCATGGATGGAGGCGTAGAATGGTCCCTTCCACTTTGGTCTCCCAGGAGGGCTCCTTCTCATTCCCCCCACCACCGTCTCACCTTCTCTTCTCTAGTATATATTTTCATAGGACTTACTCCCACCCGATAGATCATCTCTTTCACTGTTGGTTGTTTTCTGTAGGCCGTCTCTTCCCCTGATGGGAATGAAAATTCATGGGAGTCAGGGCTTTAGGCTACCATTGCATCATAATAGGTGCTCAATAAATATTTTTGGAATGAATTAATTTCAACTTACTCCTGGGTTCTTACTTACGGATGTCACATTCTTGCCTTGTTACTCTTTGCCTTGCGTTTCCCTCGCCCACTAAGCTGTCATCATCATGCTATACCTAGCTGATAGAAAAAGGCAATTCAATTTCTTTAATCTTTATTTTTGAGAGAGAGAGAGAGAGAGAGAGAGAGAGAGCATGAGCAGGGGAGGGACAGAGAGAGAGACGGAGACAAAGAATCGGAAGCAGGCTCCAGGCTCTGAGCTGTCAGCACAGAGCCCGACGCGGGACTTGAACCCACGAACCGTGAGATCATGACCTGAGCCGAAGTCGGACGCTTAACAGACTGAGCACCCAGGCGCCCCTAGAAAATAGCAATTCAGAAAGAAAAGAAAAACAAAGGAGAAAGAATAGACTAGTAGAAAATTTAACACAAAGGTATTCAATTTAGCATTATCGTCTTTATACATTACAGTGGATGCCCAGACACTGTATAGATCTTCTAGCTTGCATTTTCATTTGGGGCACACTTTTATAGAATCCACCATGGTAAGGACAGAACAGGATTTTAACGGCCAAGGGCAATTGGCAGATTGGTTTGTAAAATTGCCAATTTCTAATATATTACAGGGACGCAGAAAAGAATGAAACATATTTGCAATGAGTCAAATATAGATTTTATTTTTGAAAACATACTTTGATTAATTTCAGGTACCTAATTATCTCCTCAATTTAACAACTATGTCTGTTTCAATGACAGCTTTTAAAAATATTTGACTCTAATAAACCTCCCCTAAAAACTTGTTATGCCATTAATTTGATAATATTTTTTAATGGGACTGTTCATTTGGTAACGAAAACCTAGTGCGTGCCTTAAGAAGTCAGTCCCTTCAAAAATGGGATCCAAAATAGTATTTTACTATCTTCTTGCCAAAATGGCTGTGTTGGGTGTCCACATCACCATCTAGTCTGATGGCCTTGGGTGATGTCTCTCAGAGACCCTACAAAGCCCTCAGGTCCACATGGACTCCAGCTGTGCAACTGATCCGCAGTGCAGTTTGGTCTCCTACACAAACACAACTTGAGAAACTCAGGATCCTGCCATTGCCCACATGTTCTCGATAATGATGATGAAGATGTCTCTAGTGGAGAGATATAGATATTCCTTCCTTTCCTTAAGGGATTGTTTTTCATTAGTAACAGCAGATTAAAGAGGACCAGTGACTAAGAACAAATAGGTTTCTCCATTCCTAAGGTGTAGCGTGTCGAGTGTTGGCCCGAGAGCCAGAAGAAGGTCTAGATTCTAAGCCTAATCTGCCAGTGACATTTCTGTTCAAGCCCCCATCTCTATAGTTATTTACTGAGAATCTGGGTCCAGTATTGATATTCGATCAACTTACAAGGGTAAAACAGCATGACCGTGGACCAAATTTTGGACTTTCTGGAAATTCAAGCCAGCGAGCACGTTTCTAACGAATGTTCTGTACCAGGCCGGAGTACTGTATTTCCTCTGGGGAGTGGAATTAAAACATATGCTTACATGTATGCGTACACACGGACATACTCCAGCGACCGCCCACAGGAGGATTACAATTGGAGACACAATATCATAGAGGAAGAAAAATGTAGAAGTTCGGGACTCCGATCTCAACACCACCCTTCGGGGTCTCTGTGACGGGGGACAAGTTGCTCAGTCTCCTTGACCGACAATCTCTGCATCTGAAGACGGGCCGTTCAGACATAGGCACGGTGGGGTAGTTACAGAGCCGAAGGGGGTCCATTCTGATAGACCGCCCAACGGGCCCAGGCACACAGTAGGTGCTCGGTGAAGGGCGGCTGTGATGGTGACGACGACATTGATGACGACGGGGACAGAAGGGTCCAGTTGTAGCATTCCGTAAATAGGTTTTGCAGGACAATAGGAAATCTCGGCTCAGAAGCTGTAAGTCAGGGGCCTGAAGGCTATGAGTCACCACTTTGGTTCGTGCCTGTCAGTTCATTTTTGAGAATCCACAGAAATAGAAATGTTCTATCAGACCAACTTGGATTGCCATCTGGCCCACACATTTTCCTGGCACGGCCCGAAGGCCAGCACTGCTATTCTCCCCTCCAAGCAAAACCCCAAGTTTAGCAGAGCAAAATCTGGTGCTGAAATGCATCAAGCATAGCATTGGTTAATTATCACGATTAGCATATTAGTAGTAGCTAAGGGGCAATGAATAAGAATAATAATTGAATCTGGGCTTATAGTAGTTAATGTAACTACTAGTTATATTAATACGAACTGCTAGTAAACTGTTTAACAGCAGCACCGATAGGGAACACTTTATACATTTTAAAAGGCTTTCACCTTTATTAGCTTGTTGAGCCTTCCTTTGGCTATATTATCATCCTTAGTTTTTCTTTAGGGAAACTGAGGTTTCAAGCAGTTGAGACGTATCCCAGGTGATGAGCTGATACGCAGAAAATCTGGAATGGGAAAGTCTGGCTTCCGGTTTCGTGTATAGCAAGCCCTGGAGATGGCGACAGGAAAGACAAATTCACAAAATAAAGAAAGCACTTCTTGGCTCAATCTCTGAGTGCCCCAGGATGCCAGCCAGGGCAGGAAGGAGCTCAGCCCTCATCAAATTTGACTCTCTCACACAAATGAGGAAACTGAGGCCCAGAGAGGCAAGCGACTTACTTCCAACGAATAACCTATGACACAGATTCCAAATTGATTTTTTTTTTTAATTTCTGAGTTCCCCAGTCTTGAGCCCTGAAAGTGATCTTTTAAAAAAACTTCTGTGAGCTGAACATCAAATGGTCAAGTTTCTTAAAGGTACATATTAGCTCATCATTTAGCTCAAAACCATGGTCTAGTGCTATATTTCCAAAAATGTGTCCCATTCAACTCGAATTCGGTAGCGTAGTATTAGCGATGATGGAAAAATGGGATGTCTTGGTCAATTACTTTGAAATATTCTGAGTTAAACATAAATTAAACAGGTTTTTTTTTTATTGCTGACCTTTTTGTTTTTATACCTTAAATATGCAAATAGTGGGCTACGTCCCCATCCATCTTTGACCATGAAGTCCTATGCGCTCAGAAAATCCCTCGAGACTCATGTTCCAAAGATCAGCTTGGGACACTTGGGCTCAGTGACATTTTCTACAGGGTTTTGGTGCACGTGCTCCGTAGCAGATAATCCTGATACATGAAAGTCTGCTGGGTTTACTTCTCAATCTGTGGCCAACTTATAGAGGGTTGAAGTCCCTAAAAATATAAACTGCGGATATAAGGAAAGCCATACTGATCTTGTTTTATTTTAACTGCAATGACTTTCCAGGCAACTGAATCCACTCTGCGGGAGCAGATTCCAAACCTCCTTCTCGGCCCTAAAACTCCCCATAAGTGACACTCTTCTCCCGCCGCTGTTTACTAAGTGCCTACGATGTGCCAGTTTTCACACACGTTCTTGCTATTTTAGGCTCCCACTTCTGGATCTGGGCACCTGAGAAGAAAACATGCACAGAAGGGTGAATATTTATAGGTCTGAGGCTCCGCATCTAGATAGCTGTGCTTGAACAGATAATTGCTAACAATAGTCCTAATCCCTGAATGTGATCACATAAAGTGAGGGGTGACCTCAGCCATTCCTTCGAGGTGTCCTAGATAATGCAGCTATGCAAAAGAGAAAAGAAAGGACCAACGATGCTGGCCTTTGACGTGAGGAGAACTTTTTATAGTAAAGAATATTAAGAATAACTGGAAAGAAACGAGAGAAGTCCAGGAGATTTGGCCAAAAGCTTGGTAACATTTGCCGTTCTCAGAGGCTTCTTTGATTTACTATTAACCCTTCAAATTCACAGGCTTTGAAATTGAAGAGTTCTTAGTGGTTAAAAACTTGGCTTCAGCTCTGTTCTGGAAATCTGATTGTTTGTCTGTTTGCTTTTTTACGATCTTTTTAGGGAGAAAAAAAAAATGTTGACATTGAACATTGCGTGTGAATAAACAGTTACAGGATGGCTGAGGGTGTGGTCATTCTGACTTAAATTCTAAACATTTCAATTTGTTTTACATTTCCAATGCAGCATAGAAACTCATCCCTTGCTCCATTTTGAACAAAACAAAACAAAACAAAACAAAGTCAGAGACAAAAACGAACAAACAAACAAATATCAGCCAAAGTACTGAGTTTGAAAGCGTGTTCCAGGAAACTGTAACTTTCTTTCTCAAAGACCTGCACGTATTGATTTTTTCCTTTGCACTTAAGACCATGTTTTAAAAGCCTGTCCCTCCTGTAGTCTCCCTCCTCTTTGAATATGTAAAACTCGGCATGCATCTAATCTGTTCTTCAATTGTCCACTTGCACCTTCAAATTATGGGACAAGTGGCCAATTGGGCCTGCAATTGGCTAATTGCACTGACAATTAGCCAATTGTGGGTATAATTAGCTGCATGTAGAATTAATCATATGCACAGAGTGGGCGGCCACTCTTTGAAAACATAGAACTAAATGTGTTCTAGATGCACATCTGTACCCAGGCACAAAGGGGACACAGGCGAGGGTCCTTGATGAATCACTCTTAAGAGAATCACTAAAACAAATTTGGTGCTTGGTTTAAAAAAAAAACCCCGTGATGAAACCCTGAACATCAGTCTACTCACTTTCTCTACTAGGAGCTCAGCGTGGACAAGGTAAAAAAAAGGTCCCAGCATCGAAAATGCATTCTTCAAACGGAAGGCCTTTGCAACAAGCTATGCTGTCTGCTGATACCCCCTCGCTCCCGTTTAAAATTTTAAACAAATCCTTTGGATTTATGATATAGTTGGTGGTTGGTGAGTCGTATCAGGCAGACTCTATAACTAGTGCCCTTAGTGAGGAACCTGACTCCTTTTGGTCCACAGTGTAAAATGTCAACTCATTCATTCCTAACCCCCAAGCTTCTCAAGCTGGTGTGTGCCTATTCCTGGGAACCAGGACATGACCTCAGGGGAAACACAGTGCTTATCTCTGAAGCATCAATTTTATTTGATGGGAAGCAATACAAAATAATTTTAAAGTTTAAAATACACAACAGAAAATTTTGAAAGTAGTTACAGTTGTGGTGGTCAAACTCCTATGGGTTCATTTACTTACCTCCTACAACCTAATTTCCTGATCTATAAGGACAAACTAATATAGATTAATGATAACTACCTCATGGGTTTTCTTTTTTTTAAGAATTATGTAAGGTCATTGAGAATGATATAATGAAAGAGAGAGCATGAGAGAGAGAGAGAGAGAGAGAGAGAGAAGGGGGGAGTGAGAGAAAGAGGGGAAAGGAGAGAGAGGAGAGAGAATGAGATCTTGGAAACCAAGACTCAATAAAATCAAGACATTAACACGTGCAAACCTCTGAGATTCCTGCCATGATGAATTTTGTCTTTATCTCACCATTTTACTGAACAAAAGTGACCAGAGACCAGTCTTTTCAGGTAAGACCTATCACTTGGTGACGGGAAATGCCCCTCTGGATCGGTCAGTTGCCCACAGAACAGAATCCAGGGATCTTGGCTACTTCTATCCCTCATCATGAACCTCAAACTTGCCTTCAACTCTCGTCTTCCACTCAGAGCAGAACCTTTCAGAAATCTACGAAGACTGCAGGCAGGTGGGTCCACTGAACTTTCCCCCCACTGTTGCTCCTCCTATGTTTTAAATGACCATCACCAACTTGAAACAAAGGTCATGTGAAGTGGATGCGGGTGTATCCCATGTTAGAGGTATTGAAGGAGAGAGAGCCATGAATGACAGACCACTTCCTGAACCTACAGACATATTTTTTAATGATGGGGGGGACAGTTGTCTTTCTCCTAGGTTCTAAATGTTGATGGATTATATATATATATATATATATATATATATGTATATATATATAATATATATAATAAGAGTATATATAAATATATATAATAAGAGTCTATATATAAATATATATAATAAAAGTCTATACATAAATATATATATGAGTCTATATAAATATATATAATAAGAGTCTATATATAAATATATATATAATAAGTCTATATATAAATATATGTCTATATAAATACATATAATAAGAGTATATATATAATAAGAGTATATATATAAATATATATGAGTATATATATAAATATATATAAGAGTACATATATAAATATATATAATAAAAGTGTATATATATATACTTTTATTTAATTATGTAAATTGCATACATACCATATCTATTTCTAGGAAGGAAGGAAAAAAAGTAGGGAGGATAGGAAGCATTTAAATTTACATCAGATACTTTGACAGGTATTACCTCATTTACTCCTCAAAATAATAACATCAAATATGACTAATAATGGCCCCATTTTTAGGGTGAGGTTACTGAGCTTTGGGGAAGCTTGAGTGATTTTCCTAAGGTTATGCAGTAGCAAGCCAAAGACGTCCACAGTCCAAATCCTTATATACACATCTACAAACCTTCTTTAGAATAAATTCTTTAAACATAAACCATGTGGCCATAGACATATGAGAAAACATTACGATAATTATATTTCATGTTCAAATGCATATAAAAAACTCATCCAAGTGTATGTGTCTGAACACAAACATCTGTAGTTTTGATCTTCTATATAAATATTCATTTGTATGAAGAAATTCTACCAATGGTTGGGGCGCCTGGGTGGCTCAGTCGGTTAAGCGTCCGACTTCGGCCCAGGTCATGATCTCAGAGTTCGTGGGTTGGAGCCCCGCGTCGGGCTCTGTGCCGACAGCTTGGAGCCTGGAGCCTGCGTTGCATTTCATGTCTCCGTCTCTCTGCCTCTCCCCCACTCGCTCTCTCTCTCTCTCTCTCAAAAATAAATAAACATTAAAAAATTAAAAACAAATTCTACCAATGGTAATGTTGTAAGCTTTTGTCTTTTCTTCTCATTGAATTGGCCTAAACTCTGGATTTACAGATCAATGTTTTCATTACTAAAAGACCTCCTCAATGCAAGTCAAAGCCAGAATACCTATGCTGTCGCAGAGCCCCGATGACAGTGCGCAAGGGACTCATCCATTGAACATGCTCCTCTAGTTAGCCCTTTGTCCACGCTGACTTCTCTACTGTTTATCGGTAATGTACTTGACATTTCGCCAAGTATGTTGTCAGCATGTAAACAAACTTAGCCTTCATAACATCAGCCTTGACTCCCACTTCAAATGCTACCTCTCTGTGACATCTCCCTTGGGATAGATCTAAATATGTTTCAATACCCTCACAGTGCCTGTCCTGTAAAATGTATCTGTTGTGTTCTTATCTGTATCTATCAGCTATTGCGGTAACAATGCTGCTTAACAAATAACTCCTAGTTACTTGTCATCCTGTGTTATGCATAAGCTGGAGTAGGCTGAAGCTTTGTCGTCCTGTTCCAAGCTGCTGATGGACTGTGGATCCGCTCCCTGTGTCTTCTCATTCTGGGACTGTTAATGAAGCAGCCTCTGCTTACTGCTGGCTGTTGACCATCGCAGAGGTCAGGAAATGAGAGAGCTGTGGACACACGGCTCCAAAACCCGTTGCTTAAATGTGGTAAATGTGACACGTTTTTACCTTCCATCGGCCAAAGCAAGTAATACAGTCAACCTCTATGTCAAATTGCTGGGAAATAAACTCTGTTTTCAGGGAGGCAAAAATGGTGGAAAAATGAATACTTACGAACAAATAACCAAATCTACGGAGTTATCTTTCTACATATTATTTTCCTCCGACTGATCAGTAAGGTAAAAGAACATCAAATACGTGTGTGTCTTCTTATCACTTATTACCAGCAGAGAGTGGGTATCCAGAGAAGGCTCACTGAATATTTGAATACGTCATTAGCTTCATTCAGGAGCAAAGGCAGGAAAGCATCAGATGGTACTTTCTGAAAGAGCCAAATTGTATCAATATTTAACTTTTCTAATTTCTATCTCTCTGACGCACGTACACACATACACAGCTTGTGCCCTTTCCTTTAATTGTGTCATTTTGTAGATGACGGAACCAAGACTTACAGAAGTTAAGAGATTTGTCCAAGGTGGCCTAGCTAAGAGGCAGCCAGGTTCCGAATCGTACACAGGGTGTCTTGAGTGAGTATCGTTTGATCTTAGCCCGCCATTGATGCTGTACTTCATCCTCCTGTCGTTGGGCGTCCCTGGTGAAGGAGAGGAACAGTGTGGTAAGCGGAAAAGCCTTCTTAAATGACATGGGGAGATGTTAGAATCAAGAGTAGCATGGGGTGCCTGGGTGGCTCAGTCGGTTAAACATCTGACTCTTGATTTCAGCTCAGGTCATGATCCCAGGGTTTAGGATCAAGCCCCACGTTGGGCTCTATGCTGGGCATGGAACCTGCTTGGGATTCTCGGTCCCTCTCTCTCTGCCCCTCCCTCACTCATTTCCTCTCTCTCTCTCTCTCTCTCTCTCTCTCTCAGTAAATTAAATCTAAAAGAGAAAAAAGAGTAGTCATGTCGGGGTATTTTTCTCCTGCCAGAAAACACAAGTGCAATGACACAGCATAGGGCAGTGTCCTGATTGAAATTAGCAGCCGGCATGTTGGATGCCGTGGATGTTGGCTCAGATGAAGGCAGTGCTGTCTAGCAGGGCTTGCCTAACTTTTTGACCTTGTGGCACACACAGGCAATGATTTTACGTTTGTGACATGGTGTGAAAAAGACAAGAAAACATCACAGTGATCTGGAAAGGAGTGACTAGCCCGAGGTCTCCAGCTGCCACAGACCCCATTGGGCACCCACAGGTACTGGGGTGCTCTGCCAAGGACAAGCCTCTTGGAGATGGCCCCTATGCTCCAGAAGCACACGTGTCCACCCTAGTCAGAACCAGGGGTGATCAAGGCTGAATAAGAAGACTGCTTTCAACCACCGGTGATGTGATCTAATGCTTCCCATGATATAGTTCTTAGTGGTTTACAGAGCACTCTTACAGATATTGATAAATCCATTATGCAAAATCCAACTATCAGTGTCAGTATAAATTATAATACAGTCACCAGGTCCCATGAGTCATCCAATATTGGAATTGGAAGCGCCTTGAATGTCAGTGTCCTGGTTTCCCATGGCAGGCAGGGCGTGACCTTCCTCATCTAGAGACCGCTCATCTGAGTCCGCCACTCACCACAGCACAGCCAGGACACTGAAAGGGCTCCTCAGGACCTGAGATCTTGAATCGTACGGGAGATCTTAGTCCCGCAATCTGGGCTCCATTCAGAACCAGAAACAAATCTGCCTTCGGAGGGAGAAGGAGGAGGACGGCACCCTTTTGGTGATGGCTGAGCTGTTTCTCCTGCTGGTTCGTCCGATCACCATTAAAAACCTTTCAGGTCTGTTTTATCTCGGTTGGATCCATAGGGACATGAGGTTGAAGGACAACTCTTGTGCGGAAAGTCACATTGTGGGTCTCAGACTCAGGGAGGTTTTATTCCATAGCCCATGCTATGAGCTCACGGGACCATCTTTTGTATAGGACACTTCATTTCCCGCACAGCAAGGTAAGTGGAGGTCCTAGCATTAAAGACATTGGCTCTGAGGGTAGGAAGTTGTTAATGTTGTGCAAAACCAAAGGCATACTCAGGGCCCTTTCTTCGCTGCTCGAGTGGCTGTAGGCCCCTTCCCCGAAGTGAATAAAGAGAAGGCACACACTGGAGTTGACACGCTGACCGCCTCTGTGAGTGTCTGTCGCAGGCAGACCCGAAGCATTAACTAAACGTTGCTTTTTTTTGTATTTATAAATAATAACGGCGACATGCCACTAATTCAGTGCCATTTCATTTAATGACATCCAGTACTGAGTGATTTAATTATTCTTTTAGTCGCTGAAACATTCATCATAGTTTTCCGGCGGCTCCAAGAGAGCCTGCTTGCCTCTTGAATCCATTAACATAGAGATGGCGAGTTGGGCTCCCCTTGGAAATCCGCTCAGCTGTGAATCTGGGGAAAGAGGGCTGGTATCTTCCAGAGTGTAATTTCTGTTTTTGTCATGGATGTTAAAAGCCTCATTGTGTTGCTACTATGTGTACTTACTATGTGCCAGGTTCTGCTTTGGGCTCTAACGTTATCAATAATTCCCCATGAAAACCCAGCAAGGCAGGTATCTTTATTCCCATTTTATGGGTGAGAAAACCAAGTGCCAGAGACTTAAAACGTGTAGATAATTGTACAAATGCTGATAATAGTTACCAGTGAAACGATGTACGCCAGGCATCTTCCATTCGTTATTGATAGGAATCCTCCAAATAACCTAGCAAGTTCGACTTCCCCATTATCGCATAAAGAAATAGACCCAGGGAAGTTCAACGATGCACTAAAGATCATGAAGAAAATGTATGGAACCAGGGCTCATCTGGGGGTCTAACTTTAAAGTCATTGCGAAGTCAGCATACTGTGCATTAGCATGGTTAGAATCGTGATCAAATTCTTCTCTGATGATTGTGGCTATCAGCCAACGTGAAAAGATTTTACCCCATTTGGCAAAAGGGCTTGATCCCTAGTTTATTGGGGTTTTGTGATGTTTAAAACAAGATTGTTTATAACACGTGCCTACCATACACAGCAATGAACACATACCTATATTTTTTATAAGGATTTTTCCTATTTATTTATTTGTTTATTTATCTTTGAGAGAGAGAGAGCAAGTGAGCGAGGGGCAGAGAGAGAGGGAGAGAGAGAGAATCCCACCAGGGGCAGAGAGAGGGAGGGAGGGAGCGGGAGTGCAGAACCCAAAGTGGGGCTTGAGCTCACCTGGAGTGGGGCTCGAACTCACAAACCGTGAAATCATGACCTGAGCTGAAGTCGGATGCTTAACCTACTGCGCCACCCAGGCGCCCCCACATAACTATATCTTAATGGGTAAATGGTGGCATTTAGGCTTCAAGGAGTCAGCATGGCAAAGAATCAGATGCATTTTTCAGATGGAAGTAAGCCACGGTAGTGATTGTTTTCACCTGGATCCATTCCACTGCTGCTGGCTGCAATATTTCTCAGATTTTAAAATAATCACACTCTACAGCATTGAGATTGCATTTTAGCGATGTATTCTAAGCAAAGAATCAGAGATAACGCCATACGCTAAGTAATGTTGGTCCTTGTTAGGAAAAAAGAAAAACAAAAACCTGAGAGCCTCCTCCAGATTTTGACTGGCTCTGAAAATTATAGTGTGTTCATTCAACTGCGTCCCACAAAGTCCCTAAGAATGATACATACATGTACAGACACATGCATGCGTACAGGTGTGCACATGTAGACAAAGAACGGAAAAATACCCCAAAACAATTGAGCAGTGGCTTCAGGTTGGGTGAGGCGGGGTATTTTGGCTGTGTTTTGTCATTGTGTGTGTGTGTGTGTGTGTGTGTGTGTGTGATGTGTGCGTGCTTCTGAAGCTTCTTTCTGTTGGCCAAGTTTTCCTTGTTGAGTCTGACTTCTTTAGTAACTAGCAAAAAAAGTGTCATTCCTGAACACCCTGTGGCATCGTCCAGTACTGCTCTTACCCACAAGCATTGTTATAATTCAAACAAACATCCTGGAACACCTGTTCCAGCTTCACAGTCCCGGAGACCTGCACAGTCCCCCTGGTAGTGGTGGCTACCGGGTAAATGGTGCCAGCTCTAAATAAAACCACGATGGCAGTCGCCACGATGAAGTCCGAAGTGTGCCTGTCTTAAATATTTGCAAGATGCTGGAGGAAGATTCCTTACAGTTTCTACTGGAGCTCTTAAGGTGGCACAGTGTTGGTTTTTGCAATAAAACAGGCTTTACCCAAGGACACTCAGTGTGGATAACATTCCTTTGTTTATTTATACCCTTGGTCTTTTGGTTTTCTGCCAGTTTTTTGTTTTTTGGTTTTTGGGTTTTGCTCCAGACCAGGGTTAATTTACGATGTCTAGGTATACAGTAGGCGCCTTCAACCATTTCAAGAATTAGGGCTTCTTTATAACATTAACAGCAAAAGGCTCCAATATCCGATTACGGTGTATCTTACATTAATTAAGACACGCTTCTGAATTTGAAAGACTTTGATATGTTAATTCAGTAACCTTTTAAAATGATGTATTATATTTTCATCCCTGTAGAGTCTAGGTGTTTGTGTGTGTGTGTGTGTGTGTGTGTGTGTGTGTGTGTGCGTATGTATACACACACGCACACACAAACATGTAACTTGCAGGCAAAATCTAACATTTACTCTGGTCACTGGAGAGAACCAACTATTGAGCGCTTACTATATGCACCAGGCATTGTGGTCAGTGCTTTGTCAATATTCACGGAAAACTTGTGGGGTAAGTTCTGCAGCTACCCCTTCCACAGACAGGACACTGGTTGGGGGGGGGGGTGATTACATTGACAAGGCCATGCGATGAACTTAACCTTGACCCTTGAGCAGGTGGGCCACACGGTTGAGGATAAATGATTCTAGTTTCTCCAGCCCGTTCAATGCTGCAGAGAACCAGGGACTTTGAACTCTTCTTCCATCGGGAATGCCTCTGAATGAGGTCGAATCCGAGCATCTCTAGGGGAAAACGCTTCTGCAGGGACCATCAGCGTGGCCACTTGGAGAAGACTCGGCTTGCCATCCACACCTCTCATGGCTCTACGATCTACGCAGGTAGTTGTATGATGCCAGAATGCTGAAAACATCCCTTCATTTTGTAACATCAGCTCCTAGCCGGTGAGACCCGATCCCCCTCGAGGAAGCACCGGGGTCCGCTGGATTTGCGCCGTCCGTGTGCGGACCCGCTTCCCCTCTTCCCTCACTGCGTCTGTGACTGCAGGCAAGGGTCTTTCCTTCTCTGGCTTCAGTTTCCTCAGCAGCAGAGGAGTCGAGCAAGAGGTCTGGACCGTGAGGGCCGAGCTCTTGTCCCCAAGGATCGCGAGACGTAAAAGCAGCGAGGTTTTATTCCCCCTGGCTCCACACACAGGCACAGGCTCTTCCATGCCTCCATCTGAGATAAGACTATTTACGAAAAGATTCAACAGCCTTTACCCTGTTATGGGCTAAGCTTTTTTATTTTTTTTTTAATTAGTTAATTATTATTGTTTTTATTTTTTTTTTAGTTTAGGTTTTTGTTGTTGTTTGTGTGTTTGTTTGAGATGGGGGGGAGGAGTTTGGGGCTTTGCTTTCGCCCAGATTCAACTAAGGCTGTAGCAATGAGAGCCCCATGCTTTCCACCCGCCTCAGTTGGCAGGAGGCATCCCTAGTTCCTCCACCCTGTCTCTCCCCAGACCCGCGGGTAGATTCTTTGCGACCAGGCATCCTGGGAGACCGCAGGGCAGAGGGGTCCCAGGTTTGGGTGGGCCAAGCTACAGAGGCCCGGCTGCCGGGTCCTGGGGGGCCCATCCCGTGCGGCAGTTTCTGGGGGGGGCGAGTCTGTGCCGATCAGGGCCCTCCTTCAGCCCTGTCCCCTCCTCCTCTTCAGTTAACACCCCAGCACACACAATACCAACGAAGGTGATTATCTCTGCTAGCATAATTTCTCTGTAACATCTGCTTTCGCCCATAACACTCCACTAATTTTTCCCTCATTTCATTACACATAATTTTCTTTCAACACAATCTACATGTATTAAGTGGTAATGACTTTCCAGTTAAGAGCAAATCGACACCAAGGGACCCCGGTCCCCCCCACGGTTGTCTGCAGAGCCTGACTCTGGCTATTAGAGATAAATTCGGTACCTCAGGAAGCTGCCGTGAGGTAATCAATCAATTAAGCAGTTAGGACATACATTATCAAACTTCCCCAGTGCGGGGGGCAGGGGGCCATGCTGATGTACTGCCGTGATTTTTTTAGGAATTCAAAAAAAAAAAAAAAAGTGAATACATGAGATCGAGAGCTGTTATACAGCCAGGCTATAATTTGCCACTTAAAGTCCGGGGCTGGTTTTGTCAGATGTAACGCCGCGCAGTGAATGGGGAGAGCCTTAGGCCTTGGAGGTGCAGTCACCACGATGCTGCCTTCCCACCCCGAATACACAGACCCCTTCTCCTCTCCCCTCCATCATCACTGCGGGTTTTCTCGAGCTTCTTAAGAAAAAGACAGGGTAGCAGTGCCTGGGTGGCTCAGTCGGTTGAGCACCTGACTCTTGTTTTTGGCTCAGGTCATGATCCCAGGGTCGTTGGGCTGCACTGGGCATGGGGCCGGCTTGAGATTCTCTCTCTTTCTCCCTTTGCCCCCTGCCCTTCTTGAGCTCTCTCTCTCTGTGTCTCTAAAATGAAAAATAATAAACAAATAAATAAATAAATAAATAAATAAATAGAAAAAGTAAAAGCCAAAATGTATAGAAGCCTGAAATTACAGGCAGAAGAATACAATCCCCTTTACCTGTTGTCCCCTCTGTGCTCAAGCCTCTAGTTACCTGGTCTGCAAAAATGGGCGTATCAGTGTTTCACCCGCCACCCTAAACGCAAGACTCGGAAGAAACGTATATGAAACTGCTTTGAACACCGTAAATCACAAAGTAAGATCCTTAAAAATAATACAATTTAGGCTACCGGTAGTTTTTTTTTAAGCTCAATCCATCCTATAAATATTGCATGTGTCTGAAAAGTATATTAAGCGTTGCCCACACAGTTCAAAAGACAAATTAGCTGCAAAAGCAGAGGGGAAAAAAAAGGAAAAGAAAACACTAGGTAGATGTGGCAATATAAAAATAAAATATTTATGAAATGAGTAAAATAAATGGACAAAATATTTTATCGTATGCGTCGACCAATAATATGCAAATATGCTTTATATGACACATAATAGTAAATTCTCACAAATCAGTAAAAAGAAGGAAGTAAAACTAAAACAAAATAAGAGTTATAATAATAAGGGGAACGGTGCTTATGACTTGCCAAGTAGTCCTAAAAGCTGTATTTTAATTTAGTTACTGAGAAAAAAAAACCAACCAAGTATAAATAAACAAATGAAGGGACAAACACTAAAATAACATAGAAAATATTAAATCTTTTTATAGTCAAAGAAATGTAAGACGATATCAGGGAGATATGACTGTTCATCTATCAAATTAATAAGGTTTAAAAATTTGACCTCTCTGGCACTGAGGCATCAGGAAAAGAGGTGCTCTCTATAGCATTGGTCAAATGTAGATTGGCACAAACAAACAAACAAAGAAACATCACTTTTCTAGGAAGCAAATCTCAAAAGCTTCACTAACATATGCCCACCCATTAACCCACCAATTATATTGCCCTGGAATTTATTCTTTAAAAATCGGGGATGTTCACACATATTTAGCTACAAAGATGTTCATCTCATTGTTGTTTATAATGGTAAAATATTGGGAGCAAAGACGTCCAGTGCTGGGAGACTGTGGTCATTTGCTGGGTAGCCTTTACTGAGCAATTATTTAACGCCAGGCCTTATTCCAAGTTCTGAGGCCCCAGCAGTAAACACAGTGGACCAGATCTCAATCTCATGGGTCTCCAATTATAATACGAGGAGCGGGTTGCCTGAGTGACTCAGTCTGTTAAGCATCCGGCTCTTGATTTCAGCTCAGGTCATGATCTCACGGTTCTTGGGATCGAGCCCCACGTTGGGCTCCCCGCTATCAGCACAGAGCCTGCTTGGGATTCTCTCTTCCCCCCCCCCTCTGCTCCTCCCCTGCTCACGCTTGCTCTCTCTCTCAAAACAAACAAATGAACTTTGAAAAAAAATTTAAAAATAATGCAAGGAGATCTAAACGGAACAAGTTATGATATAGGCACAAGATGGACGATTGTGAATTCATTTACTCAAATTATTCATTTGGGGTTCTCCTACGCTCCAGGCACTGTTCTGAAGGATTCAACAGTGTTAAAGGCAATGCACCCCTTTGTCCACAGAGCTTACATTCTAATTGGGCAAATCGGAAATACGTAACTAAGCATTATGTTGTAGAAGCGCATTTAATGATGTGGAAGAAAAAAAAAAACCTGCTATAAGAAGTGAAAATGATTATACGACACTGCACCCAGTGTGAAGCCATTTGTATAGATAAGCAAAGAAGCAAAAATATTCATATGTATGCTTTTCTGAAATATTAGAAGGATATACACCAATTTCTATGTGCCAACATCTCCAGATTTATTTCTAAAATTTTTGCATTCATTGTTGTAAAATGAAAAAATAGATATATAGAGACTACTGAGTCCCATAGCAGGTTCATGCTTAGCTATTGATTCCATTAAAAAAGAAAAACTCAGTGGCTTTTTGCCATGCAGCAGCCTCAAGATTTGATTTCTTTTTAAAAAAAAATTTTTTAATGTTTATTTATTTTTGAGACAGAGAGAGACAGAGCATGAGCGGGGGAGGGGCAGAGAGAGAGGGAGACACAGAATTCGAAGCAGGCTCCAGGCTCTGAGCTGCCAGCACAGAGCCCGACGCCGGGCTCGAACCCATGAGCCGCAAGATCACGACCTGAGCTGAAGCCGGATGCTCAACCGACTTGAGCCACCCAAGTGCCCCTCAGGATTTGATTTCTTAGTAACTAGGAACAATAAAATAAAATGGGCCCTGGGTCATTGTCCAAATTTTGGTTTTCATAACACAGAAGGGTTCAGTCGTAGGCTCTAGAAGGAGAGGGTCCTGGAAATTATCTCCAGCTGTGCTGGAGGAAACTGAAACCCCCTGGGGTGAGGAGACTTGCTCCAAGGTAGAGCAGGACCCGAGCCCTGCTCGACTCCACCTTACCATGTTTCCAGGGTGTTCCCATCTCAAGACGATGGAGGGCAGCGAGAGGAGAAAAACTACCACCAGAAATGATGAGCCATTCCAGGAGAGACTCTGCTTTCAAACAAAAGCAGAACAAAGTTGGATGGACTTGCTCTGTCCTCCTAGAGTAGACGCAGCTCCTGGGTCCTGCGTACAGACAGAGGGAATGTGAGAACCGGCAGAATATAGGAGCTGCGTTGACGACTGAGATATTTCGTTTCTGAACCAGCACTGTCCAAGCCCCCCCATAGGAAGCAAGGTGTTGTAGAAATGAGGAAGGTGGGTTACCTGGAAAGCAGCAATTTAGAAAGCGTCCTCCCGATTGCCCACGATACTGGGATAATTCTTAGGCTATAACTCAGGGCACTTGACGTTTTGCAGACTCCATCCACGTGCACCTGCCCTCCCCGTGGATCTTGGCATGTCAATGTTTGCACCCAGTTTCTGGGCAAGCGCCTTGAGGCTCTGACCGCCCAAATGGCTAAGCTGTGGCTACGTCTCAGAAATGGGGCAGAGTCCGGACAAACCATCAACACGGAGTCCCGGTCCTTTCTCATGGCAGGGGGAGGGTGGGGTGGGGAAAGGAAATGGCTTGTTAGAGTTGGTTTTCAATTCAAAAGTCTCATCATAAATTTGGAGACGTGGTGCAAAATGAGATCAAGAAGTCATTACAGGGGGGCCTGGGTGGCTCAGTCGGTTGAGCATCCGACTTCGGCTCAGGTCATGATCTCACGGTCTGTGAGTTCGAGCCCCGTGTCGGGCTCTGTGCCGACAGCTCGGAGCCTGGAGCCTGCTTGGGATTCTGTGTCTCCCTCTCTCTGCCCCTCCCCTGCTCATGCTCTGTCTCTCTCTCTCTCTCTCTCTCTCTCTCTCTCTGCCAAAAATAAATAAACATTTAAAAATTTTTTTTTTACAGAAGTCATTACATTGCCTTTTTTCCTTCTTTTTGCTTACGCTTTCTACCCAACCCAAAGACTCCGTTGCCCATATTCCAAAAATCCAGCTGTCTGTTTTGTCGGTCTTCCACAGCCTTCCCCTTGCTTAGTTTGGGGACCAAAATGTCCTTACTCAGCCGCCTTCTCACGCCAAACAGGGTTTTCATCGTTTAAGAAATTTCAACGGGACAATATGGGAGCTCCAAAGAACAATCATCTACGAAAAACAATTTGTTTGTTTATGTGGCCATTTGTCTTAAGACGAAAGTGAAAAAAAAATTAACAAAAAAACAACACTGGATAAGCAGATCAGGAGAGGCTTCGGGCTATTTCCTCGGACACCGTAAGCCCGGGCAGGATGAAACGTGAAGGGAAAACGTGCCAGATGTACACGGCACAGATACAACTTTCCTCCCCATGCTGAGTTGGTTATTTCTATTTTATTTATTTTCGGACGCTAAAGCCCTCCAACACTCTGCGGAACTGGAAAATAGAGTCACACGCAAAGTGATCAAGAATGCCATTTGCACCCCACTAGTCCTGATCCCGCGACCCCACGGGGTTCACTCCGCTTGGCTTCTCATCCTGGACTTTGCTCTGGGCTGAGATCAGTATCGCAAACGTGTCAGAGAAGAATGCTGTCTGGGTGGCTGGGAGCGTGATCGGATTTTCTCCCATTCCGTCCTTCCATTTAACCACGATTTTAATTGCCCGCCCTCTCCCCTCCCCACTGCAAGATGTCAGGCACTCAACGTCTGGCATGAAATCTTACGGATCTACATTTTCCGCGGGGCCTCTGACAGCAGGTCTCAACTTGACTCGCCATCCCTGGGAACACGGAGTCTCAATTTGTTTGCTTCCGAGGACAAGAAGAGTTGTAGCTCTGGGTGCTGGAAAGAGGCGTCTTTGCATCTGATTAGATTTTTCTATAGAGAAGATGAGTTCGTCTGTCACGGATGATTTTTTTAAAAAGTATTTTTATTGTATTATTTGTTATAAAAGAACATTCCGCATACGCCCACCTTTCCATTGCTTTGTCGCTTTCAAATTATTATTGGCCTTGAGAATATCTGCCGGCAGAAGCCTGCGCCTAGTGCCCTAAAATGGTAGCAGCAGAAGAAAGTGGGGGATCGTGTCCTCTGTCGGTGGTGGTGTCTTCATTCATTCATTCCACCACACCTGATTTTACATCCTGGGGAAACTGAGGCCAGAAAAAGAGAAGTGGTTTGCTCAAGGTGAGAGCTGCTTCGTGACCACGTTGGAATCCCTGAACCTGAGCCAGGATGTCTGATCATTGGCGCCATTGACATGGTCTTCAGGACTTCCTATTAATCAATTTTATTTTTTCCTTTAGTCGTTTTCTGTCACAGCTATCTATACTTAAAAAAAAATGTGGCCCTAACATGTACTACTGTTTGGACTCAAACGTATTATTAATATTCGATTGTTTCGCAAAATCTTATAAAATGGTTTTCTCGCTCTTCCTATTTTAAGTCGTATCGTATGCTTTTGTTGATTTTTAAATTGGAGGATGCTACCATTTTTAACCGCTTTGAATGAATTTTGAGTCATATGCTGGACACTGATTATAAAAGGAAGGAAAAAGGCATAGATGGATAGATGGATGGATAGTATGGATGAATGACCAGATGACTAGGTAAACGCCTATATTTATACACTCACACTTGGTATTCTAATCATAAATAATTTATCTTTTTGCAGAGATCAGTTCATCGATGCTGCGCATGCGTATCCCTCTGAACCCCGCCAGAACAGACCTGTCTTCCCCTGTCTAGAGTGCTTGGTCCAGGACCCGGTACCCAACAGATGCCGAGAATGTTTGCAGAACACGAATCAGCATCTCCACCATCGGACAGACTCGACGTTCCAGCAAAACTGAGCCTCAAGATTCAATAGAACTCTTAACAGTTTAACCAGCCCTGGCCTTGAATCCGGGGCTTCCCGCCTTCAGATGGGGCACCCTCCTTGCCTCTCCTTTGGAGGGACCTTACACTCAGCTGCAAAGCAAGGACAGGCCAATCTCTTTCCCACCAGGTCCATCTCATGCGTATGTATTTATTTATTGTTTTCTCTCTTCTCCCTGTCCCTCTCTCTGATGTGTTTACTTGCAGCAGCCAGAAAGACCACCTTATACCCGCTCTCTCCTCGGTTCAGTGTACCTCTCTACTCCAATAAACCGTTTGCAATTCCATCTGGCGAGCGTTTGCTCCGAAGACATTTCCCTGTCAATCTCTCCCGCCACATTAAAAATCTGTCATTACGATTGCATCGCCGCCTGGCTCCTGAGATTTCTGACTGCTTTATTGCCCCTCATTTTTTTCTCTTCCCTGCTACAGCCGAGAAGCAGAAATAAAGGTTTGTTGTTGAAACATGGCCGGGAGGAAAGTAGGAGGCACACATCTGTCAAGGTATTACCTTTCTTCAACCAGGGATTAAGGTGTTTTACGGCACTCGCTCCTGAGCATCACACTGAATAAATTTTCTCAGTAGAACATAAAAATGAACTCATACATTTTGAACCAAGTTTCCTTCTTTTGAGCCAACCCAGATCGTTATGAGGTGGCACCAGCATGCAGGGGGTACAGAGATTCCGGAAGTTTCCACCGCCCATCCCACCCCCCGCCAAAGCTGCATTATTGAAATGCCGGTTGAGGCAAGGGGAAGCATCTGGATTAGGGAAGATACTGTTTGTGAAAGCCCAGCTTTCCTCGCCTTATGGGAGAGGATGGAAAGTTCCAGAAGGGACCTGACCCCGGGATCCCCTTGTTCAGGCCTGATAAAGCCTGGCTCTTCCTTCCAGAGGCCAATCAACTCGCTTTCCTTGGGGAGTGCCCCTACGTCCCTCCCTCCCTCCTCACTACCTGCTCTGTAGGAACGCATGTGACGACTGTCGGGCCCACGTCTGATTCGCCCACTGGTCTGTGAGCTTCTCCGGGGCAGGGGCACATCCTCCATCTTGCTGCCATGTGCTTAAGGGACTTCTCAGTGTCTGCCGGGAGGCATGCAACTCTAACGCGTCTTCAGATTCTCCTTTTGTGTTCTGAGGTTTGCACGTTGATGAGCCCATCCAAGGGCCCCAGCAACCTGCTTCAGAGAGCTACATTGATATTGTCACTTCCTACGTGAGAAATGGGGGCAGAAAGAGGGCTGAGTATCTTGCCAGAAGTCAGACAGCTACAGTGACGGGTCTGGGGTTGAGTGTAGCAGGCTGTGCTCTTAAGCACTGTGCCAGTCTGTGGAGGGCGGGGAGCACAAGGAGGGACAGGGAGAGGGCGGGCTTTGAAACAAACTTCTGGCACAACACAACCTCGGGCGGAGCTGTGGTGCCCGGGAGCACTAGAGTATCCTGGTGTCCTCTGTCCCTGTATTCTGTCACTGCCCCACCCGAAGTCACAGTGGCCTGTGGCTCTTGTTTGGTGTTCCAGGCTTGGGATTCCTCTTACCTCCTACCATGTGTCACCAAATACACACACACACACACACACACACACACACATACTTTGTTCTCCCTACAAACTTAGCTCTCTGGTTGTGATGTCACCTCACCGGGGATTGTTCTCTCTCTCTCTCTCTCTCTCTCTCTCTCTCACAGGGCAACCTCCCTTTCATCCTTCAAAACCATGCTCCTCTGGGCCATCTCCATTTACCCTTCCAGAAGCATTAGAAACCCTCTAAGAACTCCCACGGGCCTTCTTCACTGCTCTGTAATGCATTCACTGACTTTTATTATACACCACCGGTTTCTACACCAGCCACTCCAGTAAGGATCAGAGACACCAGTCGCTGAGCACTTTCTATATACACACTGAGCCCTCAGTAACCTTGCAATGACCCTAAAAGACAGTCTGACAGTAAAATACGGTTTTACCCTCTCTCCCCAAATGGAGGGAAGTCCTGCTCTTTGCCACGACAACTGCCTTCCCTTTGATTCTCTCAAGGACCCAATGGTGTTTCCGAGCAGAAGCCGGGAGGTGGGTTCCAGGTGGGTTCAAAGCAAGGCTCAAGGATCTGGGGAATCGCCTGGGACTCAGGGCTGGTGAGAGGTGAATGTGGAAGCTGGTGCTGGTTTCCATGGTTTCCAAGAGTGACCCCGGAGCCACTCACCCCAACAGCCCCCCGTTCTCTGCGAGCTCATAGCAGAGCCCATAGCCTCTGAATCTTCCAGATCTACCTCCAAGGTCAGGCTTGCTTGCTTTTCCTGGACCGCCCTTGCTGGTTGCTGAGGGACAGACACCAAGCCCCACGGCCTGCGGTCTCCAGGCCCTCCCTCTTCCCATTGCAAGGATCCACCTGCCCCGATGTCCACAGACATTGGAGTCACCCCAGGCTGCTCAGGGTTCATCCCAGGGCCCATCACGCTCCTGCCCACCCACTCAGTATTTTTGTCAAGACCCATGACTTGGTGATGCCCATGACTGGTGGACTCTGTTTCTTGTGACCCAGCCAACAAATGAAGACCCTTAAAAACGGGAGGAGTCAAGTACTCCCCAGGAGAAACCCTCAGCAGAGGCAGTGGCAAGGAGGGTGGCGGAACAGAGCTCCCTGAGTCTGCTGCAGACCCCCAGCCCTCTCCCCCAGAATCCTCTCACTGCTGTTCTCTGTGGGGACGGCAAGGAGGGACCCTGCTGTCCTCTGAAGAACAGTGCAATTCTAGAGCCCTCCTTCATTTCCCTTGGCCCACTTGCACCTGGGGAGCCACACTCTGGGGGGGGGCCTGCTTTCGAAAAACAAAATCAATGATTTAAACCTTATAAAAAATAAAATTGGAAGAGAGGCGTGGCATAAAATGAGGAAAAGTGCATTTTCTCATCCTGTCGTGGGAAGGGCCTCATTGCTGAGGGAGACATAACGTGAACAACTTACAAAGGAAACGTTTGATAAACCTGAGAAAGCCTGATTTTAATATCTGCATACCAACAACCGCACAATAGGAGAGACTGTTTGTAATGTACAAAGGATACAGACAGGCAACTGACATAAGGGACAATGCAAACTGTTCCGTGACATCACATTCTTATTCTCACCAACAGGTCAAGCAATTTAAATTAAAATTTCAATGAGATCAGCTCACCTATCAGAATTGTCATAGAGTTTAAAAGTATTGGCAAGGGTGTGCGGAATAAACACTGCCGTACGAGGGCTTAAATGTGCCCAAACTTTCTAAAGGGCGATGCAGCAATATCCGATCAAAATTAAAAGTGTGTAGAGCTTTGGTCTTGATTCTGCAGACATTTTCACACCTTCTTGCAAAATACCCGAAAGCAAGTTTACTGAAGCTTCAGTTTTATCGGGGAAAAGTCTGCAACCACCTGAATGTTCATCTAAACAGGAGTCACTAACTATTGGGGCACCTGCGTGGCTCAGTCAGTTAAGCATCCAACTTCCTCTCAGGTCATGAACTCGTGGTCCGCGAGTTCGAGCCCCGCATCGGGCTCTGTGCTGGCAGCTCAGAGCCTGGAGCCTGCTTCGGATTCTGTGCCTCCCCCTCTCTCTGTTCCTCCCCCACTCACACTCAGTTTCTCTCTCTCTCTCTCTCTCTCTCTGAAAAACAAATAAAGATTAAAATGTTTTTTCAATAAGTAAAAAAATAGAAAATAGAATAAATGAACAGGAGGTCACTCACTACTATAATAATCCATCCACTCGGAAGAGAACTAGCAGTCATGAAAAAAATGAGGTCATTGTCTACACAGCGATGCAGAATGGTCCACAAATGGCTAATTACATCACGAAGTAGGGGGTGTGCCCACATGCCACACAAAGGGGCAAACACACTCTTGGTAACGCATGGTCTATTTCTGGGAGGATGAATGCAATTCACAGTGATCACCCCTGATGCAAAAGAGAATTTTCCTTGTACACCCATTTTACATATTTTTTGACTTTTTTTTTTTTACCACGTACGTTCTTTGTGTTAATTTAATAAATTATGAGTTAATTTTACTTTGAGTGCTCTACTAAATCCCAGGGGCCGTTCCCAGGCAATGGCAATGGGGAATGCCGATGGCGTCCACAGAGTGGATGTACCATTCCATGGCCAAACCACAGAAATGGGGTGTCCCAGCCTGGTTCATAGAGGCTGGGGACACAATTCAGGACTCACCCTCCTTGGCTGCGCTGACCCTGGACTAAGGGGTACACACGTTGCTTCTGGTAGCTCAGGCACTGAGCAAAGCACCCCCCCCCCGCCCCAGTCCCCTTTGGCTGCCCATTCGGGGTGAATTCTGATCATAAATGGGGGCCAGATGGCAGAACCATTGTAATTCACCTTGGCTGACCCCTGAATGAAGGATCTTGCAGAAAACTTAAAAAGCGTTGGTAAGTAAACGTTTGTCACTGATCAGTCTAGTCCTAGGCCACCACAGTATAAAGGTCCAAACATCACCTACTGCCCAACTGGACGCTGGTCAAAGACCCACCCCCCCACCCCCCGCTGCCCTGTGCATTCGCTCACTTCCTCACACTGCTTGAAGCTAGCATTCATACATAAAATAACACCCAGAGTGCTGAGAGCAGACTCAGGTCACATGGGATTCAGCTCACTTTCTGTAGGAATTTAAAAAAGGAAAAAGGAAGAGCTGGCAAACCTTGAGAGACAACTAGGCACTCGGCACTGTGGTCGGCAGACACTTTTGCCGGATTAAGTCATACGTTAGCCCAATGACACCTCTACGTGGTAAGTATCATCATGCCCATCCTAAAGATGCTGACACTGAGGCCCCCGTTGGGAAATTGGTGGAGAAGACTGGATGTTGGTTTCTCGGGCCCTGTGGACCAGACCTCATATTCTATCCACTTGCTCAACCCAGCCAGCGAAGGGGGTGAGTCAGCCTGCCCCAGAATGCCTGTCGCCTCTCCCCTGGACAACCCGGCAGCCTGGGGGATGAGGTCGTTTCTCTGTACTCTGGCTGTCTCACCTGTAACGTGGAACTTACCCCACTATGCTCTTGAGAAAGTCAAATGAGACGCATCCTAAAAGCACCCAGCAAATGCTCAATAAACCCCCCCCCCCCGCTATTATAATCCATCTGCCCAAGATGTTCTGCTTTTGGCTTCAGTTCCCAATTGGAATTTGCACGTGCAGAGACAGGGACCCTCAATTAAGTTCCCCTTTCTTCCTGCCCCTCCCAATTTTTAAAGTCTGGGTTTTTTTGCAATTTTTTTTCCCCTTGTGACCACTTCATAAAACTGGTGTTGGAGTCCAAAACGCTGCCGACTTGAGAACATTCACCTGAAATCCCCACAGGGATATGCGATGTGATTTATAGACGCATTTCCTGCAGCTTAACAGTATCACGTTCACATTTTGGCCTCGGCAGCCTTCATCACCCTGCCAAACTGTGGAGTTATACTGTGCATCAAATAAACTATGGTTATAAATCACCCCCAGATGTCAGCCTAATTATTTCAAATGAGTGGGAACCTGTTGGATGGGACACTTTGGACACACACTCGTCGAATGTTCCTGAAGGCCAGCTTCCTCCCATCCCGAGAGCCCCGGCAGCTGGCGCAGAAGGCCTGGCTCTCTGCACCCACCCCAGGGACCTCCAGGCTCTCCTGTCCTCTTCCTTCTAGAAAGTCCCCACCAAGGCTGGATTCCAAGAAGTAGGCCTTACAAGCAGATCCTTGGCTCCTTTCTGCGGAAAAGCAACCTGCTTTTCGTGATTTTCCACAGCAAGCATTGATAAACAAACGTGGCAAATATCAAGGCTAGCTGTTGACCCACGAGAGAAGGCAGAGCTCTCTCCTCGGTCCACAGAGGACAAGGAATGAAGGAGGGTCTCAGGGGTGGGGGGTTGGGCAGACTCAGCATTCACAAACCAGACCCATAAGGTCACCCTCTGGTCACCTCTTAGCAAGCCTGTGGAGGAAGACGAACATGAGCCTTGATCTTTGCATCCTAAATGGAGACAGAATTTTCTAGAAAATCCAACCAGAAGGAGTGCTTAGCTTCCGTGGCTCCCACCACACCCCCACAAAAACAGCCGGGGCTGATGGCGTTTTCCTCCATCCGTCCGTGCCGAGTGCCTGCTCTGCATCAGGGGCCACGATGGGTGCTCCCACCTGCCTCTTCTGTCTCCGTCCTCATGTTGGTTGTGTGGAGAAGGGCTTTTCCCTGTGAACACTGGGAGACCCAGGATCTGGCCGCTGGTGCCCCAGGCGGCCTGGGTCAAGGTCCGTGTGCCCCACTGCTTCTCGCTGGTAAGGACCCGTGAGTGGGCTTCCTCCACAAAATCCCTTGCTCAGCCTAATATTTTAAACGGTGCACTTTTCCATCAAGGCCTCTCTCAAAGAGTACCTTCAGGATGACTGATGTTTAAACGGGCAAGTTGAGGGGCGCCTGGGTGGCTCAGTCAGTTGAACATCTGGCTTCGGCTCAGGTCATGATCTCACGGCTCGTGGGTTCAAGCCCCGCGTCGGGCTCTGGGCTGACAGCTCAGAGCCTGGAGCCTGTTTCGGATTCTGTGTCTCCCTCTGTCTCTGCCCCGCCCCCACTTGTGCTCTGTTTCCCCCCCCAAAAATAAATAAACATTAAAAAAATTAAAAAAAAAAAAGAGCAAATAAACAGGCAAGTTTTGCAAAATGGCACCGTGACGGTGTTCTCCACTATCATGGGAGAAACCTTAGCCTCATGGCAGTGGCAGCTGGCGAGAGGCCTCTGTCCTGCTCCCAGACCCCTGTGGACTTCTGCTCGACCTCGGCCTCGCTGACGTCCTGTCCCCAGCCACGAGCAGATGTGCAGGTGGCTGCCCGGGAGACACCTCCCCAGACACTCGGGTGGGTGTTTAGCCCGTTGACACCATGGCTTGTGGGTTGCTCTACCTAAGCTTCCTCCAAGGTGGAACATTCTAGTGCCAGTCCACAGACCTGAACGGACCGCAAGCCGGGAGCTCTAACAGCATAGGATGCGACCGAGTCCAAGTGTTCCTTTGAGGGGCGTAGAACAGTTGAGGTGTCCAGGAGGGCGGCTGGGGAGACAGGTGGCGAGGGTGACGGGTTTTCCTACGGTCTGTGGCTCAGAGGTGTTGATGAGTTCCCATTACTTCTACCACGTTAAAAAAAAAAAAGTCAAAACCAAAGATAAATGCACATGGGTAAGTGGAAGAGGAAAAGTCGTGTGAGAGGCCGAACGTTATAAAAGGAGAGAAAGAAACGACTCAGGGGCTCCAGGGCTGTTTGCCCGCTCGTCGGCCCGGGGAGGTGACTGCTGACCCGCAGCCTCACGGGGGAGCTCAGATGTGGGAACAAGGTGCGAGCGTTACTAACCTTCAGGGTGGTGGGAAGGTGTGAGGGGTTCCTACAAAGGTGTGATCAAAACACTGCAGAATGTGAAGGGGAGACCTTGAGAAGGAAGGAGAGGAGAGAGGCCCCACCGGGTTCTCAGGCAAGGCCCTGGGGCACACGCCCACTCAGCCCCAGGCAGGGGAGGGGACACTAAGGACACCGAGGTCAGCCAGAGACCTGGAGAGTTCAGTCAGAGACCCCCAGAGTCCAGTCACAGACCCCCAGAACTCAGGCAGAGACCCCCAGGGTCCAGTCACACACCCCAAGAACTCAGAGACCCCCAGAGTCTAGTCAGAGACCCCCAGAACTCAGGCAGAGACCCCCAGAGTCCAGTCACAGACCCCAAGAACCCAGAGACCCCCAGAGTCTAGTCAGAGACCCCCAGAGTTCAGCCAAAGACCCCCAGAGTTAGTCCAGAGACCCCAGAACTCAGTCAGAAACCCTCAGAGCTCAGTCAGAAACCCCTAGATTTCAACCAGAGTTCCCCAGAGTTTAGTCCAGAGACCTCCAGATTTCAGTCAAAGACCCCCCAGAAATCAGTCAAGACCCCCCAGAGCTCAGTCAGATCCCCATATTTCAGCCAGGGACCCCCAGAGTCCAGTCTGTGCCTTTTGTAGCATAAGGAAGAATCTACTTTTTTTTGAGGAACCACAAGAAATATCTCAGGGTTTGTTTACCCAGCTTCAAATGGCACACCATGACTGCCACTCCCATTCTGAGAAAACTTCCAGAAGTATCCTTCCATAACCCAAACTTCAAACTGAGGTTAAAGTTCAAAATGGTCCATTAGTGAAGTTGAACACCGAGTGACAGATCACCTTCGGGTTCCTCACTTACTTCGGATACCTCGTTGAGTGTGTCTTTGGAGGAAAGAGCATTAGTTTTGAGGTCAGACGGTTCTGGGGCAAATCTGAGTTCTGTAACTTGCAAACTCCGTGAACCTGGGCAAATCGAAATCTGTGCAGAAGTGGGCAAAGTAAAACTTGGCTCAGAGGGGTATTATGAGCCTGCAGAAACCCTTGTGTAAACCCTCAACCAATACGAATCTCTTCCTCCCTAAATATCATACAAAGTTCCGACACTGAATGCAGGAAGGTGGGAGAAGGGAGGAAGGAAGGAGGGAGAGAAGGAAGGAGGGAAGGAAGGAAGGGAGGAAAGAAGGAAGGGAGGAAGGAAGGAAGGAAGGAAGGGAGGAAGGGAGGAAGGGAAGAAGGGAGGAAGGAGGAAAACTTAAATATGTTTGGCTAGAGGCAACTGGGTGGCTCAGTCCGTTACACGTCCAACCTCAGCACAAGTCATGATCTCACAGTCCGTGGGTTCAAGCTGTGCTGACAGCTCGGAACCTGGAGCCTGCTTCAGATTCTGTGTCTCCCTCTCTCTCTCTGCCCCTCCCCTACTCCCACTCTGTCTCTCTCTCTCAAAAATAAACTTTTTTTTAATTAAAAAAATTTTTAATCTTTTTTTACATTTATTTATTTTTGAGAGAGTGAGACAGAGCACGAGCCAGGGAGGGGCAGAGAGAGAAGGAGACACAGAAGCCCAAGCAGGCTCCAGGCTCTGAGCTGTCAGCACAGAGCCTGACGCGGGACTCGAACCCACGAGCCGTGAGATCACGACCTGAGCCAAAGTTGGACACTTAACTGACTGAGCCACCCAGGTGCCCCTCAAAAATAAACATTTAAATACATACATACATACATACATTTGGTTAGCATCTAAACTCCTACATTTTTTTTTCAAATTTTCCAGAATATCTTCCTGAAAGAATATTAGCTTCAGGTAAATCCAAATTATTTTAAAGGCACCTGGGTGGCTCATTCAGTTGAGCATCTGACTCTAGATTTCAGCTCAGGTCATGATCTCATGGTTCGTGAGTTTGAGCCCTGAGTCGGGCTCCCCTCTGAGTGTGGAGCCTGCTTAAGATTTTCTCTTGCCCTCTGCCCATCTCGCTCATACTCTCTTTCTGAAAGAAAAATTCCAAATATTTTAAAGTTGAATTTGTGGAGTTATTTCTGTACAAACTCTCTCCTAAATAAATACAAATGATCCCCCCCCCCCCATTTCGAAAGTCTAACTAATCGAGGGTCAGCTAACTAACAAATTACCTTCCTGACCAAACAAAAATATCAGGGCTTCAGTTTGCACTTGGAGACCAGAAAGAATAACAACCCGGTGAGGATCATGTTCAGAGACAGCCCCGGTCTAAACATCCTCGGGAGAAGTCCCAGACAGAAGAGGCTTCCTCTGACATGAGGATTGCAGGAGAGGATAAGCTAGTAATTAGGACACTTAGAGAAGGTGCGACAGCAATGTTTCTGGAATCATCTGCTATAGACATCCGCTATGCAGTGGGGGGCAGCACGGTAGGTCCCAAGCAGTGGCCCCAGGAGGAACCACCGCCTCGAATTGGGCCTGGCTCTCTCCTCTCGTGCTCTTAGAACCCACTGGGGCTCTGGATTGCATGGACGAAGCCCTGCAAAGTTCCTCAGGGCCACCCCTGCGGTCTACACTGGACAAACCACAGCCAGCAGGAAGCGTGTGTGGAAATGGGCGGAAGCAGGAAACAGCCGCTGTGCCCCATGGATTCTGATCCTGCCCTGGTCCAGACACCACAGACACCACGGTCCCTGTCTCCCGAACGCCAGGCCAGCCCGCCTCCCACCAGCACCCTGAGGTGGGTCCTCTATTTTCCCAATTTCACTGATTTAAGATCACGGGACTCAACAGAGTGACTCGCCCCAAATGACAGATCTGTCCCCCCACCCTCACCCCACCAGGTACAGACACCTGCCAAGTACACATGCTTGAGATTCAGGTGCTGAAGTGAGACCCCCAAACATCCATCACGTGGTAGCAAAATTCAGAAAGAACTTGTCAATCACTAGCAGCCGCTGGCCTCTCTGACAGGACCCCCAGCCTGTCACCATGGGGTCCCTGCCCAGGCCTGCCCTGAGTGCGGGGAGCTGACACGTGTGACCTCAAGGCAGGGACCAGGCCTAGTTCCTCGGCATCCTGGCCCTGGCCTGGCACGGAACAGAGCACTGAGCTCCTAAAATATTGAATTGACGTCCGAGCAAAAAGAAGGTCTGTCTGCTGCCGGGCAGGTCTGGATGAGTTTTCCCACGTTATCGGAGATTCCTGGTTCCTTCCCTCCTTGGCTGGTGAACTTGGGCCAGTGGGCTAGCCTCTCTCCTTCTCTCTTAGAGCAAAAGAAGGATTGTTTCCCTTAGGTAAGTTTTCCAAGATCATCTTGGCTAAGCCTTCCAAGGAGACTTTGAACAGTTCTGGGCCTCGGTGTTTCTGGCCGACCTCCCGAGATGAGAATGAAATCTTTGAGGGCATCCCTTGACGTGGTGGTGACGTTCAGCCAGCGTCCGCAAAGCCAGCTTCTGCCAGAGCCAGGGTCGAAGGACGAGAAGCCAGCGTCCCGGCCTCCAGGAGATGCCCCCGCACCAGCTAGTCTGAACCCCTTCTTTCCCATCACAGGCCACAGGATGGGCTTGTCTACATGTCCATGCAGCGCATATTTCTTGAGCAGCTACTTGTCCCAACCACGCAGGTGGACACGCGGTTCCGTGTGCCTGGGGGGTGGAGCGGGCAGGCTGCTGAGTGTGCAGGCCTCCCAGCGCCACAGGGCCCTTGCCCATGCAAAGAGGGTACCTGGACCTTCAGGAGGCAGAGGGCCCTCTTACAGTGTTGACACACTGTTTAGTTAAAGACTCCGACCCTTCCCAAGTCCTAGAATTTCAACCACGCTCATAACCACGCGTGGGATTGACCATGTGAGCTGTTGCTTTGCGGGCTGGTTTGAGGCAGAGGGAGGAGTGAGCGGTTTCACTGGACGAAGAATAAACATGAGGCCGGAGTGGCCTGGAAGGGCACCGGTGAAGCAAGAATCCTGACACGGACTGGCTTCAGAGGCTTGTTTGTTACCAGGCCAGGGCTCCTGACCTTGGCTCTGCTGACACTGGGGGCTAGACGGCTCGCGGCTGTGGGTTGTCCTGGGCCCTGGAGGGAGCTCACCAGCATCCCGGCCTCCACCCACTAGATGCCAGTAGCAGCCCTCCCCCAGCTGTGGCCACGGAGAAGTCTCCAGGCATCGTCGAAAGTCCTAGGGACAAAATCATCCTGGGCCAAGAACACTGACTGCTCCAGGCGAATGGCTGCAAGCATGGAGGGACAGTGGGTGGTGACCAGAAGGACCTGGATGGGCAAGGCTTCTGGAGAAGCCATCAGGGACCCAACGCATACTTCCAAACTCCAATGCCTGGCGCGCAGTGGGCCTCAGTGACCGGTGCTTTGGGAAGGAGGGCGGCTCCAAGATACTCAGAGGCTCGAATTGTCAACACAATTGGCACTGAACAGGGCCGGGACCTTGTCAGGCCACCGTCCCCTGGGCTGGAGGCCATGGTGGGCACCACCTCGGAGGCCAGGTCATGCTGGGTGGCTGTTTATCTCTGGACCCGGGGCTGCCTGCTGGGCGTATTAGAGGCCATGAAATAATGATGAGGCCTAGGAGGGGTAATTAAAAGCCACAGTGACATTGATCTGCTGAGATTTCCAAGAGAGCCCAGGGCACACGGGGCGACTCTCCATCTTACCTCATGCAGGCCCAGCCTGATTGGCCCCTTGGGTATTGCTGGGGCCGAGGAACCTCACCTGTGGCCGAGAGACTCCCAGGGCAGCAACCAGGCTGGCCTCAGAGGCTGTGCAAAACAGGAGCCTGGGCCTGGAGGGGGAGGCAGGGGCGGTGGGGGGAGGAGGGGGCCCAATTGCTGTGCTCAGCCCAGGAAAGGTAGGAGCCAGCGACTGAGTTCAAGAACAGGTGCCCATTCTGCAAGATCTCAGAGGTCAAGCTTCACCCCTCCAGGCCCCGGGGACACACCAGGTGGAGAATCTGAGAGGCTCTGGGGCCGCGCTGCCTCTCTTGGTTCAGGGCACATCCATTTTTGCACTATGCACCTCCAGTGCCTACCAGAAAGGTTTTGATCTAGATGCTGCACGTTAAGCCAACAGTTATTTCCTGCAGTCTACCCCGGGCAGGGAACTGTGCACACGTTAAACAGATATGAACATCTAATATTTGCCTATACTCCTGTTTGCAAAGCTGGACACTTCGAGCTGAAGAATAATTGTTTTCTTGCTGCTATCGCTGTGTATCAGTGACTTGCTCATTTGCTGTTGTTTCCGCTTTAAAATTTTATTTTGGGGGATTTATTTTGAAACGGTGAGAGCAGGGGAGGGGCAGAGAGGGGGGGTAGGGAGAGAATCCCAAGCAGGCTCCACGCTGTTCTGAGCCGGGGTTCATTCTCGAGAACCAAGAGATCGTGACCTGAGCCCAAATCAAGAGTCGGATGCTTAACCGACTGAGCCACCCTGGCGACCCTGCTGTTTTGGTTTTAAAACTGACCTAGTGAGTGGAGTTAACGTGAGCCCAGAGTGAGACAGCCCTGAGGCCTGGCCTTAGCTTTACCACTTGCTAACCCTCTGCTCTTGGGCAAAACTCTTCAAGACACTTGTTGGTACGTGGAGGTAAAAGCAATCGACATCACTGTGGAAAAGAAGTGAACGAGGTCATGTCTGTGCTGTCTCGAACGCTCAGGGTTCGAACACTCGTTGCTATGTGTTCAAGTTCTTCTGTGCCTGGGATCCTGACGCCCTCAAGGCCCTGGGATGTGGCTGCAGGTAGCCGTCTTTACAGCTGAGACGGCAAATCCTTTCTGAGCTGGGGTTCTACGGGGGGACTCCACGTTCACCCCGTCTCGGGGAGGGCTACGGGGTGCTCACTCTGCAGGAAGCTTGGCTTCCCGTGGCTGCAAGGAGACAAGCAAGAGTCAGAGCCCTGCTCCAAAGCCCTGGGATCGCCTTCCTTCCTACCCGCCCGTGAATGTGAACTGGCATGCCTTGCCCCTGGTTACGTAATCACCGCCTTGGTATTCCTCTGTGCAAACCCGGCCTGTTTCTTTTTGGCTCTTTGCCATGGCCACGTGGCCGGGGGGATGGGAGCTGCACCCCTGCTCTTCACACTGTAAAGGAAGTAGCAACCCTATCAGATAGGAGGAAGAGGTGTTCTTGGGGCTTTGACAAAATAGCCTCTCTCCCACGCGTGTGCAGACCTGCGGTAAGATCACTGGTCTAAATATGGAGAGGCTCTTACTCCTTTCTGGTAAGCGGCCTTGAGTCGGGTAAAAGATTCTTCCGGATTTTAGCGAGGATGCTCCGAATCAAAGGCTTCGAAAAAGCACCGTGTCCTTGTGATGCCCGCCTCCCTCCACCCTCCATATTTGTAACAAGGGTGGTACGTGAGCCTTGATGACAGACAGCTCTGCATGGGTCGGGACCCATCTGGAAACTTCTCCAATTTAAGCGCAAGACGCTGATCGGAGACAGGCTTGGAGAAATGCACGCCCATTTACTGAATGTGCAGGGTACACGCATCTATCTACTCAGTTAATAGAGGTTAGATCTGGTTGTTTCTAGATTCTTCCGGGTTATGACAATCATAGGCACTGTGTGTGGAACATTCACTGAGCATCAGACCCTGTGCTGGGCGTCTGTTGGATCCAAGCTGCCTCTCCCGGAGGAGGTCAGCGTGAGTCCCCGTACCTACTGAGGCTGGGTGATGTGGCCATGAGAATAACATCAGGACCTGGCCAGGCTGGCAGCAGTCTGCCCTCCACCGCTCTGTTAGAGAAACTTCTCTGTTCTGCACGCGTGTTCTACCTGCAAATGGCATCTAGTTTATAAAGTGAAACTGTTGCCCTATGTGCTGTCTGTCACCTGGAAAAAAAGAAATAGTTTCTCTGGCCTCCTAGCCTTTCCTGGCCCATAACGTTATAGCCACAATTCCAAAAATTCATTTTCATTATTTATCTGGAGGCAAAATCTCACCTGAACTGACAGAGCGAATGGAAGGCTCTTTCTAGTCTTTTCTTCCCCCCCACCCGCAGGGCAGGACTATCCATACATTTTGATGCAGAGATAGTAATGCGTTCTATCACAAGGGGCTGTCCCAGTGTCCTGTGGGGGGTGTTACATAGGGTACAATTACGAGATATGTTAACTTCCCCAAATGTGCCAATTTTTGATTTCTGAAATACAGCTGGCCTCAAGGCCCTTTTCAGTAAAGGGATCGTGAGCCCGGAAGTGCCACCTCGGAGCTCTGTCCTGCCTGTGGGGCTGGGTGGTCGCGGGTGTGGGCGTGTGAGATCAGATCAACCTCGACCCCGATTCTGGCTTATGCAGCTGCCTGTGGCATCCTTAGAACGCGCAGCTCATGGGAGCCTCGGTTTCCCCAGTCTCAAGAGGAGGGGGCAAAAACACACCTCCGGAGCAGTGTCGTCGTGAGGCTGATATGGGCTCACGTGTGTGAGGATTCCAGGCTCCGGGGCTATTCTGGCACCGTAAGGCCATCCTTGCTCCCTCCTGCGCTTTGTAACAGCTTCCAGATCTGATGCCAAGATGTGGCGAACCGTTCACTCTGACGTTCGCTGACCTCGACTGGGAATAGGATGTGGCCCCTGGGAGCCTGGGCTGAGGGAGAGGGCGGGTTACAGCGCACCGAGACCTGCAGAGGCCCTGGCAATCAGCAGGAGCCACGAAGACCTTTCCAGTATTAATTAGCTGTCCCCAGCCTAGTGCTGCCAGGGCTCTCAGCCTCCGGGGGAGCACTCAGGGATGCTGTGCTCGCAGAGGAGCTCAGCCCTGACCAGGAGAGCGGAGTAAATAGGGCAGAGTTGGGCTCCCCGGGAGCCACGGGCGATGATGCAAAGCTCTCCCTGCGCTCAGGTGCAAGACAGGCTCTGGGTGGATGGACCGGGGATGGTGACAAGGGAGCCCTCCCAGCTCAGTCTCCCGCTGCTGCTCCCACGCATGATGGCCCCTCCCCGCTCTGGTCCCTCCTCACCCCTGCTCCGTCTCTGTCGTTTCTTGCTTTTTCCTTCTGGGTAATTTCTCTGCCCACACGATTCGGTCCCTCTTGGTCTCTCTCTGGGTGTGTTGTCTCACACCCAAGGGCACTTAGCTGCCCCCACGCACAGGCTCAGTGGACGGGATGACAAAGGTCCCATTCTCTTCTTCTGGGCCCAGGGTTCTCTCCAAAAAGAAGATTCATAGAAAGCAGGACGGCTTGCGTTTTCTGGGTGAATTTTCTATTTCATTTCAGACGTAGGTATTCATTCAACAGATATTTACTGAGCACCTACTACTCACCAGGCCCTGGTTTTTTTTTTTTTTTTAATCTCAGGGATACAATAGTGAATAAAAGACAAAGTCCTTGCTCTACGGGTCAGCTGGGGCAGTGGGGGGGAGGTAGCAGAGAAATAAAGACGTAAAAACTGGTATGAAGAAAAATAAACGTGGATAACGGCATAGACAATGCTGGTGGCAGGAGAGAATGATCAGGGGGTCTCTGCCAAGGGACTGAAGTCATCTGAGCCAAGTGACAGAGAAAAGCATGTCATTAACTGGGGTGAGGCAGAGAGAGCAGAAAGTTCAGTGACCCTGAGGCAGAAGCCTGCCTGGCATATTTGAGGAATACGAAGGACTATGCAAGGGAGGCAATGATAAAATATAGGGCCCGAGAAGCACAATATCTTTTCACCGAATCTTTGCAAACTTTCTTCTAGACGGAGGTCACGAACCTCATTTTGCAAATGAGGAAATCTTGGATCAGAAAACTTTAGAAAGTTTGCCCAGTGTCACAGAAACTAAGTTACAAAGCCGGATCCCAGCTCAAGCCTCCGAAGCACAAATCGCTTTCCACAATACCTTTACAGAGCCGGAGGACTGAGGGTCAACTTCTAAGCCCCAGCCGCCCGCTAGCACCTTATCTATTAAGAGTTTGTAGGGACTCAGCAACTGTCCCTTGCAACAGGTGACCCTCGTGAAAATCCAGGCCCCTTCTACTCAGAGGAGGCAGAGAGCATAAGGATAGGTTGAAATCTGACACCAAAAAAATAGGTGTCAATGAGGGAAACTGAGGCTTGGAGACGTCAAGCACCTTGTCCAGGGCCCTTTTCCATTAGCTGTGTTGCATGTTTCTAGAGTTCCGTGTAAAGGAAGATGTAAAAGCCAGAGCAGTCCAGAAGAAAATGTGGTTTTGTTTTCCTAGTCGTTGAAACGTTCCTATTCTTGGATTGATTGGATTTCTGAGAAATCAACAATAGCATTTAACTGACAAAGACCATTTTCCATCAAGAAAAACAAAAAAAAAGTTATTTTAACCTCCCACCTGATTCTTTTTTTTTCTTTAAGAGTAAAACGTGATTTTGAAAGAGTAATTACATATATTTATATCACAGGAGTGGGAGGCAAGACGTGTCACTGAATCACCTGCTTCCTACAACTCCACAATCAGTCTAGACACACGTGTGAGATGCACCTAAGTTTGATATCCATGCGGTGGGACCATTGCCTCGACTGGATAGTCACTTGGGGTGGGTGGGGATGGCGAGAGAGAAGAGCTTCCTGCCTAACTCTTCATCCTGACTCATGACGACCTGCTCTATGAACTCAGCGGGGGAAACATTCACTCACCCATTCATCCTTTCTTTCTCTCTCTCCCTGTCTTCCTCATTGCACAAACTGGGTACCTACTGGGTTCCGTGCCCCATGCTAATCTAAGAATCCTAAAACCAAAAAGACACAGTCCCTGATTTTTTTTTTTTTTAAATAAGTTGATTTGTAAGACACAGACTTGCATTCCCTCCCTGGAGATACGTTCTAGCTATGCACCTACAGCTAATGTTAGCCGAGTTCAGCCCGCGGCAAGGGTCCAGCCCAAGGTAGTGCGGAAGGAGCCCAAGGCTGCCTATACTGTGAAGACTGGTGTGGAAAAGGGGGTCTGGCTTGTCCGGGAGCTCCGGCCCTGTCCTGGGCCAGAAGGGTGCAGCCTCAGCCTGAGGGTCCGGGCGGGTCAGAGCAGGACAGGGGGGCCGGATGACGTCCATGGGAGCAGGCAGTGTTTCTCAGAGTGGATGCATGAAAGGATACACATGATATCTCTACATGGAAATATTGATTATTTGAGACTCTGAAACCCCGACTGAGTCACATCCTCTGGTAGGAAACCCCCTACCCCAGTCCCTTTCTGGAGCACAGCCAAATCACTGGAAACAGACGAGGGGCCCCAGCACGGTAGTAGCATTTCCAGGATTTAGGTTCTGATCAGGTGTGCCCCAAATGGGCTTTAAAATCATATTCTGACTCTTGGGGCTTTCTGAGGCCTTAAAAACCAAATGTTCCCAGAGGTGGGGTTGCTACCGAGGGTTATGGACTGCAGAAGTACATTGCTGTGGGGAGACCGGGAGAATGGGCACGTTCTAGTCCCCAGTGTCCAATGAGGTACAAGACTTTGGGAAAACTGTACAACCTTTATGAGCCCGTCTTCTCATCCATGAATAAAGCACTATTACCCACGCCATGCCACCTAAGTGTTCTAAAAAGTGAGTTCATGGATTACGAACGCTCTGTAGTCTGCCCTCCATACTATAAATATGAAAAAGTAGCATTATCTTAGGAACAGATTGATATGATCATACCTAATATATGTGCCTTAGTATAGAAAATAAATAGATCTATATATGCAGTATTGTATGTGCTGATACATTCGATTTGACTTAAAGTGGGTCTTGAAGTATTGTTTGAACTCTCATAGCTTTCTGATGGCCCTAGAACCAAATTAGTCAATGGCTATGATTGCCACGGGGAAAGATAATTTCGGGAATGATACGAATTGCAATATCAGGGCGTACCAGCTTGTTAATGAAACTTCAAAGTTGAAACCAAAGTAGCAGTCTGTAGATGGCTCCAGAGAAAAAGTCCCGTGTTTCCGCACATCTCCTTTCTGTCTTTAATGAATGCTTAACCTTCCCACACTTGAACTTGGGCACCATGGCCAGTAGTCAATTTTCACTTTAGTTCACGTATTTTTTTTTCCTCCTTTTAATCCTGAAAATCTGTAGCCATGTCATCAGCTCCTTCTTAATTATACCATATTCTTTACATCTGTCCTGCTAAATAACTCTAATTGAAATAGCACCGGCATGAATTTTTGTAATGTTCCCCCCAAGACATCCCGAAAGTGACTCACGAGAAAACAGACTGAAGTCACAGCTGGAGGCACGTCAAGGATCATTTCCATTTTTACATGATTAATTTGAATTTAATATCTTAAATCAAAACCTGATTAATTTAAATAAAATTTTGATGGTGCCCTGCTTCTAATATACATTGCAGTAATTAGATTCGGCTTAATGTGATTTTTTTTTTACATAATTAAAAAAAAGGGGGAAGTCAAGTGTAACAATGCAATGTTGATACAAATCTGTCTAAATATATATAGGGGACTGAGGGTTTGGACATTACTCAGGTGAAGCGAGGACGGTTAATGAAGAGGGACATTAGTGTGCTGAGCATAGATGTGATTAGTCCTTGTTTATCCCGTCCTTTAGCAAAGCCACTGATTATAAAATTAAAACTAGAGAAAGTTTTCATTCTTTTTTTAAAAAAAAAATTTTTTTTTTTAAGTAGGCTTCAAGCCCAGCATGGAGCCCAACACGGGGCTTGAACTCACAACCCTCAGATCAAGACCTGAGCTGAGCCCAAGAGTTGGAAGTTCAACTGGCTGAGCCACACAGGCGCCTGAAATTTTTCTTCTTAATAAATTAAAATTACAGTGGGACACAGCACCAAGAAATAAATAAATCATGGAGCATATGAATCTGACAAATTCCAAGGTTCATTTCCCCACTGCTAGATGTTGAGGGAACACTTCCTATGTCCCTAAAGGGGGGCAGACTCCGAAGCTACAGACGGGACAGGACGGACGGATGTGTGCACAGCCCCAGGCAAAGAAGGTGCCATGTGACTGCTTCCAGCCCCAAGCTTTGGGAACATGGCCCCTGGAACATCCTCTGAGGACCTGGCTTTGCATGACCTGCCCCTCTTGGGAGTCTGGAGGGTGTCCCAAGCTTTTCATGAAAACCAGACTTGCATTCACCCCAATTCCAACTGGCCTGGGTTCGCATACCATGGAGTCCCCTAGAAGTAAATAAATGGCCATATCCAAACATTGTGACAGAGTAATTACCATCTAGAGAGATCTAGTTCATACCTGGAAGGAAGCAATCAGATGAAAAAATCCTATGCGAGGTTTCTGAAAAACGTGTTTTCTATGCTCAGTCTTTCCCCTAATTGGCTAAGTGATCCTAGGCCAGTCACTTCTCTTCTCAGACCAGCATGTCCCCAGCTATGCAAACAACATGGACAAGGTCTGGGCAAGAGTGAGGGGCTCTAGCCAGCTTTCAGGATGCTTGCCTTGAGAAGATGGGCCTCTGAGACCCTCTGTGAGCCACAGGACTGGGACAGATGCTCTGTGTCCTCTGCCATGTCAGTGCCCCACGGCTGAAGTCAAATGCCACTGTTCTAGTGAATTCCAGGACCCTTCTCCTCCAAGATGTTTATGGACTGTGTGATGCCCAGATCCTGGGATGGTAAAGGAGGCACAGGCTTGAGGGCAGAGAAGGCAGGCTGAGAATCGGGTGGCTCAGTTCTACCTGTGATTTACTAAATTTTACTTCGGGAACCTTTGGAATTTGCCTGAGGGAAAACTTAGACAACACTGCCTATGTGTTACACAGAAGAAAGGCCACTTGTCGTGATAAAAATTGCTATTGTTGTCCAAATTTGAATTTAAAATTCCCTTTGAATTCATCGCTGATCTTTCCTAGGGATCTGCTATGTGCGCAGCACTTCTGTGCATAGGGTCGTGAAAAGCCCGTTCTCCCTGATTTAGAAACTGCAAAACAGTGCTCTCTGCCTGTAACATGCCTCCCACCATAAAGATTTATGACACCACTTCCCTTTCTCCTTTTCTCCTCCCTCCCTCCTTTCTTTCTTCCTCCCATTCATTCCTTCTTGTAGCCATGCAGTTCCAAAAGTGATCCACCCCGAAGTTTCTTCCAGACAACCTCTTCTCCACGGGGCTTCAGAGAAGAGAGACATCACCGTGGGATGGGCATGGGTCTGAGGGCAAGGGGGCAGGGACGAGGAGGAAACAGGACATACGAAGACTCACTCGTGAAAAAATTTCCGCCCAATTTTCAGCGGCCAAGGTTAACGCGTAGTTTCATGACAATCACTTAACTGTTCCTCGAAGGTCTTGATTTCGCTCTTTTGTTGTGACTTTTCGCTGTGATTACGGTCTTTGGGAATTGTTTAATGTTTATTTACTTTTGAGAAGGAGGAGGAGGAGAGAGGGGGGTGGGGAGGACAGAGAGAGAGAGGGAGATACAGAATCGGAAGCAAGCTCCAGGCTCAGAGCTGTCAGCACAGAGCCCGACCCGGGGATCAAACCTACACACTGAAAGATCATGACCTGAGCCAAAGTCGGACGCTCAACTGACTGAGCCACCCAGGTGCTCCTGTTTGGGAATTATTTAGAGCACAGCTGTGCCTCATGTCACAAAAAGAAGGAAAACCTGGACTTGAGACTATATCTTCAAGTCCTCATGTATGTGAAGGGAAGTCCATTCAGTCATTGACCTCAAGCCAAACCAGATTGAACACACTTGAAAGCCACTGTCAGGCTTCCCGACAGCTTCCCTGTGGATTCTGTATTATCGAGTTATAGTAGCTGTCTACACTACTACCGATGATGATTATAATTATGATGGCTGTGTCCACATCCTGGATACCTACGTATGTAACACACCGTGCTCATGATTTTCTGTACATTATCCCTAATCCCTTGGCATCTCTGTACAACGTATTGGTCCAGCCATTTTACAGACTTGAAAACTGAGGCCCAAAGGAACCAAAAAAAAAAATATTTGGACCCCAGAAATCAGGATTCAAATCAACTTTGTTGACCCGTCGTTGTTCAGCTGGACCACGCTACTCTGTCGATCCCAGTGTGCAGATAACCGACCGGTCCCTCAATGATCCTGGGCTGTATGGACCCCCTGATTTTGTAGTTTATCCAGCTTGTGCCTCACTAACCAACCCATCTTCTGATGGTTCCAGTCCACAGAAAGGAAAGAACTTAAATAAGAATTTCAAGGAAATCACTGATTTATTATTTATCACAAAGGGTCTAACACAATGACTTTTTCATCTGACAGCCAGGACTTCTGATGACAATCAACAATTTAATTTCTTTCTAAATTTAGATTTTTTTTTCTTTTTCTTCATCAAACACCAAAGCCGGCTAAAAATAGCTGAGCGTTGAATGTTAGAGGGGAGAATTGTACCGATTACAGGTTATTGTTTTTTTTTTTAATGTCAAAGTTAAAGTCAAAACAAAATTAATCAGGAGGGGTTATCTATAATGAATCACAATTCAGCTAAGGAAGAAGGAGTGGGGGAGATATCTCTGCCAGCAGCTGAAGGAATGTTCTTTCAAAGAGCTACGTTAGACTGTGGGCTCCCAGAGAAAGATTGTGGATCTTCCGTATTCAGCAGCATGAATCAAAACTCTTCGGCTCTGGTCTAACTTTCTTTATTACGACAAGGCAGCAGGGGTTGGGGTTTGTATGGGCTGTGATTTAAATAGTTAATTGAAAGGAAGCCATGGTGAGCTGTGTCTGGCTATAATATTACCGGGACAATCTTATCTGAGTTTACAGAGTTATTTCCAATTTGTAAATGCTGTATGCATTTCTTCTAGATAAAACACTCAAAAGCCCCAGACCTGAGTAAAGCAACCTTGCTGTTCTAGAGACTTCTACATCTGCCCCCTTCTGTCTCTGCACCTCCCTCTGCTCTCTCTAGTGCCCTCCCCTCCTCCCCTTTCCTGTCTCTGCTAGGAAGTCATGCCATTACCCAAAGCCTCAACCTTAGGCAAATAAACTTAGTCATAGTGTCGTAGGATGAAGTGGAGACTTGTGCCTAAGCCCCAGTGGACAGAGGAGAAAGCAGAGGGTCAGAGAGGGCCAGTGACGCGTCAAGACCTCACAATGATTGTAACATTGTTGGGGACAGAATCCAGCCTCTGCCCCTCCTAAGTTCCGTGTCCTTGGGTGGTTTGGAGGCTGCCAGAGGGGTAGACTTTTTATGGGATCCAATATGAGGTGGTGACATGAGATTACCTGTGTGACCATCGAAACCATCCACCCTACACAGTCCACTGACTACATTAATGTGACTACTTCTCCGGAGAATCCTTGCCCAGGAAGAAAAAAATAAATTCATGATGCACTCTAGGAACTTTCTGGAAAAGCCGGGTGGAGAAACATCGAACGATCCTGCTCTTTGAAGAGAGCATCAAGTGATAGTTTACTCCCCAAGACTCCACATCTTCATCAGGAGATGTCTGCCAATCCTAAGCTATACCTGAACCCTTTCCTTCTCCAGTCCTAATCAAGGCAGCACATGGGAAGATCTACTTGACGCCAGACTCCAAAACCCCATAAATATCTTGACAGCTGCCCTGCTCCCTTCACCCACGCTAGCCACCCCTGGCACTGTGTCAAGGGAGTGCTCTCGGTAGGAATGAACTCAGCGTCATCAGACCAACAGGTTGTGTTTGGAGAGCCAGCCTCCAGGGCCAGTCGGATGTCACATGGTCTGTGCTTGCTGCCGACATAGCAAAGGGTCTGGATAACGTAAGCCCCCCAGAAGGCTAGATATATTCGCCTCTCTGACCCTCTGTCTTCTCTGTCCAATGGCGCTCAGGGGCAAGTCTCCACTCGGTAAGAAAACGATTATTCTAGGAGTTTCGACACCACCCCACCGAGCTTCTGATGAAGAAACAAAATCCGGTGGCTATCATCTTGTGGGACACCCAAGTGTGGATTGGAAAAGACCACATTTTTTTCTGCTCCCCACCTGCTGGGTAGAAATGGCCCTGTGTCTCTCCTTTCTAAACTGGTCTCCTTGTCTGTAAGGTGAGTAGGTGGCGGGGGGATGCCTTCCACAGGGGCCGGTTGGCCATAGTGCTGCCCCTCCAGCCCTCACCTCTGCAGCCCATCACCCTCTCCTCTTCCAGGAACTTCACCTTTGCAAAGTCATCTCTTGCCCGAGATGCAAAGGAAGAGTATCTCCAGCTTTGTTTCTCTATTATAATAGATGTAAATTAATGTTTTGCCTTTGTTTGCCGCGGTAATCATAGAGGCAAGTATATATTCCTAACAGCTATCTTATTTTCAATTTGCAGAGCGTACTGTGCTTAATCCCATGAGGCAGCCGTGGCTCCAGATATGAATTTTGAAAGATAATTAGCCCAGTGCAGGATGTGGTCTCTTCGACAAGGAACCCACACCGAAGCCTGGTCAGAGGGGTCCTCTGGGGGACCCAGTCAGGTCACGGTTCCCCGCCACCCCCCATGGTTTATTACTTTTTTTTCATCGCCACTGCCTTTGTGCGAACCAGCTGATTTGTTCATGAAAATTTAAATCATGCCCGTACTAGAACTGGGATTTCTTTTTGGGGCTGTTGTTTGAGGATTCTCACCCCTGCACCCCACCAATATTGCTTTTGATGATATTCATGGCAGGTGACAATTTACATTTTGTTTTCTTTTTTCTTTTTCTTTTTTCTCTAACTGATAGCACCAGGCCCGGACTGGTTATCTGTAATGTCTGATGCCCGTGGCAGATTAAGTGACCACCTATTAGCAAGACCCTGAGAAGGTCGTAGGTCAGAAAGATGAATGTCCCGCCAGGCTCCCTTCATGGATTGTTCCTGGGTGAACTTGACCCCAGCAGGAAATCAGTTATGAAGACAAGGGCAGAGTTGGACAGGCTGAGGAATCATGCCCATTCTCCGGGATGCGTGGGATTTTAGTCTATGACGCATCCCACCCAGACGAGGCTGTAACTTGATTTCCCCACTTGCTCGACACGTGGGGGTAGAATTTCTGCGTAGCCAGCCCTGTGCGGAGCAGAGGAAGGCAGGGCAGGCTCCTTCTCTCAGAGACAGTCTGGGATGTCTTCCTGGAGGAGGTGCCACTTGAACTGGCGTGAGCAGGTCCTGTATTTTAATCAGATCAGGCGACTTATCTCTTGTTATGATTCTCCCAGGAAAATGCAAACTAGAGGAGTGTATGGAATGTCAACCATATAGCAGGCACCTTCTTCCCTGTGTTTCCTCTGCATCAGCTCACCTGGTCCCCACCACCTGGGACTGGTTCTTATTTACAGATGAGGACACTGAGGCACAGAGGCCTAGCCAAGGTTCTCAGGGAGAAGGGGCAAGGTCAGGATTTGAACCCTGGCAGTTTTGCGGCAGAGACCCTGCTCTGCTTGGTGACTGGGGTGGGGGTGGGGAACCCTTCTCCATAGCAGCGCTCCCAAACTGAAAAGCCTCCCCTAACCTAAGGAGTCAATTGTGTCCCCCAGGGGCCTCTGCTGAGAATGTGCAGCAGTCAACACAGTTCACAGTCAACCTTGGGTGCCTCATACGGTCAAAGAGCTGAGCACAAGTGTAATGATTTGCTTTAATTTAAATCAGGTTGGTGAACAAAAAATTTCCCCTTTATCACATAAGTTCGGGGACTTCCCTTCTAATGAGGAAAATGTCATTTCGTCTTCAATTCTTAGAGTTCATGGAACCTTGTGCTGCTGGAAAAGTGTGTGATTGTGTGTGTGTGCATATGTGTGTTTCTCTATGCATGTGAATATTTGTGTGCACATGTGTGTGCATGTATGTGTACGTATACACACACAGGCTTCCAGCAACACGAATATCCGTATGTACATGAAGGTTTCAGACAGACTTCAGAAGGATTGAGCAGGTTTTGAAATTTGTTCTGACTCGTCCCTGGCATTTGCCTGAAGTGTGACCTGCTCGGAGGTTTCCTCCTGGGCATTTCTGATTTTCGATTTAATGTGGTCGCATAGGGCGCTTTGTTTTCCAATGGCTGTAAAAAAAATACTTAATAAGAACTATTTCCTGAAGCCCTCTGGAAGGTAAATGAAAGAGAGTTCTAGAGTGCTTTGGAGCATTCTTGCCTCCAGCTAGATCCAGAAAAGGCTGGCAGCCTTCCTGGACACATTTCCGCGGAACAAAAACAGCGGCTTCGACTTAGGACCGTGTCATAGGTAAAACCTGAACAATCAATCGGCAGTCTCGCTCAGAATCTTTGTCTCATATTTAAATATGCCTTGTTACGGAGAGTTTATGAGAGGGTACGCAGAATGCCACAGGAAAACCAGGCCCCCAAGTACAGAACCAGCCTCCACATGGTGAAACCCTGTCTGGTGTGGCAAAAGTCGCATGCCTCCACGTCATGGAGTTTTATCGTGAATAACCAGGTAATTCAGTAAGACAAGGTCCCAGTCTGGACCAGAGAACTTGGTTATCAAGTTTGCCGCTTGCACTAGGGGTTCATTTTGCAAACAATGTTGACTCCCACGTATATCCTGGTGCTTAACCAAAGGAATGAGCAGTCTGTCTAGATATGGGCTCTTTGCAGAGAAGCTCTGGGTGTGTGTGTGCAAGACAAGAGTGCAAAAGGGTGGAGCAAGGGCCACGAGACGAGTGTCAACAATCTGTCCTCGCAGAAGGACTGAACCTCCAGCTCCAGTACCTACTGATGGTCAGTCAACTCTCACAGCGCCTCCTTTCTCCCTCTCCAATTGGCCTGGGAAGCATGGCCAGGACAAGATATGGCATTTCATATCTTAAATGCCACATATCGGGGCGCCTGGGTGGCACAGTCGGTTAAGCGTCCGACTTCAGCCAGGTCGCGATCTGGCGGTCCGTGAGTTCGAGCCCCGCGTCAGGCTCTGGGCTGATGGCTCAGAGCCTGGAGCCTGTTTCCGATTCTGTGTCTCCCTCTCTCTCTGCCCCTCCCCCGTTCATGCTCTGTCTCTCTCTGTCCCCCCCCCAAAAAATAAATAAACGTTGAAAAAAAAATTTAAATGCCACATATCAGTGAAATCATACGGGATTTGTCTTCATCTGCCTGGCTTATTTCGCTTCGCATTATAGTCTGTAGCTCCATCGGTGTCCTTACAAATGGCAAGATTTCATTCGTGTTCGTGGCTGACTAATACTCTGTGGTCTATATATACCGTATCGTCTTTATCCATTCCTCGGCCGATGGACATTTGGACTGCTTCTTCCATAGTTTGGCTGCTATAAATAACGTTGCTATAAACATAGGGGCGCATGGATCCCTTTGTTTCGTGCTTTGGGGATGAATACCCGGCAGTGTGATTACTGAATTGTAGGGTAGTTCTATTTTTCACTTTTTGAGGTTACCAGACGGGAGGAGGGTGGGGGGTAGATGAAAAAGGTGATGGGGATTAAGGAGAGCACTTGTGCTGAGCTCTGGGTGATGTATGGGATGGTTGAATCACTGTACTACACGCCTGAAACTAATATAACACTGTATTTTAACTATGCTGGAATTAAAAGAAAAAAAATACCTTCAAAAAGCCTGCCCTTACAAGAAAAGGCACTGTGGTCTGTGACAAAGGACAGGCCTCCCACCTGACCTAAGGACAGGTTCTTGGGACGCTGTCAGCCCCCGGGAAGATTTCTTTTAGGGCTGTTTCCTATATACCAAAACACCTGGGAGCACACTGTGTGAGTCTGTGACTTTCCCCACCCATATCATAGGAAGGTGAGTGAAGGTTAAAGCCATCTGTGGTCACAAAACCAGACCTGTTTCCTGCCACTGTGCTCCCCTCCTCCACCCTGGATGGATTTTCACTCAACTTTGATGAAAATAACGAGGAGGTCCTGAAGGTCTCATTGGAAGACCCTCCTTAGGAAGCCCAAAATTTCCTGTACAGCCAAGGATCCCAGAATTCTTGGTAGGCACACCTGCCCACGAGTCCCCCGCAGCAGAAACTGGGCTTGTCTGAGGTTAAATGCGTTAAGACACCAAGGTGCTCTTGGAAGAGTTCTGAGCACATCGAAAATGCTCCACGAGCATCACCTTCTTTACTATTTGAAAGGAATCGGAGATCAATTCTTTGTCACTCTACATTAGAATGCACCCTTCTTTTATAGCTCTTTTGCCACAAAAAGTGTTCTCTTCCTTCGAAAATATCTTTTATTTCTACGTGTCTTGAAGTTGAATCATAGCAAACCAAAGCAGTTGTTACTTACAGCTACAGAAACACCAGATAACAGATTAACTCCCCCGACCCCTTTTCTTCTAGAAGGTGGCTAGCTACTGACATCCAGACCTCTGATTTTTTTTTTTTCACCTGTGCACATTCAGCGGGCCAGGGGAGAATAAAAGAGCCTAATGGAACCAAACTTGTCTCTCCTTGGTTTTTCAGCCGTTTGCTCTGGTTTCCCAACTAATAAAACAAAACAAAAAAAAACTTACTGAAAATTTTGTTTTTTTGTTTTGTTTGTTTGTCGATGAAAACAGTTTCATGCCAGCCAAAAAGCCTGCCTTTGTCCACTATGATGGTGGGAAGTCCAACACACTGGTAGGCTGAAAGCTGTTCACACTAGTCCCCATGCACCATGAGAGCAGGGAGATTGTCTTCCTCACTGGTGGGTGCCAGCACCTGTTGATAAAAGTAGCCTCACAGGCTGGGAGGCATAAATCCTTGCTTACAAGGAAAAATGATTTAAATAGCAAGACCTGGTCCCCAGAATTACTTCTAATTTTTAACACTGTTTCTCAAGGGCCAGGCCACTGTTGGCCCTTCTTAGAAATTCTCACCGATCTTGAAAGTACGATATGGTAAACTTTCTCAGAAGACTGAATTTGGTAATTGCAAGGATTTCTGATACGATCTCCTTTGCACTTAATACCAGTGGATTCCTATAGCATTGATCAATCACCATCACAGAACTGAGGTATCCTTATTTTGTTGTCCAATTATGTCAATTCTTAAGCCTTTAATCACAGTGGCAGGGAACCATGTTCTTCCTATCCATATAGTAGGTCTGGGACTTAGTCAAGGGTTTATATTTATTGATAGAATTGTGGAAAGGAAGGAAGGAGAGAGGGAGGGAGGAAACATGAATGGAAGGAAGGAAACAGGGATCATAAATTTGTGTCAGGAGTGAACTTCTGAGCAACTTCTCTGATGATGAGTTGAACAGCCTCCGGTCAAGGAGGACTGGTTAGTGTGTGAACACATGGGTTTGAGTCTACGATTCTGAAAATTCCCAACATATTTTAATTAGGGACTGCAATCTCAACCTCTGTGCCAAGTGCTGGAGAAGTGGTGTGCATTAGTACCCTTGACCTTAGGGCTCAAGTGTTGGGGTGCAGCTTCCATAGGCCTCCCCCATAGTCCATCCCACCAAAGAGCTGCCTAGGTGAGTGAGGGAGCATTAGTGTTTATGTGAGGGAGATGGAGACACCAGCTGAGTGGCCTCGAGCAAAGCTTTTAAGATCATGTATGAATATGTGAGAACACCTGCTGAAGAGCTCAGTCTTATATAATTAAGAGGAATTACTACATAAAGTATGGTATGGTCACATGTATTAACCATTCTTTATATTATAGATTTTTTTATATCTACATTTTCACCTGATCAAGAGAACCTCTCTTGAAATGCAAGAGAAAATGTTCCCTAACTTTGTTTGAATGTCTCCAGGCAGTTTGCCACCTCTGGAGGGGGCAGTCTTAGGGAGCAATGGACAGCTCTAGAGCAAATCCTTTCTGGTGTTATGCTGGCAATGGTCTCCTCGTCATTCTCATCCAGCTCTGCGTGACCACACATTCTGTAACTTTGAATCTTTTACAGGAGGCTGGAGAGTCCGGTCTCCGCAGTGGAACAGTTATTTTATGGGTCACCTTTCCCATTGGTCTCAGCTGAGGAGATGGGGTCTTAGCGAATTCAGGGGTAACAAGTCAAGGGTGCTCTGGGTGAGGGGAGGCAGGGAATAGACCCTGCTTCTGACTTGAGTTTTATGGGTACAGTAGATTATGAGCCTGTAATGTCTGGGAGCCTGGATAGAGCCTAAAATTGATGTCCACTTCTGGAGTGTAGGTCAATAACACTGCCCAGCCTACGAAGGTAGGAGGTCAGGAAAATCTCTGGTCACATCCTAGAGATCCTAGGATGAGATCACATCCCACCACCTAGGTCCTGCTCCCCTTGTCGGTGTAACTATACCTCCAAAAGGAAGAGAGCAGTGGCCTCGTTCAGCGACCTAGGAAGACCATTAGAACAACACAAATGAGATAAGGTGTGTGGAAATGTGACAGATGAAGCCAACATTCGAGAGTCTTAGCTACTTTAGAGTGTCGGCTCGCGCTTTATACTTTCCCAACCACCCTGCGCGAATCCCAAGCCTGTGCGTCTTCCAGCACGGATGGCAAGCGGGAGCAGGTCTTTGCAAAACAAGACAACAGGCCCTGCAGTGGAACAGCACTTCACTGTTTACAGGGCAGCTGCACACAAATTGCACCCTCACACTGCAGCCTTATAGCTGCCTTGAGGCATGGGGAGTGGACACCGTTGTCATCTTTATCTCATTTTTGTCCAAGAGTAAAATGGAGTCTCAGGAGAAGTAGGGACTTTTCCCAGGTTCCGCTAGTGGGAAATGGTACCTAGATGTCCAGCATCCTCAGTTTTCATCGGGAAAATTTCTTTTCTGCGGCTGGACCAGCCAGGCATACTCTCCTTCCCTGCTGTGGGTGGAGTCTCTCTGTCTTCCGCCATTGCTAGGAGGGAATGAGAGCTCTCTGACTCTTTGGCCACCTTTCTGTCTCCCAACTTGGACATCCAACTTTGTTCTGGCCACACTCAGAGCTCTAAGCTCGACCTCCTTGTCTGAAGGCCCAGGGGAGCTGCGGTGAGTTCCCAGCCAAGATCCCAGGATCCCTCATTCAGCTTTAGCGTGGCTCTTAAGACGAGGTGGTCCTCTTCTTTGTCTCTCCTCCTTGGCCCACATGTTGTGTTTTCTTCCCCATAGAAAATCTCCTTATAGCTTACTGACTCTTGAAGACAAGCCAGTAGTTCCCTTGATCAAATGGTTGCCTACCAAGGACTGCATTGACTTAGGCATTGTGTAGACAAAGAAACGGAAGGCAGTGACCAGGTTTTATCCTTGCCTCATGACGCCCATCTATCTTAAGAGATTCTTTGATGACCTCTAGCAATCTCATCTGTCTGTCTGATTCCCGTACCTATGGCTCACTAGTTAGCCTCCTGTTCTTTTGGGTAGGACAGAGCTTTCAAATGGGACAGAACTCCAGAGTCCTTCTGGCCTTGGGGGGTTATTTGCCTTGTTAGGGACCCCCTCTTTCAGAAGCTCCATTGAACGGGCTCTGTCAGTAAGTGTCTTCACAGGAAGACTCTCTCCCAGCCACACCCTGGCAGCCTTGGTCTGTTGAACAGTTTCCTGTGACCTTGCACTCACTGTACTTCCGGACCCGCTCCTGGTCTTAAAATCTCAACCCATATTTACTGAAAGCTGACAATTTGGGGATAGGAGAGGAAGAAAGCAGAGCACCTGCCATAGAGCAATGTGAGGGAACATCTACTGGGCGGGTTGCAACATCTTTTGGTAAATAGCCGGAGGACTCCTTGCCACTTCTCCTGTGAGACAGGCATCTTGCACTTGAGAAGACCCAAGCTTTGGAGTCATGTGGGGGAAAAAATAGCTCCAAGTATATCTCTTTTCTTTTAAGGGTGTCACAAGAAAAATACAGTCCCGCATAAAAGGAAGAAGACAAAAATGAAAACAAGCAGTGAGAGACAACATCCGCTCTCGTTTCAATTTCCTGGAAGCGGAATGTGGTTGGGCAGATGGTGCTCTTTTGTTTCACTAGAAGAAACGATAAGATGTAAATATGCACGGCCATATTCAGCAGTGCCGGATGGGGAAGGGTCGCTTCTTGCATGTGCTTGCTAATTTCTAGGCTCATCGGAGGCTTTCTTCTCCGAGTTGAGTTGGCCATCCCTCTGAGTTCCCAGATACTGCCTTTGACTGATTGCTCTCCACAGAGTTGTCCAGTGTTCCTTCATTGGGCCACCGGGGAGTCTGTGAACTCCCTTACATTTTTGGAAAAATGTCGTAGGTTTGCGCATTTCCTAGAGTGGCTTCGACATCTTCTGAGTGGCTGGCAAATGACTCACTACCCATTGCCTTCTTGTCTCCTCACTCCTTGTCACCGGTTCGTTTGAGGCTCCAGGTGGCTGTACAGAACTGTTGAATACCATTGCCCCACATTTGTGTTGCATTGTAGACTTTTCAAAGTTCTTTCACTGAAAAAAAAATAGATATCTTGTTTGACTCAGTGACAGGAACAATTACCAGCAGCCCCATTTCACAGCTGAGAAAATGAAACTCGGAGCCGGGACTCGGCTAGTTTGCAGGCACGTGTGTGTCGGGCAGAAGTAGAGCAAAAGCCCTCCTCGTCGCTCTCGTGTTTCCTAGTCCGGGATCCTTCCACCCCCACTTTCATCCTCACCTTGGGAACTTGGCCAAAAAACAGAATCGCCATTGGTATTTGATATCATTGAAGAAGGAGCGCATTGGAGCCTAGGCCCTGTAGGGAATGAAAAAGGGAACATAAAACTAGAAATCACTGTGCTTCTCATTCTACTTCATTATATGCATGCTTGATTGCCTCGCGAGGTTATTTTGGAACAAAACTATGTTATCTATCTCTATCTATTCAGCGCCTAAACAAACAGTACCTTCTGGTACAAAGTAGATGCTCGAATGTTGGAGTTACGAATGAGGGATTGAAAGTATGAATGAGGTACTCGGTGCACAAGGAATAAATGGCCTGGTCTCCAGAGACCTACCACAGTTCCAACATGCATTCCTGGACTGGCCTTTGCTGAAGTTCTTGAGATGATCATCCGTAATTCCAGGAGGAGGGCAAAGGCTGCTAGCGGATGTTTGCTTGGTCAATGAATTATAAAGCTCATTCATACAGAGGTCTCCATCTTCCGTGGCCCTCTCTCGGCAGTCTCCACACCATCCCATCCAGACACTACCATCCAACTAGCTGTCTAGGTTGCTAAGCCTAGTGATTTGTGTTCTTCCTCAAATAAGCTGTTCTTAAGACAGCCTCACACACCAGGCGCCAAGAGAAAGAGAGAGGAGTCTTTTTCCTCCACTGGAAACTAAAAGTCCGCTACCAAACCCCAACAGTCAAAGAGGGATGAGACGGAGCTGTGAAGGCATGCCCCAGAGAGTTCCAGAGAGTAAGGCATGCATCATGGGAGAATGCCACACTGAGTGTGTGGTGAGTCTGGATTCCGAATGAAATAGAACTCAGGTAAATGGTACACAAGCGTTTCAAGGGGCATCATACTAACCCCACTCTGACCCCGGGATCCAGCAGGAACCCCAGTTGAGCTCCTTTTGTTCACACAGAGATGGGAGGATCAGTTTTACACATTTATGACGTGTTTGTGAAAACAATGATTTATTTTTACGATTTTTTTATTTTATTTTTTTTTTTACTTTTTATTTATTTTTGAGAGAGAGAGAGACAAGCACAAGTGGGGGAGGGGCAGAGAGAGAGGGAGACACAGAACCAGGTTCCAGGCTCTGAGCTGTCAGTACAGAGCCCGACGCGGGGCTCAAACCCACAAACCGTGAGATCATGACCTGAGCTGAAGTCAAGATGCTTAACCGACTGAGCCACCCAGGGACCCAACTATTTTTATGATTTTTTAGTATTAAATGTTGCAGAATAAATTTCTAAAAACAGAACCCCAATTAAGAAATCTTATATGTTTTAAAAGTTTACAGCGTGTTCTACAAATGATCAGAGTAGACCTTTCACCGCAGCAGGATGGGGTCACCTACGTGAAATTGGGGGTGAGAAATCCTGGGAGTGGGGCATGCTCTTTTAAATCTCTCCACGTGGGAAGTTGGCTAGAGGACACGGACGGTTAGGCAAAGGTGTATTTTGTTAAAGAGACTTTGCATTAAAAAAAGAAAGCTTCCAGGTTTGTAGGTCACCCCTCCATCACCTCACAGGTGTTGCACCTGAAGGTAGCACATCAATGGATCTAGGTAGTTATTTGGTACCAATAGGCATGGACACCCGTACAACACGCATATCCCAACGTTCTTCTGTTTCTGAGGGACAACGTTTTTCCTCCGATGAACCAGTTGCCTGGATAATTTGAAAGACAAATCTAAAGCACCTGGCCCACATTCTAGGCTGTAAATCTACAAAGACAGAGTCTGGGATCTGATCAAGATGAACCTTTTGAAATAGGATTTTCAGAGACCTAGCAATCTGGAAAGTGGAGGGGCATAGACTAGAGCTTTTGAACGATCTCTCCTAGGGAAATAATGTTGGAAAAGCAGACGTCTTAGAAAACATCTTTTCAAAACATTTGCTGCTGAACTTTCAGATGATTTCTAGGGAGTTCCCAGAGCCACAGTGAAGGGGCACTGAAAATGAGGATGTCGTGGAAATAAGCCCCCAACACTGTGACACAGAGACAGGCTCTCAAAATGGCTATGTCATGGAGATAAATTCCCATCATCTGACACGGAGACAGCCTCCCCAAATCTTACAACCTTGAGACTGTATTTGTCCCTGAGAACCACTCAGTGAGCTAGCATGTCACATGTCCCCCACAAATGTACAGAAAGGAAATTGAGGGACTGTCATCCCTTCTTGTTTATGACCTATATTCTCCAAACCACCTTAGTAAACAATGGCTTATTTTCATAAAATGATTGTTTAAAACGATCCTCAATGACCCCCCCCCCGTTTTAATCCCATAGGCAATGACTTCCAAACAGTTGTCTTCCCAAAGATTATGTATATATATATTTTTTTTGGGGGGGGGTGGAATATTGATAATTGGAAAACATAGGTTCTAGAGCTTTGACTTGATCTCAGTCACCAGCCCAGAATCCGTTTCCTCGTCTGTATGCTGGGGTAATAAAGTCCATTTTGCATAGCTTAAAAAGGTCATTGTGGTCACCAAACAAAATGTTGAATCCTGTTTCAACTATGCAAATACATATTAAATATTAAACACCTACTCTGTCAGGACCCACACTAGACTCTGGAAGAACAATGATGAAAAAGATCCCCTCCTACTCCAAACAAAGCTGACGGGCTAATGGTGGACACAGACATTAAACACATACCTGTATGTGTAAGGGGTGTGCTAGAAGGGCAGGTATGGGGGTCACAGTAGGAAGTACGGGGTCACAACAGGAAGTGGAGAGGGTGCCAACCACATTGGAAGAGGAAGCTGGGAAACTTGCCATGAGGAAAGTGAAGTTTGAGCTGCAACACTCAAGTATAGGAACATAAAGCTGTATTCTTAGCCTGTGCTAGTGTTAGTCTTAGAATCAGTATTGGCATTCTGTTAGCATAAAGATCTGTATGATCTCAGTAGCCTGTTCCGGAAATGCTCCGAGCGTCTTCCAATATGGGCAAGGGAGCAAGCAGCATATTGTCTGATCTTCCCAGCCCCGTATCAACATAGATGTTTAAGATTTAGAAGATTCAGGGTGGCCGGTTGGATGGCTGTGGTTGGAACCACCCACTCCTCATTGGCATTTTCCCGGCTGCACTTCTGGAAGGGAGGAAGAAAAGAAAATGTTGCAGGCACCCACACTCCCAAAAGGAAGAAACATGTCAGTTGTACCCACTCATGTTGTCTCTGCTTTAGTGACAGGCAGAAGAACTCCCACTCCTGATGCCCCAAACTCCACAAGGAAAGGCATGCTGGTGTTGCCCATATGCTCAACGAAGCCTCGGGAGGTGGGTCAGGAGGCCCCTCCCGATGTCTCCAAGAGATGATGAAAAAGAGAAGGTCTAAGTCGGTTATAATGAGCCCGTGTCAATTTCGTCTTCTGGACTAGGAGGTTCTTGAGGTCGGGGATAACCAGGACTTAGTCACCTCTGTAATGCCAATAGGAGCCATGGGGTCTGGCCCAAAGTAGAGCTTTCATACAGACACAACAACAGCACGATGGTGTCGCTATTGTTGGACTGAATCTGACACGTGGTAAATAAAAGCATGGATCAGAAACAGATCCAGAAGAGACATTTTATTTTAGAAAAGTTTTTCAGAGGGGCGCCTGGGTGGCGCAGTCGGTTAAGCGTCCGACTTCAGCCAGGTCACGATCTCGCGGTCCGTGAGTTCGAGCCCCGCGTCGGGCTCTGGGCTGATGGCTCAGAGCCTGGAGCCTGTTTCCGATTCTGTGTCTCCCTCTCTCTCTGCCCCTCCCCCGTTCATGCTCTGTCTCTCTCTGTCCCCAAAATAAATAAACGTTGAAAAAAAAAAAAATAAAAAAATAAAAAAAAAAAAAAAAAAAAAAAAAAAGAAAAGTTTTTCAGGGGCACCTGAGTGGCTCAATCAGTCGGGCGTCCGACTTCAGCTCAGGTCATGATCTCATGCTTCGTGGGTTCGAGCCCCGCGTCGGGCTCTGTGCTGACAGCTTGGAGCCTGGAGCCTGCTTCGAATTCTGTGTCTCCCTCTCTCTCTGACCCTCCCCCACTCACGCTCTGTCTCTGTCTCTCTCTCAAAAAAAAAAAAAAACAACTAAAAAACATAAAAAAAAGAAGTTTTTCAGGAAAATTGGTGCATATATATTATCAAAGCTCTAGTCAATGTGAAAAGCTCCTTGAGGGGTGCCTGGATGGTCAGCTGGCTGATGATTCCAGCTCAGGTCATGCTCCCAGGAACCTGGGATTGAGGCCCAAGTCAGACCACACTCTGAGTATGGAGTTTGCTTGGAATTCTCTCTCTCTCTCTTTCTCTCTCTCTCTCTTTCTCTCTCTCTCTCTCGCTCCCTCTATATCACTCAAAAAAAATTATATATGGCGTGCCTGTGTGGCTCAGTAAGGTACACTTCAACTCTTGATTTCAGCTGAGGCCATGATCTCAAGGTCAGTGAGACTGAGCCCCGTGTCGGGCTCTGCGGCGACATCATGGAGCCTATTTGGCATTCTCTCTCTCGCTCTCTCTTGCTCTCTCTCTCGCTCTCTCTCTCTCTCCCTCTCTCTCTGCCAACCCCTCTGCTTATGTGTGCTCTCACTCTCTCTCTCTCAAAATAAATAAATAAACTTTAAAAAAAGTTTCTTGAACAAGGCAGCCAAACAAACAACAGAAACCCGAAATTAAAGTATGTGTAAGCTCACATCCCTTAGAGCTATCCAGTGTTAGTATTATATGAGCAGGGACTGAGGAGGTGGGGACAGGCTGCAGGCAGTAGGATACGCAGACCCAGCTCCCAACGCCATCCCAGCAATGCCGATGTGGCTACCCAAGGCTGGCCAAAGCTCCCGAACTTCTGAACAGGCTAAGGGTCCATGTCTGTCATTTGGCTCCTGGGAACACGTTGATGGTTAAGGTGTCTTCCTAATCAGAACTGGACTGAGGGGCGCCCACATGGCTCAGTTGGTTAAGTGTCAGTTGGCTCAGGTCGTGATCTCGCAGTTCATGAGTTCGAGCCCCGCATCGGGCCCTGTGCTGACAGCTCCGGGCCTGGATCCTGCTTCAGATTCGGTGTCTCCCTCTTTCTCTCTCTTGCAGAAATAAATAAACATTTAAAAGAAAAAGAACGGGACTAAAAGTGAAAGGCAGCACAGGATGTTAAGGAACCAGTGGAAGATGAGATGTTTGTAGGAATTATCGGGAATAACCAGGAGAGCCCTCTGTGCTACGGGGGTTTCCTGTTGTAAACTTCCCATGGATTGTGAAGCTGGCAGAAATGCCAGAAGCCCCAAGAGACAAGACGGAAAGGAAAGACTCTTTCTATGATTAAATCCAGCACTGAAGGGCGCCTGGGTGGCTCAGTCGGTTGAGTGGCCGACCGGCTCAGGTCATGATCTCGCGGTCCATGAGTTCGAGCCCCGCGTCGGGCTCTGTGCCGACAACTCAGAGCCTGGAGCCTGTTTCGGATTCTGTGTCTCCCTCTCTCTGACCATTCCCCATTCATGCTCTGTCTCTCTCTGTCTCAAAAAAATAAATAAAAGGTTAAAAAAAAAAATCCAGCACTGAAGCCTCTTGCTCATCTGAAGAATCACAGAAAGTCTGAGCTCTTCTTCCAGAAAAGCCATTTTTAACTTAAAGAGTGCAACTCCTCAACTCCCCCGACCATCACTAAAGATCGAATTGCTAGGACACCCTTCATCTTTCAGACAGAATCCAATGCCAGAGCCTAAGAAGTCTACTTCTAGACATTGTACACCTGACTGACCCAAGCACGCATGAATAGAGAAAACAAGGACCCGTTGTTGGCGAGCATCTTGGACATCTCGTGAGCTAGTAACTACAAGCCAAGAAAGCCGGCAGGGCCATCGCAGATCCTGGTGGTACACATGGCTGTTCTGAGAAAACGGACAGGGTGGTGGCGTTTAGAGTGGCACAGAGCGAAAAGAAGTAAATGATTTCTTTTCTTTTTTTATTCATAAGCGTTGTGAGTTTTCCAGAGAGGAAAGTTTCAGAGAGGAACTGATCGGGTACAATATATTATCTACAGATAGAGGGGAGGAGGAAAAGGTAAATAGCTCTCTATAAAGAATCCTTTGAAATTGGATTTCTTGTTACCAGAGACTAGGGGAAATCCTTGAAAAGCAATATGCTACTAAGAGGGCTATTATCTGAAAACCGGAGGGCAGGAACCTAGGAAAACGGAACTAGATTTGCAACCCAAGTGTTCTAGAGCTTAACTAATGTTGCTTTCTAGCTGCATCCCGTTGAGTTCCATTTAGTCCATACAACATGGTGCCCATGGACCAGATTATACGATAGGTGGTAATAATTTCATTAGTAACGTGGAGCCCAGCGTACCGTATTAAACCAAGTAGACCTGAAGGAATGGTTCTAACTGAAGAGGCACCTAAAACTGCTGGAAAAGAAGGAAAAGCAAGAGCGTGTGAGTTGAGAGTACACAGGCTTCCTTCCATCTTTCGTGCAATAAGCAGGTCTTCTTTGGAAAAGTAGTATTTGAGCTGGGCTTTAAGATCCAAGCAGGCTTTTTCTTAAATTGCAAGAGAACGCCACTGAAAACAAGACAGAACAAAAGAGAAGTGGCAATAGAGTCTGGCGTGGAAAGACAGGGGCTTATCCGGTGACATCAAGCGCTTTGGTTGACTGGAGGAGGCACATAGCACACGGGTACCCTTGGAGGCCAGTGCAAAGCATTGGAACTTCAGTGGAGAGCGGGGACCCCGGGGTATTTTCAGCAGAGAAATGCCACGTTCAGAGATACCCTTTAGGAGTAGAAATCTAACAGTGATGCGAAGAAAGTCAGAAGGAGATCATGTGGAGACAGGGGAGTCGGGAGGTTCTCACGCTGGGACAGGGGAAAGAAAGGTAAGGAGGAGACTACGTGGTCCTTGGAGGTAAGAAGTCCAGGTGAATTGGACCTAGGAGTCTTGATTTCTTGACCCTCTGGGGGAAAACAGAGCGTCTACATTTTACTCCCCTTCTGATTTTCCTTCTCTTAACCTTACCCTCTCTTCTTGGGCGGAAGGAGGTCCTCGCAAAACTTGGGAGTGCCAAAGTAAGCTGTTTTCTGCATCCCTGTGAACCACGTTGGTCCTCAGACCATTTCTGCAGCTCCGGCTTGACGGTCCTAGGATTTGGGTCTGATGCCGTGGTTCACAATGGAAGCTCTGGAAGTAGAGGAGACTAGACCTCACCATGCTAGCTGTCGCCCTCATGATCCTCTCTACGCCTCGGGTTCCCTGTCACGGCATGGGGGGTAGTAACAAGGCCTGCCTTGAGAGGCGGTGCCTGGCACACTCAACATGGGGGCTGGAGGGGTACCCGGTCAACGCTGTTGGTTATCACACATCCACAACTGCTTAGCCCCGACACCCTGAAACGCCTAACTTTTGTGATGTGTTTGGCTGCAACAGCTGACCTCTCCTGAACTCATTTAGCAGCAAACGTTGACCTGAGCTGACACGAGGCTCTTTATAGTCCGTATTTATCCCACTTTGGGCTCACATTCAGACCTCTTCCTGCAGAAATATTAATGCGCCTGATTGCAGGGTGCTGCCCCCAGCCCCACTGGGTGTGTTAAATGTGCCGAGCCGGCAACATCTTACCGATCTGAATCCGAAACATTCCCCATGCCAAAGCGCATGCGGCCCCCAAGGCGTCAAAGATGGGCTGCGAATTTATATTGCGAAGCTCACTCTTTTTCAAGGAGTGGTTGGTGGCCTCTGTGTTCAGATGAAAAGAAGAAACCGTCAACGTTTATTGTATTTTATTTTATTTTATTTTATTTTATTTTATTTTATTTTATTTTAATGTTTCAGATGCTTACAAGGGAAACAGAAGGGGACTCCTCGTGTGCATATTGTCGGCCCTGGAAGCCCTGAGTACAAAGCCCACCTCCTACGAGGAGTTTCGGTTTACGAAACCTCTTCTCTGTGCTTGCTCCTTCCTTTTATCTCCTCGGCTTCCTGTAGACGGAGCCTGGATGGAGAGAAGTTGGTTACCGTCATCTTGAACATGGGAGACTGAGGCTCAGAGAATGACTTTCAGGAATGTGTCCCTCGGGGCGGAGGAGTGGCCCAGGACAGTCCTAATTGCTCTGGGGTCTTTCACCCCAAATGGAAGGTCACGAGGCCAGGACCACCATAAACTAGGCTCTGGTCCTGAGACCCTCTTCCTTTATGCCCCCCAGGGGCAGTCACAGTTCACGGTAGGCGCTCAATAAACCAGCCTGGGATTGGACTGGCCTATGTGTTTTCTGCCATTTTCTCCCCTGTCTCTCCTCCCTCACTGCCCGCTTCCTTAGGCAGCAAGGGCAGGGCCACTGAGCCCCACAGAGCAGCCCGGCTCTCTTTCGTTTCTTGGAGGCATCCGGCAGAAGTTTGACAGTGGGGTGTGCCTTGTGCGTCGGCGTTTCAGCCAAGTTTGTGTTTGCCGGCTGGCCGTCCCCCTTCGCTGTGCCTCCTACACGGTCCGGCAAGATGAGGGTCTCTGAGCTTCCCACCCCGAGGGATGGGACTCCCACACGCCTCTGGGGGCTAGCCTTTGACTCCTAGGGTGGCATGTCACCAAACAAAAACCCTGAAGTGAAACGCGTCTTCCAGTAAAGACCGGCGATGGGTCCTGGGCGGGTGTCGACACCGAGGGGCGCTTACTTGGCAAGGCCCACGGACGGGGCGGGAGGCAGGCTGGGAACCATGTGGGTTCTGCAGTTCCTGGAATCTTCCTGCCTCTACCTCCATCAGCTCCACCTGAGAATAAACGTGCCTCTGTTATTCCAGGAACACCTCAGGTCCAACTTCTTCTGTAAAGTCCAGGCCCTCTTGATCTTCATCAGTTAGACTTGTCCACTGCCCCCCGCAGCCGTCACTCCCTGGAACTGCCCTCGGAGCCTCTGACGTCACTGGCTTGGACAGCGGGAGCTCCTACTGTCCAGTCCTCCGCCAGACCCTCTTGGTGTCTCCCGCTTTTTCCCGGCACGGCCCCGTGCAGATGCCTTGCTGTCAACCCGCGTGCCTGGATCTCCAGCGGAGACCCCCGTTCTCCCCAACAGCTTCCCTAGCCGCCTCCCTCCATCCAGCAGGGTTGTGCGTTGTTCTAGGACTGCAGGCCCCATACCCAGAGGCACAACCAGACCCCCTCTCTTTCTACTACTACATTCTGGTTCTAAGTTGATTTGGGGGTCAGAGGTCCCACCGGAAGTCTAGGACACTTATCTTGAAATGCACACAGGTAATAATACCTTTTTTTGTTTGTTTCCCGGTGGCGTCTAAACCTCTGATCTTCACCCAGGGACCCCCCCCCCCCCACCCAGGGCAGGGGTTCTCAGTGTGGTTCTTGGGCTGGTGCCAACATAATCCCTGGGTTGTCTGGTTGGTTTTAATGCAGAGTCTCAGCACCCCCCACCCCCGCCTCCAAATCAACTGAAACAGGATGGACAGTCAGGGACGTCAGATGAGCTGTCCAAACCACATGGCCAGCATGTGGTAGTGCTGGGATTCCAACCCAGGCCTTGGTTCCCAAGGCCATGTTGTGATTCACTAAGCAATGAACTCTCTGGTGTGCCAAGAAGAAAAGAACAGGGTGGTTGAGGGATGTTCAGGGCGGGTGTGTGTAGGGAGGGGGGGTCTGAGGGAGGCGATCTAAGATTTAGGGAGGAAACAGGTGGCGTCAGTATATTCCAGGGCTCTGTCCCCAGATGTCCAAGCCCTACAGTGACCAAGACCTTGCTAAGACATCTCACCGGGGGATGCCCTCCCCGGTGCCTGGCTCCTCTCTGCTTCCCCTCTGCCCTCTTAAGGCTGCCCAAGAAAGACCAGCGATGGCTGCTATCGGCTGAAAAGCCCATCCCCTTGAAACCCAAAGACACTGAGACTCCTTAAAACATTAAGGGTTCAAGGCGTGCAGCCCCTGAGGGAACAGCCCAGGCACAGGCAGAGAGGGGCAGAGAGCCAGAGCCCTCGGCCAGGTGGGACTTTCCATGCAGGACTCTGTGAGAAGCTGATAACCGGGACCTGTAGCCTGCCCGAGGCCGGGAGCCCCAAAACGCTGTGTCATCCCCTTTCTCCCGCGGTGTTAGCAGCGCTGCTCGCCCGGGCTCCTCAGGAACCCGTGGTTGGTTTTGTGGTCACCCAACAGTTTTATGAAGGCCCTTGAAGTGCTTCAAGTACCAGGTGGCCCCAGCGTGGTTTAACTGTCTGGGGGCCCGAGCTCTCCCAGTGGCCACCTCAGTAACGTAGACAGCCTTGATGTGAGAATTGTTCAGTTGGCCGTGACAATTACATAATGCACCAGAAGGGCAAGGTTCGCATTCGCGGTAAGGTCATGCGTTAAAAAGACACACACTATAAGGTGGTAAATCAGACCACACCTCCGTCGCACTTAACAGTCTCTCAAGTTGACTCAGGGGTCATTCTCTCATTGGTGGCTTATTAGTCCCATTTTGCAGATGTGGAAACTGAGGGTCATCAAGGTCAGGGGTCTGTCCTGTGGGCCAGACAACTGACTAAGAGCTAGCTTCACGGATTATGTCAGATTGCTCCCCGATGGCCCCACTAAGGCTGAGATCACCCCCATTCTGCGGACAGTCGTGCTTCCCAGGTCCCAGCCAACTGCCCTTCCCAGCCAGCCAGTGCCTCTTCCTCTCTGGGAAGTTTCTGGGAGAGCTGTGGCTTGGAGCTCGCAGCAGGTAGGAGCAAGACAGCTGTATTTTCTCTTGGTCTTGTTCCCAGATGATCTGCCAGAGAGCACTTCTTAGAACAAACGCAGAATACAAAATAACTCGTGCCGCCTTTCTAAAGCCCCCAGGAAGCTTTGGGGTGACATTTTAACTGCCTCCTATCTTGATCTCAGCCCTTGGTTTGCTTTCTTTAAGCACCCATCGGAGGCTGGGCACCAAGGATACAACCAGGTGTGAACCAGGGGCCCCGGGGATGCCAAGGATTGAAGATGCAAACGCACATACGCACACGTGCACACAGGTGCATATGTTCATTTCCCTTCCAGCCCTGGAAACAGCAGTCTACGGGGGAAGCCACGCCGACCTGGCCATGGAACGTATATGCGTGCACGCCCAATAAGGTGCAAGACACTTTGCTTTTCTGCACACACGACTTCATTTATCCTCACTGTGGTAATTCCCCTTACCATCGTCTTTGCGAAATGGACAGTCCCGGTGTATTGTAGATTTGTGTATATTTCCATTTTCCTCACCGGGCTGCGCGTGGGCTTTCGACCGAAGCTGCCTGTCTCATTAATCATGATGTTCTCGCTTATTGATTCGGCCAAAAAGTGGTCATCGAGCATCCGGGATCTGCCAGGCTAATGCCAGGCAGAAGAGAAGAGCAGGCTTGGGGACACGCTTCTGCACGAACGAATAAGTGGGTGAACAGCTGAATGGTTTATTGCATGCTGGGGAGACTGGGGGAAGGTGCCATGGGTGCAGATGCCGGGGGGAGACCTTAGCGTTGCCAAGAGAGGAGGTGAAGAGTCTTTCCTTGGCAGAGACAGCGACGTGGGTGAGGGAGATGGCTTCACATGTACAGGGTTGGGAGCATTGTCCAGCTGTCCACGAGGAGCCGTGGGAACAGCTGACACCTGTTCACCCCTTTTGCCGTCAACATGCACAACCGTGAGCTGCGGGCTGTAGGAGTCTGTACCCCACTTTCACATTATATAAGCTCCTGCGTGTAAAACACACAGCCTGGCGTCCACAAGGCCCCCACTAAAATCTAGCCGTTAGCAAGACTGTGAGTAGACCCACAGCAAGGTGCCTGCTTGCTTGCCTGAGCCGCCATTTGGAAATATGTGCGTGCACATAAACATTCTGATAGTTGAAAACTAAAATGCGGATGATATGACCAGATCTGGGCTCTCCTGATCACCGCTCTTTCCCATCTTCGGCAAAAGCCTTTGTAACATCTGTGAGAAGATTATGAGAAGCCTTCCAGGCTGGCTGAGGACTCTGGCCCGCCAGTCTCCTTGAATCACTGGGGCATCCCTTGTGCCCCCCACTTCTGCCTGCAGGGTCTCCTGTTGGGGAGGGTCTCTTCTCCTTCTGGGTTGATAACCAGAGCTGTATAGACCCAGGTCCCCTGAGCTGGAGGGTAACCCAGCCCACCAATTATTGGAAACTAAAGCCAGGTAATTTGAACCCATCTGCTGGGCGCCTGACCACAAACCACCTCTTAGCTCACCCCAAGCTGGATCCTGTTACTTCCCCAGTGCCTGCCCGGCTTCATTACCACGGCCATGGGAAGGGAGGAAACCAAGAGGTTACCGGGTCTTCGGTTAGCGCTTTGTCATTAGCGTGGTTATTACCCTGGTCCTCCCTCCCGGGAGACTTCTAGATATAGGGGCCGGGGGGAGTGATTTGGTAACAGGACCAGAGGTTCCCAGATCTCACCAGATGGAGTGGGGTCCTCATCAGACAGCCTAGCAAGGGGTGGGGGCAGGACGCCTTGCAGGCACGGACAGATTCCAGGAGGCCAGCTGATAGCTTCTTGCTGTAACTGAGTGCCACTATATCAGACGCTCCACACATGTCTCTTGGGGGCCATTATGGTGACCGGACAAAGCATGGCCATTGGTGCCAAGCGAGCTTGGTTTGGGGAAAAAAAAATAAAAATTCTGCTCCTTACTGTATTATAGAAAGTGTCTTAAACACAGAAGTCTCAAGTGTCCTGACATGACAATGAAGACAACACCTCCATTCCAGCAAGACTTCACGATCCATAGTTTAGACTATCTTTCTAGAACCAGAGGACAATCGGACATCTCCATCAACGTGGAGTGAATTATGCAGTATCGTAGAAGCCAAGAGAGAGGGTTTGGCCACCTAGGGTCGGTGGGGCCTCTGGGACCACCCAGACCAACCCCTACATCCTCTCTCTGAGGGTGGCACGCACCTTGTTCCTATTTCACAGATTGGAAATCGAGGCTCACGGAGGTTCTGCCCTGTTCAAGGAAGCACACATGCCGAATGGAAAATTGGCCGCAGAGACGCAGATGTGCTCACATCACATATCAGTGATGCGGGAGTAAATACACGTGAGAGTCTGGAACGAGGATGAAGGATGATACGGTCCATATTTGTTTCTATTTCATTGCAGAGTGCTAGAGGGGGAGGTGGGTCTTCACCGCTGTACTCTTGTCCTTGGTCATGGATTCTTTTCTTGGGGAAATCTTCAATACCAAGTAACTATGAAGCCTCCTCTCCCAAATGTGATTCCACTCTCAACCCCATTCTGCATTTTACCGAGCATCTTGGGCCGAAAAAAAATTAAATAAATAATGATAGAAGTCCATTTGACTTCAGCGTAGCAGAACTAAAAGAGTTTTTGAACCAAGACTAAATTGATCGTGGTAATCTGCCATCGGGAGAGGAGCCAAGCAGCACTTTTGGCTTCCAGCATCGTACCAAAGTCCCAGTCTAGCGGAGAGAGCTTTTTGCTATATCAAAAGGGATGGTGCTGTGTTTCAAACTGTGTTTATATTCTAACATCTCTTGAGCCTAAAATACCGGCAGGTCTAGCACAAGCTCTTTCTCGTTTCTTTCTTTCTTTCTTTTTTAATGATTCCAGGAGTCCGTAGGAGGAGGCACTGCGGGTGCTGTTAGGGTCCAGTCTCAAACGAGCCCCAGCACTGGCCCCGCTGATGCTCACGCCAATACCACGTCCCCGGCCTCTGTTTGGTTGTCATTTGCACTGAACCCCCCGCCCTCCTTGGTGGCTGTGCCTCCATGTTGACAAAATGTGACCCATCCGATCTGCCAGGAGGCAAATCTTCAGATGTCTCCCAGGCCAGGAAAGAGAACATGTTGGTCTCAAGAATGGACCGGGCTCAAAGCCATCTTTCTTACATTCCTTCCTCGGTCTCCCGTATCTATTATCAAACTGCCTCTTGGATGTGCCTCACCCGTGGCCATTCTGCCTTTGCATCCCCCAGCTGATGGGAAGCTCACCAGGTCACCAGTTCGTTAGAGCCACTCTCCTGGTAAGTTTAGGAGCTGCAGGAGTTGGTGTTTGCCCGTATTTCTAACCTACTCTCCCTGCCCCTCATCTCTGTAAGCAGAGGTTCAATCTCCAACCATGGCGACTCTGTCCTGAAGAGCGCTAGAGTTTGTCCAGGCTCAGAGGTGGTGAATGCGAGCTCTCTGGCCGGAGCGGCAGCTCTGGGCATGGCTGCTTAGCCCCTTGGTCTCAGTTCAGGGGGTACCCTTCAGGAACGCCTTCCCTGACAGCCCACCTGCAGTGGCCCCTCACCATGCCACCGCTGTCACCTGCATTCACTCCCTATCCCGGGACCACATCTTATTCATCCCCTTCACGGCACTGACCGCTGTTCGCCTGTGTGTGGTTGTCTATTCCTCACATACCTGTTGACTTACGTATGTGCCACCACGTCCCCTTTATGTATATGTTTATCTGTGTGCCAATATGTGCTGCCTACGTGCATGTCGTTTATTATTAAATAGACATATTTATCAATTCATTTTTTGAGGGTTTTGTTTATTTGAGAGAGATGGAGACAGCATGCGTGGAGGAGGGACAGAGAGAGAGAGAGAGAGAGGGAGAGAAAGAGAATCCCAAGCAGACTCCGCCCTGTCAGCACAGAGCTCCACACGGGGCTCGAACTCACGAAACCTTGAGATCAGGACCTGAGCCAAAACCAGGAGGCAGACGCTCAACCGACTGAGCCCCCCAGGTGCCCCTGTCTGCATGTTTCCGTGTGTGATTATGTCTCTACACACCTCTACCCACGTATTATCAGAGGCTTCTTGTGTACATGCGGTCATGTACCGTTTGCGAACTCACTTACGTGTATGTGATCATGTACCGTTTAAAGGTGTGTATCTGTGTACCATTATGCACTATTTATGTGCACACTTACATGGGCGGTGCTGTACTGTGTATGCACATGTTTACCTGGGTTCTATCACGTGCAATTTATGTACCCACCTACCTGCGTGTAATCACGCACTGGGCACGCCTGGCTACCATCACGTGCTGTTCCTGTACTGGCTCACCTGTGTCACGATGTCCTGTTTAAGCATGCATTTACCCGTGTCCTATCACGTGACCCCCACCTCCAGAAGGTACACTTGGGTGGGAAAAGGTGGGCCCACCCTGATCACTGCTGCTTCCTTGAAGCTGCCAGAGCAGCTCCTGCGGGCACAAGTGCCAATTGAATGGATGACAGGTTTTTCCTGCTGTAAAATGACCCTTTCTGAGACGGGACATCTACCTCACAGCAATGCCCAGCACTGCTCCTGCCCATGGCCTTGAGATCAAGGCTGGTTTCTTTTGCCTGCTGGATGTGGTAATCTTGGGGTCTGTGACATTTGAAAGCAGGAATCTGGTGTCCCCAGTGTCTGCCCCGCTACAACTTAAACATCATCAATTTCCTCTAAGGAAAATATTCTTTCATACCCAGCTCAGCTATCATTTCCTCTAGGAGGAAAGTCTACTCAAATTTAGCTCCTCATTCCAGTTTCTTGGCATCCTTGTGAGGACGGTATCCTAAGACCTACCGTCTATTCTCCCTCCGGGCTGTGCGAACTTTGGATGTGATTGTCTTCACATTCGTCTGGGTCATCAATGAAACTTTGGAGGATTAATTCATACAGATCCCACCCCCCTCCCCCCCGGGTGGTTTTCAAAGTCAGTCCCTGGGTCTCGAGCGGGTCTGAGATCACTTGAAGAAAAAAAATATCCCAAATATTAGGTCATTTAAAAAGAGGTAATAGAAGCAGGAGAGGACCTTACAAACATATGCTTCAATCACATCATTTCCAAATGAGAAAACTGATCCAGAGAGAAGTCAGTCACATGTGGAGGGGCAGGGCTAGGGGCTGGGGGCTGGTAAGTGAGTGAGTGCCCTTGGAAGCCCAAGGTCATGCCCCAGAGCAAGAAGGGAGTGACCCTGCCTTTCTGGGGCCAAAGGGGCCAAGGAGAACAGCTTCCTTCTCTTGCCACTGGCCTGGAGAAGCACGCCCAGCCAGGGCACCCCCACTTGCCTGGGAGGAGGGTACTAGGAGCTGAAATGCAGAGCCAAAGATCAGAGGTCAGAGGGCCTGGCTCTATGGGACACGGGCATTTGGGGGTGAATGACAGAGGCCGAGGTTGTGGCTAGCCCTAGTCAGCACCAGTAGAGGCCAGGGCAGAGCCATTTGGAGGCAGACAAGACCCGGAATCAAATGGCTGTGTCCCCACCGCCGAGAAGATGCTGGGCCTTTTGGAGAGCCCTGGAGACTCCAGAGAGAATGTAGAAGAGAGAGTAAGAAACTGGAATTCATTAAATCCCTAGTCTCATCCTGAAGGGGGGAGTGATAGATGTGGCTGTGGAATGGCTGGGGAACGCAGCAAAGGGGCAGTATGGGGTAGGGGGCACTCGACGGGGGAGAGGCTGAGGGCAGAGCTGGAGTGGTGGAGAGGCGCCATCACCTCACAGGAACGACCGAAGCAAAGACACAGCAGTGAGATGGGAGGACAGGGTCTGGGGGGTGGGGGCGGTGGGTGCAATATGGCTGGGGGTGCCAGAATCTTCTTCCTTTCCCGTGCCCACTGCTCAGAGGCAGAGAGTTAGCTCTCAGATTCTACCTATCCCTGCAGTGAGCACAGCTTGACACTTCAGCCAAGAATTGAAGAATGAATTTGGGAGGGAAGACACCGAGGGGAAGGTTATTGGATTTTTTTTTTCTTTTCATCTTTAGATAGATGAAACCTACAAAAGAGAAGATTACTGGTCAGTCCCTGCTCTGGCCCCAAGCATATCCTGTTTCTAGACAGGGGATGTTCTCAACATCTGTGACCTTGGCTCTGAACCCACAGAACCCCAGCTGGACCTCCACCACAAAGCGGGATGTCTGTGAGCAGCAGCCTTCCCAGGGGCCCCACGGTCCCAGGTTGTGGGCAACTTTGGTGGACCATGGAAACGGGCAGGGCCTCAGTTTCTAGATCTGCAAAGTGAGCGTCTTAGCTTCCCCCTGAGATTGTTGTCAGGGTTATATGAAATTATATTTGTTGAAAGGCTCTCTGAACCAGGAGGTGGGCCATGAGTGGGAGGACCAGGTCCCCCCACTTCTTTCCCTGACCGCCTCTTTGTCACCTTTGTTCAAACACAGGTCTGGGAAGGACAAGAGAGAATAAACACTGTTTTCACACAGTGGCGGGCTTCTTGAAGTGCTAGACCTTGGGAGAAAGTGGTAGGTAGCTCATTTAATTTTTATCATTATCCTGAACTGCAGGTATTTTTCTCTCTAGACGTGAGACATCCAAAGCTCTAGAATATTCTGAACCTTGCCCTCTTTCTGGCCCTCTGTGCTTGCGTACCAGAGGGGTGGAGCCACATCTGTCTGTCCACGTTCACCTTGTCTCCAGTCTATTCTGCCCTGGAGGGTACTGGTGGGTTCATGAACAGAGTCTGCATCTGGGAGGGCGGGGTGGGGGAGGGGGCCCTTCCCCTGGGAGGGCCGGGACCTGTGTAGGCACTATCCATGTCACGTGTCTTAGAGCTCCATAGGGAACTACTGATGTCCACGGGGCAGACAAGAAAGCCCAGGGGCATGAAGGCCCACTGGCCTGTGCTATGTCACTGAGATCAAAAATAGCAGAGCCAAGCATTGGTCCAAACCCATGCTGTGCCTCCTCCCCATGCATCCCCTGCCCAAGTTGGAATTTGGAGACAGTCGAGGGGACAGTAGTGACAGAGGTGGTGTCTCTGAGTCCAGTCAGTGGTGAGGAAGGGAGGAAGATGTGGTGTCACCCTTGGGGTGGCTTTTCGGAGAAAGCAGGGAGGGGTCTGACTCCGGAAGGACAAGTCGTTCTTGGAAGGGAGGCCTGGGCCGGCAGAGGAATTTTGTATCCATTTGACAAGTGAAATATGGACACACACCTAAAAATAATGTGTTTTAAGATTCAGTATGCAAATTTGTGTGAACATGGGACTCAAGATAGATCAGTGTTACGTCAACACGACCAGCCCCCAAACCTAGCAGACCTTGATGAGCGAGCCGGGGCTAAACTCGACCACAGAAGCTGTGCTGCGCATCGCTGGGATTATCAGCGCCGTCAATGATTAATGGATCAGTATCAATATTTTAGTGTTATTGCTGAGTGTGGGTCCTCATAGCCTTAATAAAAAAATATCTTTGAGCAGATCTCTAGGGGCGGTCATCATTTGGATATACAGCAGAACCTTGGTTGGTGAGCATAATTCTTTCCAGAAGCATGCTTGTAATCCAGAGCACTTGTGTATCAAAGCGAGTTTCAAGAACCATTGGCTCAGTTGTGAGCACGTGACGTTCGGTGACACGGACTGTTCGTATTGCAAGGCATCGCTTATTTACCAAGTTAAAATTTAGTGGAAGCGTTTGCTCGTCTTGAGGGACGCCGGCAGAACAAGTTCCTCGCAATCCGAGGCTTCACTGTATTTCTCTTCTCCCGAGCCTCGCGACAAGCAGCTTCCTTGATGGTGGCAAGGACTGTGGTTCTAGCACCCGCTGCATCCTATTCGTGTGTCTTTCTGTGAGTCCACAAACCCCACAGGGACTCAGTTTCCTCATCTGGGGAGTGGGTATGATGAAGGGCCCAGGATTCTCGAGAAAATAAAACGAGGCAGGAAGGCATTCAGCACAGAGCAGCGTGGTGGCCAGCACTTAGTAACTCACAGCCACGACTGTGACCCGTCATGGCCGCCACCCCCGTTGTGGTCACTTCCCCTTCCGTGTCATGTGGAGCCAGGGGTCCCCAAGCTGTCCTCACCGGGCACTCGCAAGCAAGACTCCCATCTGCAATTCCTTGCGTCTTCCTCCTGGCACTTCCGGGCGCTGAGGGCAACACCAAACCCAGACCCCACAGAGAGGACACTGGGGTGGCGTCCACGCAGAGGACGGCATCCACGGGGCAGCCGAGTCCTACAGCTGTGGACACCTCGCCCACACCATACCGCACAGCCGTGGCAGCTGGGGATGGGCGCTGTTTCTCTTCAGACAGTTTCAGATGAACCCCGTGGACGAGCTTTCCCCAAATCCCCCTTTAAGAAATGAAGACTAGGCCCTGGGGTCCTGGGAAGGTTGCTTTTACCGACAATCAGCCAGTGGGAGATACAGGAGCCGGGCTGTCAACCCAGGCCGTCCTACTCTCCTCTTACATGGACAGAGCCTGCAAGGCCTCACGTGGGACCATCCCGTGGTCTGAACGCCTGTAATTAGCAGGTCCGTCTCATCCTGCTCCCTCCCTCCCCTGAAACCGTGCTTCCCCAGGCGGGTCTGCGGGCAAGTTTCTCCTCCTCGAAAAAGTCCCATCGTTCAGCCACATCACTCACCGGGAGCCTCGTACTGGCCGTGCTCCCTCTCGAACCTGGGGCCTCCCGTCGTGTGCCGGCGTGCCCCATCGCCTGACACAGTCATCAAGTGTGGGATGCGGCCCGAGTGTCAAGCAGTGGGGGTGAGGACGAGCAGGCACGCTGACATTCCTGGAGCACGAAAGGACACTGAGGTTGATTGGACTGGGATGCATGATACATCCCGGATGTGCTTCGGGGAGGGACTCGGTGGGGAGCAAGGGAAGGAAAGAGAGACGAAGAGAGAGGAGGAGAGGAGGAGGAGGGGGGAGACACAGACAAGTGGAGAGAGAAAAAGGAGGGAGGCAAGGGGGGGAGGAACAAAAGAGCTCAGAAGAAGAAGGAAAGGAGAGGAAGAGAAGGGAGGGGGCAGGACGGGGCTCCAGTCCCCACTCTAGCTTGTGGCCTCCAGTGCATTTAAAAGATAGAAGACACGTGCCCAAGGTCAAATGGAGACAAGGCAGTGGGTCAGCTCCAGCAGCATGCTGACAGCCTCCCCAGTCTCCACCCCCCCCCCCCCACAGGTCACGCTAGAGCGTGTGTGCACGTGCGTGTCTCTGTCTGAACGTGCCTGCGACGTGTGCACGAGAACAGACACCCTGGCCATCTCCACACCAGGCGGCTCCCTGGCCCTGCCCGGCGCATCTGTGCTCAGCAGTGGCCTGTGGATGAACTCAGTCACTCTACCTGCTGGTGGGGCCCATGGCCAGACCTTCTTGTCCTTTCCGCAGGACCGAAGGGGCAGAGCTGCCTCCAAAAGTCCACTCCCTCTGCTTTGCCATCCACTTAGTCGGTGGCCCTTTGCTTTTCGCTTCTATTGAGGTTCCGGGCTCCCGGTGCCTGGTTGCCCAAGGACGGGGCATGCAGGCCATTTCAAATCAGACTTGGTGAAGGCTGAAAATGCCCAGCGAAAATTCCCTTTGGTGTTATACTAACAAGGCAGAGTGGGGTGCACCCCACTCCGTCGGAGCCCTGCCCCGTGTCACAAAGCTTTACTCAAATGCTCTGAGTTCAGTAAAACCCTGGCTCCCTGATTTTACAAGTCATGTGCGTTTTCATGGAAATTGTAACCCACATGTTCCTGATTTATTTACAATTAAATTATCAAAATATTATTTTAAGGGCTGTTTGATGCCTCGAAAACCTTTTGAGGTCTTTTTAATATGATTTTGAAAGGCTCTTTCCTTAAAAGCTGGAAACTTTGCCTTGCTGCATGTAGATAAGCCTACTGGAGACGAGTGACTTCAGTCTAGAAATGTCGAGGCATTTGACAGGGGTTTGGAAACAGCCAAAGTTCTCCCTGCATTCAATAAGAAAATAAGAACTGCAATCAGACCCACAGAATTTTCCTTTGTAATGTTCCCAGTAGCCCTTAGTCAGGCATTCAAAGCTACCATTCATCCTAAATGTGTCATCAAAATCAATGGTTGTTTTCCGTGGGGAGAGACAGGGACTGACATTTAGTGGGTGCCGTGGGCACTTGCTTTGGCACTTCAAACACAGGACCTCCTATCATCGCTTCTGACAGCCTGGTGCCATGAGCACCATGATTCTATTTCACTGATGGGGACGCAGGATCTCCAAGAGGTTCAGTAACCCGCCCATGGTCATCGCTTCTACGGGATGGAAACTCGGGGCGTTCGGACACCGATGAGTTTCTCTATCCACGTCACTATGCCGCTTCTCTCGGGGCATCCAAAGCGAGGCGATAAGCACCGGGACACCGACAGTCACGCCGAGGCTTCCATTTGTTTGGAGCTTTGCCAACTGTGCAAAAGTCCTAAACAAAAGGCGTCCGAAGATCACAGAGTCCTGACAAAGCCGCGATGCTTATTTTAAGGCTGACACCTGCTGTCATCGATCATTTCATTGATTACGACCGTTACCCTCAGTTATTTCACGGGATCCTTCCAACACGTTGTGATTATCAATCACACTGCGCAGAGGGGGAAGCCAACGAATTAAGAGCCAGCAAGCCGATGACTCCTCCTGGCACTAGCGGGGCTCAGAAGAGAGCTGGCTTCACAGCCCAAAGGGTGCACCTTCCACGCGAGTGTCTCGCAGCAGGTTCTGACTCCGTGCTGCTGTCTGATTTGGTGGTGACGAGCCACAGGTGGTTATCTAGATTTCATTTTTGATTAACTAAAATCAGGTTAACAACCCCATGTCTCAGTCCCCCTGGCCGCATTTCAAGTGCTCGGCCTCCCCGTGGGGCTGAGGGCTACTGCACTGGACAGAGCAGGTCGGGACTTTTTGTGTCCCCGCAGAAAGCGCTAGAAGACAGCCGCAGGCCAAAGGCTCTCCTCCCCGCGGCCACCCGGGCGGGCAAGTCCTTCCATGAGCTGCTCTCCTGGCTACCATCAAGGCCTCTGCCACCTCCCCTCTGCCCCCTCCTCACTGGCGGCCCAGCAGGAACCAGTATCTGAGTAGCTGCGGGGAGGCCAGGAAGGGCGGGGCCCGAATGGCCTCAGCTCTCCCCCTGCTCTGCCCTGCTGTGTTTCAGCTAATCTTCTGCAAGATGGAGGAGGGGCCCTGGGGGAGGAAGAAGAAGGCTTCTGGAAGGTGAGGCCCAGCAGGGAGATGAAGCGGCTGCCACGGAGGCAGACATCTGTGCCCAGACAGATAGAGTTCCACAGATACGATCTCTGTTACTATCCCTGGGAGAGATAAACAACTTGCCCGAGCAGCGTGCAGAAGGAAGTGCCCCGCTGAGAAAGTGGTGCTCAGAGGCCAGACTCTCAGCCCCTGCGGTCAGAGACCCAGCCGAGGAAGGCGGGGGAGGGGAAGGAGGCCGCCTGGCACAGGTGACAGGAGTCACAGGGCCCAATGCCACAGATGTCAATAGAGAGAAATGTGTGAGCGTTGGCACATGAGGGGGCAGAGGTTCTGTGAGAAAGAGAAAAAAAAAGTCAGAAGCAGAGAAGGTGGTGAAGTGCACCTTTAACTCTGTCTCTTGTTACATATCAAAATGAAGTGTATCTCGAGGGTAAGGATTTCTATCCCGAACCTGCTGCATATCAGGTCTACTGTGCTTAGTAACTTCACGGAGACTTGGTTTTATCACCCCTAAAATGGGATCACTGCTTTAAAGATACATTGTAAGGCTGTGGCAAGAGTCCTTCTAAAAAAAAAATTTTTTTTAATGTAGTTTATTTAGAGACAGAGAGAGTGAGTGGGGGAGGAGCAGAGAGAGGGAGAGAGAGAGAATCCCAAGCAGGCTCCGCACTCTCAGCGTGGAGCCCGATGTGGGGCCAGAACTCACGAAGAGCAAGATCCTGACCTGAGCTGAAACCAAGAGTCAGACGCTTAACCGACTGAGCCACCCAGGTGCCCTGCAAGATTCCTTTTTGAAGCAGAATCAATAGGTTCTTCCATGAATCAGATTTAGATGGAGGATGGATGGATGGATGGATGGATGGATGATGGATGGATGGATGATGGATGGATGGATGGATGGATGGATGATGGATGGATGATGAATGGATAGATGGATTATAGATGGGTGGATGATGGATGGAAGGAAGGAAGGAAGGAAGGAAGGAAGGAAGAGAGGGAGGGAGGGAGGAAAAGGAGGAAGGGAGGAACGAAGGGAAAAAAGGAAGAAGGAAAGGGGGAGGGATGGAGGGAGGGAGAGAAGGAAGGAAAGAAGGAAGGAACGGAGGGATGAAGGGAGGATAAAAATTCTATTAAAATATTCCTTTTTGACCAATGGTATCTGCATGCCTTTTTCTTTCAAGAGGCTGGGAGCTTTTCCAAGAAAAGGGCTGGGTCTGATTCAGTTTTATACCCTCACGAGCAGCACGTAGATGCAGGCACATCTGCTCCGTAAAAGTAGAAGAAAGGAAAATAAGGGGAGAGACAGAAAAGGAGCAAGGGGATGCAGTGGACACATATATTTTAAACCTAAGTTATTTATACGTGGCATTTTCATTAAGATTGTGTCCACGTGAACCAACTTCAGAAGACGAGGATATCTTGAGATTTGAGCTGAGGTTTAGGGTAGGGTTGCAAATTAAAATACAGGACACCCAGTTAAATTAGAATCCCAGAGAGCCCAGGACTTTTTTTCTTAGTATAAGTGTGTTTCATGCATTATTTGAGACCACATATACTTAAAAATATATTGCTCATCTGAAATTCAAATGCAACTGAATAACTTGTATTTTTTATAGCAGCCCTAACTTAGGAAAAAGGGAAAAAATAATAGGGTTTGGGCTTGTTATTAATCCATGCATATTTGAGCACATTTTACCAAAAAGCTACCCAATGGGTTTGGGGCAAAAGTTTGGTGAATCGTGAAGGCACACCTATTTCCCGCTTGCCTTGGAAAGCCATCATGATGACATTGGAAAGACATCATCCCCAGGGACAGCCCAGTCACTTAGTCAAATGCATACAACCCGTTCGCAAGGTGGCCCAGGATTCCTCTCACCGGTGAGGACCTTCTGGAGGGACTTGGAACTTTTATTGCAAATGGGATTATCAGCGTGAATTGACATTTGCAGCGTGAAGGAAGTGTTTAGCCTGCAGGAGGATGGACAGGGGGAACTGGACAAGATGCCCTCAGGGGCTGCCTCCGTCTCAGCCACCTGGTCCTCGCCTTCACTGGCGCCCCCACCTCCATCGAGGCAACGTGGCTCAACCGATTTCTCTGCAATAGCACAGAGTTCTAAAACCATTTGTTTTGATTCTGTTCCCACATGCCTTCACCTATCAATCCCTTGTCACGCTTCGGTACTTGCTAATATTACTTTTCTTCCTCTCCCGTTCTTACCTAGAGTCTGCGTTTCTCTACCACATCCCCACCCGCTACAAGTAGTTATTTCTGAGTTGGTCTTTTTTTTTTTTTTCTGTTATTACCCACTAAATACCTCCCTGTCGGCACTGAGTCCCATGGTTCATGATAATCCGGCCAATCTAAGAACCCCATTTATTTCTCCCTTTTATTCTATGCTGTTTTCCCAAAGTTCTCATTCACCAAGAGGTGTTCATCAGAGAATTCCTCCAATATAAGGAATAATTAAAGGTACATTTTCCTTTTGAAGAATTAGGAACAGCAAAGGCATGTTTTTTTTTTCTTTCTTTCTTTCTTTTTTTTTTTTTTTTTTACAATATAACGTATTTGTGTGGATGTATTCATATCCTCTACCAACTCCCTTATGTTATATTGCTTTTTCTGGCAATATTTGATCCCATAAAGCCCTTTTTTTCAAGACACCTCTCCTTCCCATTCTGAAATGATCTCTCTCGAGAATGGCAGTGATGATACAATAGGTTGGAGTTGCTATTATTAAAAATTACTACTTTTTTTTGACTATGTTGCCTCTGTTACCCAGTGGGATTTTGATTCTACACATTCTTCTTGCTTGACATCCACTGGGGAAGTGATGAAACCATTCATTATTTAAAAGTTTGGAAGCCACAAGAACTACAGTATCTAACCAGATTGGATTGACTTTTTAGCTCTTTTGATTAATAATTCATAAACCTGAGGATATGTGAATTGGGTGAGCAGTAACCTGCTAACAAAAGGAGAGTTGGGGATGAATGTTAACATGGCTTCTGTGTTATTTTACTTAACACTTCAGACCAACAAAACAAACCCATGTGTCATGGAACCTGTTTCATAGTTTCAATCCACAATCAATATTTCATGATTAATGGGCCCATATGTTCACACCGGGCCCCAGCAGTACAAAATTTGCACACGTATCTCCCACGTGATGATGTACAAAATGCCTCCTCCGAAAAGAAAGGATTTTGCGCTCTCTAATGAGAACTCACGTTCGACTCGCTTTCCAGATCATTTTGTTTTTAATTTTCCCTTTCTGGGTTTTAGAAAAGGTGGAAGTCTTTATTGTACCGAATAAGCCTTCAGACCTCAAAGTAGCAATTTATTCTCCAAAACCGTTGGAGTTTGTACAAATGGTAGAACTTGGGGGGTTGTGTAATTTGCAAAGGATACATACATATATATATTTTTTTTAACTTGACTAATATTATGCACCATAAAAATTATTTCACTTGGCATCTGAGGACCTGATTTTGTGCCTCTGCCTCTGTCATTTACTGGGTGCGTGACCTGGGCCATGCACCGACTTTCTCTGAGCTTCATTTCCTTAGTCTATTCCATAACGACTTTCTAAGACCACTCTTGGTATTGCTGTGAAAAATGGAACAAGATTACATTAAACACCTACACGGTGTCTGGTTTATAGCAGTGTTCCCCTCATCCATTACTTTAATACGAGTGAACTGTTAAATAGTATTAATATTATTAAATATTAAATATTGTTAACGTTATTTAAAACATTTTATTAGTCAATAAAACAATGTTAAGCCACGCTGTTGGTATGATGTACTGTGTATTAAAAGCACTTTACAAACTATAATGTTTTAAAGCAACTGTACAGAGTCGTGGTTAGTTATTGCTCAACATTCAAGGTGGTAACAATGGCGATGCTTTCGCGGGGAAGTGATATAAATGTCCTCCTTCTGCGAACGTTCATCATAAGAAGAGAAGTGGCTTAGTAATTTATCATTGCAGCATATTCTAAAAAAAAAATAAGGCATACAAAAATGCATCATACCAGTTGCCTCAGAAACGTCCTGCCTTCTGATTGTTTGGGGTCAGTTTTAGCTTGCACCACAAAGATTTCACAGCCGAGTCCCTATTTAGGAGAATCTGATAAAAGGACCCGAAGATTTCACAGATTCAAAGTTAAAATGGATTTAAATTCCACAGGTTGAAAAAAAAACCCCACAAAACAACAACAACAACAACCGACAAGGATACCCTTTAAAACATTCTGGCACAGGAGGACTCATATACCGAGCATGCCCTTTAGAAGATTCTAGTTAGTGAACCCAGGCCTCCTGCCTGGCCTTCCACGAGGGCACCTGCAAGGTGTCGTAAGGCGGAAGGTTGTGTCTGGCCTGATTCAGTTCATCAGAACTAGAGAGGGATTGGCTTTTTCTCTGGGGAAAAGTGACACAATCCAGGAACACAGCTCAGTCTGGGATTTATTGTAATTATTTACAAGTGCATAAACGAAAAGTCTGACTTTTCCTCCTCTATCAGTCTGGAAAAAGAGTAATTGCCTTCCAGTACATTCTGGCTCTTCTGGCTAGTGAGCTGTAAGGGGCAGCAGGATTTCTAGGAAAACTTTCCTTGATTTTTCCGGGATGTTCTATTACCTAGAACGTCCGCTCTTAGCGTTTTGAGGCGAGGAGTGATTCTACAAGAGTCTTCTGCCTGCGTGATTGTTTAAACGTCTTTAAAACCACAGGTTTTGTGTTTTGCAGGGAAAACAGGATCCTCCCAGACACATAACCCTTTCTTGCCTATAGTTACACTCAATCTTTTTTCCTTTCCCGAAGATTAGAGGCACAGAAGCCAGGGCCATGCTATACTCTCCCCAGTCTGACCTCTGCCATACAGACTGAGGGTTCAAAGAATCATGGATGGAGGACTGCAAACCCAGCTTGCAAAGAAGAGGAGGAGGGGCTCAGATTCCCTGCGTTCTACGCTGTGGGTGGAACCTTCCGCCCTCAATTGTCAGGTGCAGAGACAGAAACCTGGAGACCGACAGCGTAGGATTTGCCCAAAGTCGCACAGTACTTGGAAGCATGCTGCCCTCTGACCCTGGCCTTCCTCCTGCATTTCCAACCTGCCGGTCTCCACGGGGGAGAAGAAAGGAAAAGGGAAACAAGCCAGTTTGGGGCCCCTTCCAGGTCATGTGCCAGGGGCACTCCCGCTTTGTCGGATTTGATATTTCCTGCAGGGGCTACTCTCTAAACTTTTGCTGGGCTCAGGTCCCACCTCCTCTTCTGGACCCATTTTGGGAATTACCACCCCCCCCCAAGCCCTTATGCCCCAGCGCTGTGAGCTGCTTGTGGGGGCAGAAGGCCATCTTTGGCTCTCAGGCAGGATTGTGGCATTGCACATTCCAAACAGCATTTAACAGAAATTACCAACATTCGTCTGGGGGAGATTTTTTTTTTCTTTTTCCATCAGGGGTCAGGAAGACCAATCATCTCCTGCCTCTCATCAATTACTTTCTTCCATACCTTTTGCATTTTCCCGCTGCACCATTTTGCAGGTACAACAGAGCGATCTTTAGAGATAATCTGGTGATTATTACAAATTCAGCCTCTCACGCTACAGGCATTAAGAGATGAAAATTGCCTGAAGTCCACTGTTGCACACCCGATCCGTACCTCTGGACCCCTGTCCCGAGGTGAAAATGCAAACAGAGGAGATATTTAGAATCGTTTTGACAGTTCATAAAATTAAGCAGGGATTAGGGATTCGCTTTTTTAAATAATGCCAGAGGGGGCACACTATGGTAATCAAACCATCCCGCAACAGGTCCAGTCAAAGTTGAACGGACTATCTAGGAAGAGAGAGAAAAAATGTCAGGTTATTAAATCTGCCATGTATCAGCTGTTGAAAATCCATTTTTTAAACTTTAAATTAACTGCCTGCCTCGTGGAGACGCCAGCCCCAGCCCCCAATACCAACCCGTCCTTCTCCTGTGTCTGTTTGTTCAGACAATACATGATGTAGCTTGGGTGACTATGCATATGACTACATCTAGTCAGAGGGGATGATTGTATAAATATGCATGTAGTACAAATAGTTTAATTTTAATTGGGACAGAGTAGCTGATGTTGAAACCATTTGCGTAATTTTGAATATTGAATGTGATATCAAGCATGTGACTGGCTCTATTAGGTTAAAAAAAAAAAGGAAAGTCCTCATTTTAATTGCAGTGTGGGACAGGAGCCTGAGGACTGGATCATATTCCAGTCTTATCCTATGTGCTATATAATTTTGACCCATAGCTTCCCTTCCCAGGGTGTTATTTTCTCCTAATGCCATTGGAGGGTTTTTAAACCAAATGAACTATAAAGTACTGTTTTGAAAGAGAAGTGATCAAATTTGTGCTTCATGGGCCAGGGTAGAACTCTTGATTCTCAGTATCAGTCAGAAAAGCCTAGACGAGACTGCCCGGTAACAAACACTCCCAGATCTTGATGGCGAGGGCATAACCCGGGACGGCTTATCTTGGTCAAGCTGTATGTCCCGTGCAGCTCGGTGCAGGATTTCATCCAGGGATCTAGACTCACAGAGATCCCATCTTACCTGCTTCATCTGGACAGAGCATCTTTTCATTCACCACAGTAGGTCAAGTGATTGCTCTAGGAGGCTGAACAGAGAATCTTCCGCATTTTCTCCGGAAATGTCAAGTGCCAATTCTGTGCACAGCCCCTGTTCAGAGGCAGCTGGATGGCCCTGTCTAAATGCAAGGGGGCTGTGATGTGTGGTGGGCTAAGTGGAATGTTTATAAATGGCCATCCATCATGTATGCCATTGTGAAATCATAAATTTCCCCTCTCTCTTTGATGAAAGAAGAGGAAATTCACAATTTTATTTTTTTTAATTTTTTTAAACATTTATTTATTTATTTATTTATTTATTTATTTATTTAGAATCCCAAGCAGGTTCGTCACTATCAGCACAGAGCCCAAGGCAGGGCTTGACCCTATGAACCATAAAATCATGACCTGAGCTGAAATCAAGAGTCGGACACCAACCAACGGAGCCACAGGTGCCCCAGAAATGAACAATCGTAAATTTTAACTGGGGACACGGTTAGGCTTGAGTGGCCCCAATACTACACTTTTATGTTTGCAAAGGGATGGGGCACTGAGTAAGTTTTCCTTTTTAAAGTTGTGACTGAACTTCCCTTCCAGCCCGGAACCAGGTCACTGAAGTATAGCTGCTATTCACATGCACCTGCAGGGGATGATAGAAATCCTGAGACCATCTACCCTTGTTCATGTGGAAACCTCCCTGTGGGAGACACCGCTGGAGAGAAGAAACACGAGGACCACTGGCCGTCCTGCACATGCAGAAACAGGGACGCTCACAGCAGGTCAAGTCTGGCCCAGAATCTTGGAAAAGTAGGCTTGCATTTCCTTCTCTTCTCAAAACTGGGTTTGTGTTCCCAACACCCATTTGCAGTGCCTGGGGAGATCTCAGGGGTCATGTCAATGTCCAAAGGAAGAGCTAAAAATCACTTTAAAAATCAATTTGATGTAGGATACAAGGACACCAGCGTTTGAGTATGACTTTCCACCTTGCAACTAAGCTTGAACTTGCTGTTGTATTGTATTGTATTGTATTGTATTGTATTGTATTGTATTGCATTGCATTGCATTGTATTGCATTGTATTTGTATTTTTGAGAGAGTGCAAGCAGGGGAAGGGGAGAGAGAGAGGGAGACATAGGACCCAAAGCGGGTTCTGTGCTGACAGCAGTGAGCCCAATGTGGGGTCCGAACCCACAAACCACGAGATCATGACACAAGCCGAAGTCAGACACGCAACTCACTGAGCCATCCAGGTGCCCTGAACTTGCTTTATAAATATACTTTTAAGCACACACACACACACACATACCCTGAACTCATAAACAATCTAAACTAGTTGAGAGTATTCTGGGTCAAAATGTTACAAAAATTAAACTCTTTATTAACCAAGCTCTCTTAAACATCTCTGACACCACCTCAGAATTTATGCTTCGCCCTCCAAGAGCTGTGGAGAATTATGGGCTGTGGGGCTCCTCCCAAGGAGGAGAAGCTGGGCTCAATTAAGAACACCCCCTACCTCCAGGTAGAGGGTCCTCATTGTATGTGTCCAGTATAATTTCAGAATTGGTAAGTACTAATGTCATGGGTGCTTCTTTCTCTGCTTTTATTTATTGATTGATTGATTTCTTTCTTGATTTCTTTATTTTCATTTATTTATTTAAAGAGCAAGGGCACAAGCAGGGGAGGGGCAGAGAGAGAGGGAGAGAGGGAATCCCAAGCAGGCTCTGCACTGTCTGCTCAGTGCCCCGTGTGGAGCTCGATCTCGTGACCATAGGATCATTACCTGAGCTGAAATCACGAGTTGGATGCTTCACTGAGCCACCCAGGTGCCCCTGCTCTTCTTAAACAGGAGTGATGCTGCCCTCAACCTGCTCCTCTCCCTCTAACATAGTTGCATGGTCATGGAGGGCAGGGTCATGACGGAATTCCTACTCTTATTCAGGAGGAGCTCTCTGCAGATGTGATATATTGAGTTTCAGTCTGGAGTTTGAGTCTATTGGAGTTTGAGTCTGACACAGGGATGGGCTAGGACTTTTGAGAAAAGTTGAGTGCATTTTGTGTGAGTAAAGAAGGAAGGTGACTCTGTGTGTGACCAATGTAGCAGATGGTGATAGGTTATATGGTTGTGAAAACCTGTTCTGTCCCCTCTTATAAAAAACAGTTATTGCAAAAGCCAGAGTTCTCCCCACCATGGTTATGCCAGCCTTGGTCACATGGCTTGCTTTGGCCAAGAAGACATGCATGGGAGTGATGGGTGCTGGTTCTCAACAGAGGTTTTCAGAATCCTTATACGTCTCTCTTGGCTTTCTCTTCTATAAAAGTGGTGTGACCCAGATGTAAAGGGCATGCCGCAGAGCCACAGAACCCTGTCAGTCCCATGAGGAACATAAATAGGAGCCACAGATAAATCTTTGTTGTCATGAACCACTGTGGTTTGGGGAGTGTTTGTTACTCTTAGCATAACCTAAACTGACCGATACAAACGGTTCCAGTTCATGGAGGGCACCCACCACAAATTTCCCTGCAATTGAACCCTTCCCTTCCAGCCAAACTACCATCGCTTTGGTTCAGGTCACCGTTACATTTCTTCCTGAGTTTTGCAGAAGTATGTTATCTGACCGTTCTTTGTTCCCGTTCCCCTCTGCTCTGTTATCCACATGGAGTCAGAGAAATCTCCACAAATACAAAACTCATCCTCTCCCTTTCCTCCTTGAAACCCTTCGGTGCCTGGCTGTTGGCTTCAGCATTGACCCCAACCCACTCCCTTTTCCTCCAAAGCCCCTCCTTAGGCAGCCCCGACGTCTGGGTCCCCATCACTGTCTTCCCTCCCACAGTCGGTCCCAGCCCTCATGTACAAGCCACGGTCCTGCTTACCTGTCAGTCTTCACACCCGCTTCTCTGTCTTCCTCATCGTCTCTGTTAGGCTAATTCTTTCTCACCCACCGAGTGTCAGCTCATGCTTTGCTTCCCCTGTATGTCCTCCTCTGTCCACCCTTCTCTTGTGGGCAGTCTTTTGCCCCTTTCTTGGTTCTGTGGCACCCCGTGCTGGTTACCATCCTTCCCTGTTCTTTCTTTCTTTTTTTTTCCTGTTTCTTCTAGGCCTGTGGCAGAGCCCAGGAGACCTTCAATAAGGTAGATGAGGAAATGAATGGAGTAGAGACGCGAATAAAGCAGCCATCACCTTTTCTGGTGTGAACGAAGACTTTAGCATGCTGGCCACGCTGATGCCAGAGGGATAGGAAAGAAATAACAACAGTCATAATCAAAGGGGTGGGGAGGAAATCCCAGGTCTGCACAGCACTGCCCTGTCCTTGGATCCACTCTCAGGCAAGAATCTTAACTAAGGATGTAGGGAATTCCCTGAAAGACTCCATTCCCTTCCCTCTTCCCTCCCCTACCCCTCCTCCCCTACAACAGCACACTGCCTTTTCTCCAGCACTTGTCCTTCCCAGGAAGGAGGAGAAGGGTCAAGGAGTGACAGACAGGCTAAAAGGGTCGAAAAGGGACCCTGTGGGAATTCAACACGCTGGGGCCATGTGGTCCAAGGAGAACTCGGGTGGGGGACTTAATGTGTTTTTAATTATATATAAGATCACGTGGAAGCTAATCAGCAAGCAGCTGTCCTTTCTGCTCAGAAGGCCAGGACCTGAGAGAAAGGCTTTCCATGCCTCACTCAAGAGACTGACTGATCAAACATTATTCCTCAAGGTTCTGCCGGGTATCTAAGAGGGCTGCCCCCTGGCCGTGCTGAGGTGTCGTGTCGTTAGGGCCCCAAAGCAGAGGTGAGCGGGGCAGAAGACGGCCTCCGCACAGCACCCAAAGGACGCAAACCACTTGCACATTTGGTCATTACGGTTTATGATGGACTGTGACGGACCTGCAGCCTGCGCCTCCAGCTCGGGTCCTGCCACGTCTGCCCTTGGGGAAAGCTGTGCCTCTTCTGTGTGTGTCAGTCTCCACACCTGCAACACGAAGGGGCTAACAAGGAGCCAACACATTAAATGAGGGTGTCGTGATGACCCTTCTCACTCGATGTTCCCTGCCCTCTGTGAGGAAGCCTTGCGTTATCTTCCTTTCGTAGACAAGGACACTCAGAAAGGTTATTACTTGAGCCAAGACGGGAAAATTGGGAACTGTACCATCATAGCCCAAGCCCCAACCCACTAACAACCACCTGACTGCTTCTGTAAATCCTCTTTGCCTAACCCCATTCATGCCCGTCTGCACCACACTCATAGGCCCCCTGGCCAACACTACCTCTCCTGTTGTGCCACACCTGGACTCTATGATGCACCATGTTGTTGCGTTATCGTTGATCTTTCTCTTCCCTGGAATGGGAGCTCCCCAAGGGCAGAGACCTAGATCTGTTTTATTCACTAATGTATGTCTTCTGAACACCCAAGAAGGGCCTGACACTAAGTAGATGCTCAGTGCACCAGTGAATGAAGGGCTGATGGTAAACTGGAAGGATGGCCCAGCGTAAGGGACTCCGTGTGATTGCCCAGAACCCCATGAGAGTCCTGGAATATTACCAGCTCCCCAGCTCCTGGTGCCTAAGCTCCTACCACAGGTCATCGGCTAGCACCTGCCCTTGAGCATCACCCTTCTTCACTTTGCTCCAAAGGGCTCGGTGTGACAACAGTTCAGGGCAAACAGCCAACAAATCTATGATTATGATTATGATTATGATTATTTTCCATGGGATTCATTGGGGGAGGGGAGTTAGTATGGCAGCTGGCCTCCAGACCTGGGCTTCCCTGAGACCCCAGCTGAGTCTGAGCCCTCTGACTGTGCTGTAAGGTGTCAGAAGGAGAGACATCCCCCACACGGAGAAGAGCAGACCCTCCAAGACCTTCCTTGGCCCACATGTGAAACCCAATACCACCAGCGACATAGGCATCCTCCTCTTGCTCGAGAACAAACGGCAGAATGTTCCACAGTGTTTGATGGGACTAGAGGGAGGAGGAGAGTGTAAATTTCAGTATGAATTGATAACACTTAGTCAGCCACCTTCTAAAGCAAGGCGTTTGCAAAATTTCCCTCAGGACAAGCCTAGGACATGTGTTAACCTGGTTTCACATCAGGGCAGGTCTGAGGGAAGCTGGGGCGGGGTGGGGGGGGTGGGGTGGTCCTCAGCAGCCACAGGAGAGGGCACCGCCCTGTGGCTCTGGTCATCCCCAGGACGCTGACTGGGGGTGCCAATGAAACATTTGTAAAGGTAGGCTCCTGGAGTGGTTTTCAGGTCAATGGAAGGTCTAAGTTGACGTTTGGAAAGTGATCTAGAAGGACACACAGTCTGTTTTACACATTAGAGGTCACAAACCTCAATATCTATTATTGCATTGGCTGTGTGGGGCTTGGAGCCACAGGCAGAATGCCGGTCCTGTCTACAGAGGGCAGAGTCTTCTCTGTTCCAGGAGGCTTCCTTAGGAGAAGAAGGGACAACTCCAGTTTTTGTTTTGTTTTGAATTATTATTACTTCATTTTATTTTATTTTATTTTATTTTATTTTATTTTATTTTATTATTTTATTTTGTTTTGTTTTATTATTTTATTTTATTTATTTTATTATTTTATTTTATTTTGTTTTGTTTTGTTTTATTATTTTATTTTATTTTGTTTTGTTTTGTTTTATTATTTTATTTTATTTTTTGTTTTATTTTATTATTTTATTTTATTATTTTGTTTTGTTTTATTATTTTATTTTATTTTATTTTGTATTGTTTCATTTAAATTCAAGTTAGTTAACGTACAATGTAGTCTTGGCTTCAGTAGTAGAACCCAGTGCTTTATGCCTTACATTTGACACCTAGTGCTCATCCCCAAAAGTACCCTCCTTAATGCCCATCACCCATGTAACCCAACCCCCCCCTCACCCAACCTCTCCTCTCCAGCAAACTCTCTGCTCTCTGTATTTAAGACTCTCATCTGGGTTGCCTTCCTGTTTTTGTCTTGATTATGATTACATTTTTATGAGAAAGTTCCCAAACTTTAATGGCTGCTAACTAGCAAGATTTCAAGTTAAAGGTAGGCAAAGTCAGGAAATGCCAGGTGCTAAGCCGTACTGGCACGTTACACGGGTGACCTCACGTGACGCCGCGGACTTGCCAGAGTAGCCTGTTTCTCTCCCCATTTGCAGTTGGCCCCGGTGGGAAAAAAAATTACTTGCCAAGTGACTTGTAAGTGACTGAGACCGTTAACACACAAATCTTCCCGACTATGGTCACCCTCCTTCCAGTTCACAGTAGAACGTTTCCTAATAATGATACTTAACCATGGACTGATGATCCTTGTTCAGTAATGGGCTCCCTGTTACTCTGAGCAGTCAACCAAGGTCTAGATGACCCGTTCCCAAAAATGTTAAGGAAGGCAAGTCTCGCTTTGATAGTGAAATGAGACCAGATTGTTCGTGGGATCTCTTCTCCCACTCTGACTCAGTGTGTTTCAAAGCCCTGTAACCTTTGGCAGACCAACCCCTGTCCCCCACATTCACTCTGAGCAGGATTCATTAGGAAAAGTCTACCTGGCGCATAGAATTTTTATATCCAAGGACATGATGGAAGTTTGGGTGCAAAGGTAGTATATTAACTCCTCATGATTTGTTCTTTTAAATGTAGACTTTCTTGCTGTTCTAGTCCTTTGAAGTATGAGTCTGCGAATGCCTAGAGAGTTCACCTTACGGTTTCCAGCCTTGTAAATTCATGTCATTGGTATAGCAATTACACCTCCAAGTAGCTGACAGCCTCTTAGAAGGAAACCAACAATACATGTATACTGTATTTTATATTGAAATCACTATAATTATTATTTCTAGAAAATAATGTGTCTGGATAAGGTTGACTAGAAAATGAATCATAAAACAAGATAATAATATTAAATAGACCACATTAAATTATTTCTGGAAGAAGATGAGAGATAGATAACTAGCTTGCTACACAGACAGATAGAAACAGCTACGATAAAAAGTAAATATATACAGCAATTTTCAATATGCATTGCTTGGTTTTTCCACATTTGCTAGTTAATGTAATCAATGTGACAAGTCTGGGCTTTGCTTTTGCCTAATTTATAGAGAGCCGGGCATTTTGTTAAGGATTTTGATGCCAGGATCTCAGGTAAGTTCTCGAAACAATCACGTGACAGAGGCATTATTGATATTTCTATTATTAATATTCTGTTTTGAAGGTGACAGTCCAGAACCTCCAAAAGGTCCAATGCCTTGAACAAAGGCACTCAGCTGGCTGAACGAGCCCTCAGAACAGTACCTTTTAACAAGCCTTCCCGCCTTCTTTTTGAAAATGTCACGCTATACCAGAAAAGATGAAACTTGTTTTATTGAATTTCTGGTAGTTATACATGGATTTTAAGGCCGAACAGGCGTACAGAATAACCAGATTTGATGGGATACCGAGAGCCTTATGAAAGCTGACCTGACGGGTCCTCCGGAGTGATGCCTCCTGCCAAGTATGGAACCAGATGTCTCTGGTACCAAAAAATGATCAAGCATTTCTTAAAATTACCTAACAATCATTTTCATTGGCTCTAAGACGTGTGATTTTTGAGATATTAGGCATCCATTAAATATTTGCTGAATGAATTAAGCAAATGGGAAAAACCACACTTACACAGTGAGTGTTCTGGAAAATCTATGCAATGGAAGGGCAAACCCAGTCCTCCTCCTTTCGTGTGCTTCCCGAGTGTCAGCCAGATGAAGCGACACAGAGAGGGGGGTCCAGGAGTGGGGGGCCCGAGTGCAGGAGCCTCTATCCCTGTGGAGTTGGGGTACGTCGTAGTGCAGGTACATGGTTGTGTGCATCCAACCAGAAGCTCTTGGAGCCCCTATAATCAGGATTTTACAGAGGCCTCTTCACATGGACATAATCAATTATTAAGTCTATTTGCAGTCCCTCTCCCCTCTCTGGAGGATGTGGATGGAGCTGAATATTCTAAGCTTCTAATCATGGTTTGGTCCTTCTGGTGATCAGTCTCCACCCAGGAGCCATCCTGAGCCCATGCAGAGTTGCCGCATTAGAACCAAAGACATCCCTATCACCCAGGAAATTATAGGAGTTTCAGGAGCTCTGTGTCAGGAGCCAGTGGCAAAGACCAATGTGTGCGCACGTGTGTGTGTGTGTGTGTGTGTGTGTGTGTGTGTATTCATCCCACATTTAGGGATTGCTATTGATGAGTAGAGTATTTAATCTACCAAAGAGTTGTGTTTGATTTTGACCACCGGTGGGTGCTCTACCCTGGAACTACCATGTTGTAGTGAAATCCACGGTTGTCGGGGAGACAAGAGCTCCCTTGGGAAGCTTGCGATGTCACAAGCAGCATGGACTTTAGCGTAGGCCAACTGCAGACCAACGCTCAACCCCAGCTCTTGTTCCCCTAGTGGGATGCTTCCCTTATCCAGAAAGTGGGTAGACAGTATCTTAAAGTGTTCTTCTAGGCATTGCTTAAGATCTTACGTTTATTTCTGTTACTAATTCTTAACCTTTTCCCCTACTTCTTTTCATAAATGATATGAAATGCATTAAAAAAAAGGTACACATAATGTAAAACAAGGAATAAATATTGAAAACAAATAAACAGTTTTTTACAAGAAATGATTGCAGTCTTGATTCACACAGTACGCGGCCCCATCGGCATCTCTCTTCTTAACTTGTCAGGTCTGTTAGCAACACATCACTTAATTGGGATATTAAAAATATGTCTGGGAATACCGATGGGTGAAGTCTGTCGTCTTTCTCTCCAGCTCACCAACCCACCTGAAAACATGGGAGAAAGGGGAAAGGAAAATGCCGAGATAGGATTCTCTCTTGTTCCCCATGGTCCCAACTGCGTGGCCATTGGAAGGGAAGCTGTGATACCTTAGCTTCGATCATTCGTGAATCTTTCCAAAGTGCTGTCGTTTGTTCCCGGCTCTGGAAACCATCCACATCCTCATGCCCCACCTTGACCAAGCCCTACTCTGTACATTTGCAGTTAGGCCTTCACAACTTTCAAACTCAGCTGATTTATCACGAAATATCTTTGGAGGCTGTGTCATGTGGGTAACAGATTGCTGGCCCAGTCTTTTTTGTGATGAGTATCAAAGAGGGACAAAAGAAACCCATGCGCTCGGTGTTTATTTGTCTCCCTGCACTATATTCATTTCTAGTGATATATAAGGCTCTGAGAAGGGACTCTTGAAAGGGGAGTACAAGTTTCATGTTTCCAAATTATGTGGCAATTCCTGATCACGGCTTTTGGATATCACAGCTTCCTCTACTCATCTACTACACAGAGTTATCAGACACAAAGAAAAATGTTATCTGGAAACATTAGGCTTCAAATCAGCTTGATCTAAACTCAACAGATGACTCACCATTTGAACTTTGGCTAAAATGTGGGAGATTGGGGTCTCAATAATATGTAACCTTCTACAGAAAGGTTGTGGGAGGCTTAGGGACAGAAAGCCACTTGAGAAAAAGGGGCAGGAAGAGGCTCTCTGCCTCTTACAGAACAGTACAGAGGAGAGAAGCAAAATGGCGGCCACCAGCCAAAGGGAAGTCTCAGCCCTTCCTGAGGCCATAGAACTGGTGGCAGGTAGGATACACAGGCTCCCACTCACAGCAAGCTTAGGTCTGTCTGGAAGGTCAGGCATTCAAACAGGGAAATAGGGAAAGTGAGAAGAGAGATGATGTTTTTATAGGAGGAAACAAAATAGATTGTTATAGATTGTCCTGGATGAGGAGGAGGAAGGGTCCTCTAAGAGGACCAAACTGGTTTCTTTGGTCTCTGATGAGATTTTACCCTCGCATTCCTGTGCCAGGATAGCTTAGCATAGTGGACAAGTGTCACGGACTGGAGTTTTAGAGCATACTCCATAGTATGCTGTACCTTCCTTAGTAACATTCAGAGCCACTATTACTTTAAGACCTGCTTTCCCATCTAGAAGGTGTTCTGTGCACTCTAGAATGTTTCTGCATTTATCCAAAGCTTATTTGCTAGGTATTTCAATAATATTTATTACTTTCACGAGTGGGAAATCGTTCCAACTCAAACCGATTGAGCACATAATTGATTGGCTAAGTCCTAGGTCTACCATTTTGCTGGAAGACAGGAAAGGATGTTGAAATATATGAAAAAGAACTTTAGCGATCATGACAGCACACACTTTCATGGGGAAAATTTGCCAAATTGTGACAACACCCTTGCTCAAGCTTAATCTAAAACCCACTGGTCGCCAGGCTCATCTGGTTCGCACGCAAAGTCCTTAATCCAGAAGAGTGTATGTATACCTAGGAATTTAGTAAGACCAAGTTTGCATAAAATATAAGAGAAGGGAATGGCCATTGTCAGGTTCACAGGGGATGGGGGTTGGACGAAACGAGTGAAGGGCGTCAAGAGGTACAGATTTCCAGTAATAAAATAAACAAGGCGTGCAGCTGTAATGTAAAGCATGGTGACTATAGCCCGTGATACTGCATATGTGAAACCTTCCAAGAGGGTAAATTTAAATGTTCTCATCACAAGAACAAAAAAAGTAGCTTTGTGTGATGACGAATGGCGACCACACATATCGTGATCATTTCTCAGTATAACACATATCGAATCATCATGTTGTAGACCTAAAACGAATACAATGTTATATGTCAATTATGCTTCAATAAAAATATACATGTTTGATTTTGTTCATTAATTTTTCCTCTGCTAAAGATGTTACTAGGTAAAGAAATGTAACTAATGTTGCATGACACAGAATATAAAATTAATAACATGGGTAAAAACCTATGAAAAAAGGTTGTCAGTGCCCAGCCCCATTTTACTTCAAAAATGTTATGAAAAAGACTCAAATTATTTTTTTGAAGAGTTACTAGAAAGCACTGGGGTTTGGTAATATGCCATTATGGTTTAATAGTTACAATATAGAAAAAATACAATTAACTGAGAAACATAAAGAGTAATTATAATAATGACACTGAATAGCCTAGGGAATAACACCATAATATTATTACGAGTGACATTTTTGGGGGGCGCCTGGGTGGCTCAGTTGGTTGAGCATCCGACTCTTGATTTTGGCTCAGGTCATGATCCCAGGATCATGGGATCGAGCCCCACATCGGGCTCTGTGCTGGGCTTGGAGCCTGCTTAAGATTCTCCCTCTCTCCCTCTGCCGTTCTGTCCCACTCATGCTTTCTCTTTCTCTCTCTCTCTCTCTCTCTCTCTCTCTGTCTCAAAACACAAAATGACATTTTTGGAAAATGCTTTTAGCGTTTACACATGAAAATGCTCCATCCATACCTCCAAATCGACCTTTGTGGCTCGGGCATTTTTATTCTAGTCATGCCAAAAAACAAAGGGAGGCTTGATGAAGCTCTCTGATTTTCCATGAGTCTCTCCGCTGAAAACAGTGATGTTGCACATGAAAACTGAGCCCACAGGCACCCAGCAGCTTGGTGGTGGCCAGAGGTTGGGGGGCGGGGGTTGGTAAAACAGGTGAAAGGGATAAAAAGGCACAGACTTCCAGCGATAAACTAAATGTCACGGATATGCAATGTACAGCATGGTGACCCTAGGTAATAATAATATGTCACATAACTAGAAGTCGCTATGAGAAACTTCAACGTAAATCTTTAAGCCCTCATTGCAGAGAAAAATCAAAACAAAACAAACCTTTGTAAGTACGTATAGTGATGGATGAAAACCAGATTTATTGGGGTGATCATTTTGGAATATATATAAATATCCAATCACTTGCTTCTACACTTGAGACTACTATCATGTTGTATATAATTATATCTATTTTGTTGTAAAGTGCCCCTGAGTTATATTTTTTGGTTTCAGGTCTAGAATTTGGTGGGGTTTGCGGCTGCTGATTGTTTCTAAATTGCATCGTGATTTATTAGTGCTTGGGAACTGGAGGCAATTGGGGTCTGCTGGGGAGCTCTATTTATACTGCTGGACCAGTGTTTTCCTAGAAATTCCATTGGCCAGAACTGTGTCACATGACTACACCCCACATCCCAAGGAGACTGGGATGTGTCTCTGGCAAAGCCAAATCAATGGACCCAACTGGCCTATTTACTGATCAAGATTCACCCTCTGGAGGCTCCTGGGTGGCTTAGTCAGTTGAGCACCTGACTCTTAATTTTGGCTCAGGGCGTGCTCTGACTGTTGGTGAGTTTGAGCCCTGCATCAGACTCCTTACTCTGACAGTGCAGAATCTGCTTGGGATTCTCTTTCTCTCTCTCTCTCCCTCTCTCTGCATCTCTCTCTCTCTCTCTCTCTCTCTCTCTCAAAATAAATAAACTTTAAGATTCACCCCCTGAGGTTGGGAGTGCTGCTGTTGCAAACAAAAGTGTGGTCTATTAATCAAAAAGAGGTGGCCAGGTGGCATTTGGGTAGCAACCACCGGTGACTTCCACAAGAGCCTTCATTTACGTCTTCATGGTCCCTCTACTCCCGGTTACAGGGCTTTCCGCGCGGCGCATTCTCAGCGTGTGGGAACGAATTGCATTGAAGTCACAGGAAAAATGAAGTCCAGGGGCCCCGCCACGCCCAAGGGCACCTGCTGTCTTTTAGATAACGTGACAATATTTGCAGCAGACATTTCTGGAGGACTCTGGTGGGTGCTTCACATGAGGTTTCTCATTTCTCCAAATTCACTCACTGCGTCTGGTCTGGTCAGCCCCTCGCTTTGCTCCTGGCTGACCCCTGCCCTCCTGTAGAGACTCAGCTCAGACACTCATCCACCACTGAGCCTTCCTGGCTGCCCCCCACGTCCCCCAGGGCCGGATGCTTCTCCTCTGCTCCCCACACGCACCCGAGATTCTCTCCCCTCTCCCTACTCCCCCTCCCCATTCCTTTATAAATGCCAAAACCCCTTTTTCTCTCGTCTTTTCTCTTTTTTGTTAAACGTCTGCCCTCCTCGCCTTCCTGCCTCGACTAGAAGAGAGGGACCCAGGCCTCTGGTTCTGTCTCTCAGCAGGTAGCCCCCCCCACCCCAGCACGGCACGTAAGAGGGCATCCGTGCTTGTGTCTGCTGTGCTGTGCAGGGTGATCTGCCTATAGTCCAAAGAAGTTTGGACCGGAGCCCCAGCCTTGGATGGGTCTGTCGCATTCAGACAGGGGCTGCCTTGCCCCTAAGGGTGCCCCAGGCCAGAGGGAGACTGATTTAAAGCACCACGGGGTGTCGGACTCAAAGCAGACCCACTGAGCCTGGGCAGAGAGGGCTCTGAGCACCTCGCCTTTCCTTAACTCCAAAGCCGTCTTCGTGACGCGTGTGCATGTTGAACTCCACGTCTCTCTCTCCCCTTGCCCCCCGCCACCGGGCCCCTCCCCCCGATGCCATGTCGTCTCCCCGGCCACAGCGCCGCGTTCCTCCCCTGTTCCCGCCTTCCCATGCTCCAATGGCCTGGGATTGAGTGGCAGCTCGGCTCCGGAAAGCAGGTGTTGTGGAAGTGAAGCGAGCCTTGCAGACAGCGCGTTGGGTAGCACCCGTCCCGAGGGAGCCCCAAGGCTCCAGGCTTTCGCAGTCCCAACTGTTCCTCCGAGGAGCGGGAGGGCCAGGCCTGCCCGACCCTGACCAGATGTTTGGGAACGTCGCCAGGCTGCAGCAAAGAAAATTGCTGTTAACTTCTCGAAGGTGTAATAGGTATTAATGAAGCCCCTTTCTGGCGTTTTTGTTTACAAGAAAGGCTCAAATCAAAGGTGACGCAGGGCAGCGGTGGGTACGGGCGGGTGGGATGCAGATGCGGGCGAGGGGCACCGCCCAAGGAGCCCGTGGAGGCAGATCCGGGTCCCTGTGCCGCCACGAACTTCCCTGATAGCCTGCAACAGCCCTTTAGCATTTCTGAGCTTTGTTTTCTCCGTTGTAAAAAGAGACAGGGAAACTAGGAAAGCTCGAAAGCGTGTTTCAGATCTGTAAAAAGGATGGAAAAAGTGAGACTTTACAGGTGCGGCTTCCCAGCAGGCCTGGCAGATTAGAAGAACCCAGAAGACCTTTCGAGCCCGGAGCCCCGGCCCTCGCTTTCCCAAGGGGCAGGCTGAGGCCTGGAGGGGCGTCTGCGCCTGGGGGGCCCTCAGATCTCGTCATCTGGGGGCAGAGAGCCAGACTCAGACCCTCAGACCCAGGTCCAGTCGACTCTGCACCTACCGGACCACTGACTTCTCAGACCGCGTCTCTCACGGCAGAGACCGGCCCACAGAGGCAGGGCGAGAAGGTTCTGTGTGAACCGCTCAAGAGCGAAACTTGAAACGAAACGAGCTGACGGCGTCCTGGCCCAGAGGAAGCTGTGGGCTGGCCGGCCTTACAGCCAGGTCTGGGAGCCCCGGCCAGCGCCTTTGATGGGGCCCTGTGACTGCGCCCCACTCAGCAGTTTCTGACAGTTTCGCCCCCGACCGACCAAAAGTCAGGCCAGATTTCACGCGAAGTACAGAGCTCCCATGAGCGCCCAGCTCAAAGTGAAACACGGGGCAGTGAGAATTCTCACAGCCTGAAACCAGACGGGGGGGGGGGGGGGGGGGGGGGGGGTTGGTGAGGGGAAGACGTGAAACGCATTCCCTCCAGCTTCACCCAAACTGGTCCCTACGACTCACTCCCACCTCCCAGTCTCTACCCCGCCTTGGCAGGTCACAGAGATCTGGAAGGCACAGGAAAAGGCCCTGGGGGCCCGAGGGCGGGGGCTGAGATCCTACACCCATTATTGAGTGCTGTGCAGCCTCAGGCTGGTGACTTAACTTCTCTAAACCACAGTGTATGGAGAAGGGAAGGATGAAAAGACTTTGCTTTACCGGCTGCTAATCAAATCAGACTACGACAGCAGACACTGTGGGTCCGTCCATGTGCCAATCTGCCGTGTGATTGTGACTTCCTACCTCCTTTGCCCCTTTGTGGAGCGTTATCACGTCCACGTCCTCAGCATTTTCATTGTTTTAACAGCTTCACTGAGATAGAATTCGCATACCATGAAATTCACCTGTTCCCAGTTCCTTGTTTCATAGATGAGAAACCGATGTTCAAAGGAGTCGAGTTCACCCCAGGTCTCGTGGCGTAGACGCCTTCCTGTATGCTTTTTCTATAAAGGGCTGGATGGCAAATATCTTCGGCTTTTTGTCGCAACTCCTCGACTCTGCCCTTCGAAGCTGCATGGCAACACAGTGGGCATCCAAATGGGTGTGGCCGTGTGCCAATAAAACTTTATTTATTTTTTTTAACATTTATTTACTTTTGAGAGAGAGAGAGAGAGAGACAGAGCATGAACGGGGGAGGGTCAGAGAGAGAGAGGGAGACACAGAATCCGAAACAGGCTCCAGGCTCTGAGCGGTCAGCACAGAGCCCGACGCGGGGCTCGAACTCACGAACCGCGAGATCGTGACCTGAGCCGAAGTCGGACGCTTAGCCGACTGAGCCACCCAGGTGCCCCCAATAAAACTTTATTTACCAAAACAGGTGGTAGGTGGGATTTGCTGGTCCCTGGTGCTTGGAGTCCCCTGGTTAAAATGCCACCCTTGTTGTCCCCGTTGTCCAAAGCCCCCCACAACCCAGTCCCTGACCTCCCCCAGCACCCCGACCTCCTTGCTGAGACTCAGTCCTTCTGCGACTTTACCCCTCCCCGCCCAGGTGTGGGCAAGCTCTTCTCTTCCTGCGGAGTTCTCCCTTTCTTGCCTGGCTGGCCTCCTTTTCTTCCTGTGTGGTCTCAGTTGAAACCTTGCTTCTTCAGAGAGCCCCCCCCCCCCGACCACTCCGCAGAAGCAGCTTGCCTCGCTGGCCTTTCTTGTCCCCTCCAAAGCCCCCGACTGTCCTTGCAGTCCATTGATTAATTTGTGCCTTTACCAGTTTTTCCTTAGTCTCCCTCAGGCGTGTAAAGGGGTCATGAGGACAGGGAGCAGGTGAATCCTGTCCCACGGCCTCCAGTGACTGATACAGAGGGGAGCGCCCCACGTGTTGGCGAAGCGGACAAGAAGCGAGGCCCGGGCCCTTCTGGACGTCGCGGCCCACGCTCCGAGCCGCTTGCCTGCCACGGGAGTCCCGCGATCGGCCCTGGCAGAGCCCCTGGGGCAGAGCAGCCGGGGCGGGGGGTGGGGGGGTGCCCAGAGGTACTCTTCATTCCGGGCTCCTTTCTCCCCTGCCAACGGGCACAAGACCCGCGTGTTCAAATGGTGTCAGTGGCTTAGGTGGCGTGGGCAAAACAGTTGCAAACGCACTCAATTTTCATCCCCTATCCTTCGCCTCCCAGTGTTCTGGAGAGCTGGGAGGGTGGTCTGAACCGCGGGATTGAAGCTATGAGCAGATGCCTTCCAATGACCCAGGCAGAGGCAGACCTCGCTCCTCTCAGACTTGGCGGGGCTGCAGACGCCGCCCCTGGCTCCCAGCACAGTCCCCGGGCCCATCCCTCCTCCCCTGCAGGAGAAAAGTGAAGGTACCACGCCTGGCTTTGTTATCCATTTCCTTCAAGTTGTCAGAACTACCACTTTGCCCCGGACACGGTTAGAACTTGTGCCCGTCCTCACTGTTTTTGACAAGCTCTTTCCTTTGCTCGTTCATTGAAACCCGCTTGAAACACTCAAGGCGGCCTGCCAATTCCTCTAACCCTGAACGAAACAATACAAAACAAAACCAAACCAAGCACAAACCCCAGACGGACGGGCTTCAAAATGCAGTCGTTCACTTGCGCTCTGTCTCTGAGTACCGGTCAGCAGAGATGTGCTGCAGATTCTGGATCAGTCAGTCATGAGAGCCGCTTCCCGCAACGCCGGGAAACAAACGCAGATCCTTGTCCGAGGATGGGATCGTGGCTCTGGCCAAGCTCCACTCTCTGGGGTGTGTTCAACCGGGCACGGGACGCTGAACAGATACGCGTGAGTGAGGGAATGGCCCTGGCCCCTCGGGGACGCTCTGTAAACGTCTGACCCTGTTGACCCAAATTTGCGAGCAGGGCGAAGGCTCGCGAGCCCTGGAATCCAGGCTGGAATCAGAGCTCCTCGGGGTCGAACCCCGGCTTCATCACTTACTCCAGGGCACAAATTGGCTAAGTTGTTAAATCTCTTGGCTCTTTCGATTTTCTTTAAGCTAAGCGGGAATCGCAATTCTTTAAGCCTGCAGGCTGACTTCGGCGAAGAGAGGCGTAGCACCTTTACGGAGTCAGGACATGCCATGTCTTATAAGGCCTTCAACAAAGGCAAGTCAGTGTTGTTATTCCAGCGTTTTCTCTAGCATGTGGCCTTGGCCGTGTAGAGTTTGCCTGCACATCGTGCATACAAAATACCCCATATGTTTGATGTGAGCTCCGGGGTCTGCGACCAACCGTGATTTAAAAAGCAGATGTTATTAATCTTCTAAATACTGCACGCCAGCCATGATGTCATTTAGGACTGACAATGGATGGGCTGCCTTGCTCCCTTTTGGAGATAATTATTTTGAAGCACTAGGAGAGGCTGTTTGTTTTTTAAGAGAGTTGGGGCCAATTTGCCTTATGAGAACCCAGTGGCAACCTGTAATGAAAACATGAAAATAAGCACGGGCCCCAAAGCTCAGCGCTGAGCAGACATTCAACGTGGGAACGCTGTGAGTCAGAACAAAGCTGACTGCGGACCCGAGGGTACCTGCCCGTGACCTACCAGGCGGTGTGCGGAGAGCAAGTTGAAACCAGGTCCCGGGGGAGTCTCGCAGTTGGAGGGGACACTTAATAGTGCCAGAGAGAGGGGGACAGAGCCTCCCAAGCAGGCTCCACACTGACAGCCGTGAGCCCAAGGCGGGGCTCGAACTCATGAACCATGAGATCATGGCTTTACAGTTCTATTGAATGGTTGCCTGCACTTGAGATGGAGATCGTGTTAACAATTCAGCTCAATCTTAAAGGTGTATGAGACGTGTGTCTGCCATAGTGTGTAACACATAAAACATTTTGGAAAACACTTAGGAAATATTTCTCAGTATCGGAAGCAATTGTTTCCAAAAAGCACAGAAGCCACTCACACTCTTCAGGAATGAAAAAAAGTCATCAAAAACCAACAGAAGCGTCCCCTCTGAGTGTCCTGTGTGCACATGTAGAAAGGCTCCAGCAGGAACTGTTATTTTCAGAACAATGGAGATAATGGGAAGATTCTTTTTGTTTTTGTTTTAAAAAAATGTGATATTCTAGTTTTTAGCCAAATTGGTACTTTAAAAAAAATTGATCTGTTTAGGGGCGCCTGGGTGGCTCAGTGGGGTAAGCGCCTGACTCTTGATTTCAGCTCAGGTCACGATCTCACCGTTTGTGAGTTCATGCCCCACGTCGGACTCTGCACTGATAGGTCAGAGCCTGCTTAGGATTCTCTCTCTCTGTCTCTCTGTCCCTCTCTCTGCCCCTTCCCTGCTTGTTCTCTCTCTCTCTATCTCCCTCTCTCTTTCTCTCTCTCTCGAAATAAGTAAAAACAGTAAAAAAAATTTTTTAATAAATTTATTTTTTTTAATTCAAGTTAGTATTGGTTTCAGGAGTAGAATTTAGTGATTCATCACTTAATACAACACCCAGTGCTCATCCCAACAGGTGCCCTCCTTAATGCCCATCATCCATTTAGCCCATCCCCCCACCCAATACCCCACCAGTAACCCTCAGTTCTCTGTATTGAAGAGAGTCTAATGTTTGCCTCCCTCTGTGTTTTTATCTTATTTTTCCTTCCCTTCCCCTATGTTCATCTGTTGTGTGTCTTAAATTCCACAAATGAGTGAAATCATATGATATTTTTCTTTCTCTGACTTATTTCACTTAGCTTAATACCCTCCACATTGTTGCAAATGGCAATATTTCATTCTTTCTGGTCACCGAGAAATATTCCATTACACCAATACACCACATCTTCTTTATCCATTCATCCGGCCATCAGTCCATGGGCTTTTGGGCTCTTTCCATACTTTGGCTATTGTCGATAGTGCTGCTACAAACATTGGGGTGCATGTGCCCCTTCACATCAGGAATCTAAACACACCCAAAGAGCAAGAACGAGAAGGTGGCAGTCACCTCATGGAGACGCCATGGGGCATGGGCTTCTCAAAGCCACCCTGGGATGTAGAAGGTGGCAGATCAACATCTATAGAATTCCAAGGGCAGAATAGTCAACCCAGAATTCCGTACCTGGATGCCAAACCACAAACCAAGTGGGAAGGTTGGATGAGAATATCTTGAGAAATGTCCTCTCTGCCCTTTTTTCTAGGAATGACTAGAGAGTGTGTGCTCGAAACGAGACCAAGGAAGCCAAGAATCAGGGAAGCCTGGGAAACTGAAGAAGGGGAACCCAAAACAGAGGAGCTGTGCAGGGAAATCCTGGGATCAGCAAAAAAAGAGGGGGGGGGGAGCTGTAGGGTGACATCCGTGTGGTTTACAGAAGATAAGGTCCAGACCAACACAGGGGCACAAAAGTTGCAGAAAAGTTATTTCCTAGAACAAAATAGAACAGAGATGCCCACCTTCTCTGACTGAATCAGAGGAGTATGTATAGGAGAAACTCTGGGGCTGAACTGATGCTAAGTGTACAAAACCAAAGAAATAAGCTTCAACAGATGAGGTCATGCTTTACTCAGTGGGACGGCAGGAGGAGGGGGCCACGACCACCACCATCACCGCACACCTGGTGGCTCTGGGAGACTATCACTGACACAGTCATCATGACACCGTGTTAAATACTGCTTCAAACCAGACCTGAGCAGTACTTTGGGTATGGAGACACATGAAATGTGTGCATTCGTGAGTGTGCACAGAGACTATTCAAAGGCACAGAGTTCATTTTACATGGTGGGAGGTTCACAGGTAAAGCCTGAGATGCATATAACATGTAGCTCTCTTAGCAGGTTATCATAAACATAGAGAGAGAAGTAACAGACAAAACAGCTAAATATTTTTAAATGTTGGGCATTGGGTATGGAGAGGGGTGGGGCAGAGGTTTGCTTTCTCTATCAAAATGCCTCTAGTCCTATCTGAATGTTAAATCATGTATGTGGATGGATGGACGGATGGATGGATGGATGGATGGATGGATGGATGGGTGGATGGATGGGTAGGGTGGATGGATGGATGGATGGATGGGTGGATGGATGGATGAATGGATGGGTGGATGGATGGATGGATGGGTGGATGGATGGATGGATGGATGAATGGATGGATGGACGGACGGATGGATGAATGGATGGGTGGATGGATGGATGGATGGGTGGATGGATGGATGGATGGATGAATGGATGGATGGACGGACGGATGGATGGATGGATGGGTGGATGGATGGGTAGGGTGGATGGACAGATGGATGGATGGACGGATGGATGGATGGATGGATGGATGGGTGGATGAGTGGATGGGTGGATGAGTGGATGGGTGGATGGATGGGTAGGGTGGATGGATGGATGGATGGATGTTCAGACAGATTGGGGGTTGGCAGATGGGTGGGTGGATGGATGGATGGATGAATGGATGGATGGACGGACGGACGGATGGATGGATGGATGGATGGATGAATGGATGGATGGGTGGATCGGTAGGATGGATGGATGGATGGATGGATGGATGGATGGGTGGATGGATGGGTGGATGGATGGGTAGGGTGGATGGACAGATGGATGGATGGACGGATGGATGGATGGATGGATCGGTGGATGGGTGGATGGGTGGATGGATGGGTAGGGTGGATGGATGGATGGATGGATGGATGGATGTTCAGACAGATTGGGGGTTGGCAGACGGGTGGGTGGGTGGATGGGTGTATGGATAGATACATTGATACATAGACACATAGATAGATAGATGATAGATGGATAGATATTTGATTTTTCAAATCTCTTATATATGCAAAGTTCAAAGAAACATGGAACCATCACCAGGTAACCAAACCCCAAGCCCTGAGCTTAGAGAAAGAAGCTCTGAAAAGGTCCTTCGGCTAGGCCAGGACTGACAGGTGACTGAAATGTGTTGGGTGGCACAGGCAGGAAGGGAAGGTGCAGAGAAAGTCAGGGTGGGAAGGACAGAGAAGATGCTACAAACATAGGGAGTCTATTCTGTGGCCACAGTGTTGTCATTCCATGGAGAAAGTAATCCAGAGGAGGGGTGCCCCCTTAGAAATTTATTTCATGGAGACTGTCCTCTCTGTGTGAAATGAAGAACTCCAAAGAAGGAGAATTCTCAGTGCTGATGCCCAAGGCCCTGGGACACCACGACCGTTGTCCAAGGAGGGATCCAGCACAGCATCAGCAAACCTCGCAGAACGTGGACAGCGCAGGGATATCCAGACAGAGCCAGAAAAGAGACATCCTCCTGAGTGACACCTGCCAGGAGGTTTCCCAGATGCTCATGAAAAGAGATCAGAGCTCGATGCAAACCCACGATGGGTCATCATGTTATGCAATTTCGTCTCATGGTCGTGCACATCTGTGCTATAGAAGCATCAGTCTGTGGGTGTGGCCATCATTTCCAAATCACCCCTTGGGGGCTAGGTGGTGGGAATTTTACCTAGTTACTGCGATGCCAGACCGGGCAATCCCCACCCTACCCCACTACCTCAGCCCCGGGTGAGGGTCAGAGGGCATGATACTGTGTACCTTTCCGTGGTAGGCAGCATGCTAGAGAGGTTACGTGTATTGTGTATCATGTGCGTAACAGTACCTCCGGGTGGTGATGATTGTGCCCATTTTACAGATGTGGAAACTGAGATTCAGTGACCCAAAGTGACTCCCAAAGGACTGAAGCCAGGGCCTCCTGACTCCTTGTCAAGCTCTATATCTGAGGTGGTTCTTTGAGGCCCCTGCCTCTCTGCTAGTGTCCTTCATGCCCCCACAATTCACATCTCCCGTATCTGCACATAACCGAACCGATTCTCCTACAAGGGCCTCCTTCCACCACCTTCCGTTATTGTCTACCTCGGTCACAGATGCTCCGAATCTTTTTTTTTTTTTTAAGTTTTTTAAACAAATGTTTGTGTATGTATTTATCTTGAGAGGTGGGGAGAGGGGCAGTGAGTGGGAGAGAGAATCCCGAGCAGGCTCCGCACTGCCAGCTCAGAGCTCGTGGCGGGGCTCAAAGTCATGAAACCACGAGATCGTGACCTGAGCTGAGATCAAGAATCGCACGCTTCACCAACTGAGCCACGCAGGTGCCCCTAGATGCTAAGACGCTTAAGCCAGCTGAAGGTCGGCCATGTGAGATCCTGGGCTGCAGAGCGGTCTGGGGAGGAGTAGGAGAGGGTGATGGAGTGGGGGGGGGTCATCGAGAAGGGATGCACCTCACACGTTCCTGGTAAGCGGGTGCTCCCCTACAAATGGAGTCCAGCGTGGCTCAGGTGAACACCTGTGCAGAGTGGCGACGGCCCAGTTCCCAGGTTAGAACAACCCCCGCGGTTCTGAAAATCTGCTGCTGTGCCCGTCACCCCCCTCCACCCCCCCCCCCCCAGAAACCACAGTGGCTCCGCGGAACCATTCGGCACAGCGGTCCAAAGTCCTTCTCTCCTTTGAGGACAGCACATCCCTTGGCTGTCGGGTGGGTATTTAGACATGCCAATCATCCAAGGAGCAACCTACCCCTTTGGTTTTTAGCTAATCTCTTGCCCAACTGTGCCTCCTCTATATGAAGCCAGGCATTCTCTAACCTGTGCTCCTGAAAACAAGTGTCCTTTCAGATTGCGGGGGTGGGGGGGGTGGGCTCATTATGTAAGGTGGCTAGAAGTTGGATCCCCAGCGACTGGGAGCACCACCCTCACAACCACAGCTGCAATTGCCGAAGTCCTGGGGCGCCATTTGCCACGTGGGCTGTAACCTGCTGCTGGCCTTTGACTGTTGTAATAAATAATTGGTATGTGCAATGAAGTCATTCGATAACCACGTTGTGCACGCAAGGGGCTAGACTTTAAGAAACAATTTCCACACAACTCCTGGCAGCTGGAGAAGCCGGTAGGGCACACACACCTCCTGATGTAGGGACAGGGAGGTTAAGATTTATGGCACACGTGGTGGGTGGCCCCCAAATCGATTAGACTGGTAGGTCCCCCTGTGTGACCACATGTCAATCATGGAGTTGCAACAACTCCGTTGGGTGGTTTCACTTTCTTTCAGGAGAAAAAAAACCAAAGACCAAAAAAGTTAGGTCAACTGCCCTTCGTTGGCTGAGCTTCGATTTGAATCTGACCCGATGAATTGTTCTCTCCATATTCTAAAAGTTTCAAACCTTTTTCTTGCTCTTCCCCCGGTAAGTGTTTAGGTTCAACTGAGGTTTCTAAAATCGATTTAGAAATAGAGTTCAAAATGCATAAGCAAGGACTATGGACCAAGCACTATGGTAACTCATCCAATCTTCACACAGAACCAGAGTATCGATATCGTTATTACCCCTACTCCTCATTTAGGGGAACTGAGGCACAGAGGGGCTGGGTACCTTGCACGAGGTCACACAATTCGTTCGTGGCACAGCTGGAACTTGAATCCAGGCAGCGTGATTCCCAAGCACCGCACAAGGCTAGTCAGCAAATTGGAATCTGATCCAGCACCCTCTCCATCTGCCCCGCTCCCAGAAAGGAATCGTTTTTAGGATCTGTGCCTCTGCTATGCCTCACTTATGCCATTTCCTGAGCTAAGGCACAGAGCGCATGATAATGTAGCTGTATCTGCTTCCTATGGCTGCTGTAACAAATCATGACCTTGGTGGCTTAAACAATAAAAACGTATTATCTTACAGTTATAGATTAGAAGCCTAACATTTCGCCGGGCTAAGATCAGGGAGTAGGGCTGACTTTGGCGCGGGGGGGGGGGGGGTGGAAATTGAGGGTAGAATTTGTTTCTCTGCATTTTCCCGCTCCTAGAGGACGTCTGTGTTCCCGGCTCATGACCCTTGCTTTCATCGTCAAAGCCAGCGGCACAACATGGCTCTCATCCGTGTTCACATCTATCTCTCTGTTCAAACTGGGAAAGGTTCTCCTCTTTTTGAGATTCATGTGATTAGGTTGGGTCCACCTGGATAATCCAGGATCATCTTTCCCCTCAGGTCCATATCCTACATCACACCTACAAATTCCCTTTCGCCATTGAAGGTAACATAGTCACGAGAGCCAGGGCTTGGATATGGACATGTTTAGAGTCTGCTGTGTTTCCGTGCATTCGTTTTAACTTTGGGTTAAGGCAACTCTCCCAGGATCTAGATGTGAGAACTAAGCCATCAATAATGAATACTTTTATGTGCATCAACTCAACAAACATTTGAATACCTGGTCCATCAGGGTTATTATCGTCATCACTACCATTCATGTGACATGATTATCAGCATTAATATGAGCACCATATTAACTAGCACCTGAGCATCAACGCACAAAAGCTTCTCGCGTTCAGCATCCGATTGCATACAGTGAGGTCAAATTTGGATAGGACTTTATAAGCCCTAAATTTCTGTGCAAATATGGAGCAAGTTATGGCCTCGCTGCCGGAAGGACAGGAGAAAGGTCTTGGTGCCATGAGTTGCCCATAAGTATGTGTGGAACTGCAAAGAAAGTATCCCTTTTGCTATTACTTAAATGGGACAGAAGAATCTGAACTTAATTTAAGCTTAAGAAAAGTTGATGATTTTATTGCTTTCCAGATTTATGAAGCTACTGGAGGTTCTTGAAGGATGAATTACTGAGGGTGAAACTGTAGCCCAAGCACAGCGGAGCAGATGAACACTCTGCTGGGGTAGGGAAGGCTTCCTCACTCCAGCGCAGACGAGGCCACTTGGAGCAGCCTTGAACTCCATGTGCATGTCTGACCCGTACGCAGCACTGAACACACGAGGGCAAGGGAAAGTTTTCTGTGGTAAGAAAGACCAGAGAGCATAGCAATCTGGCTTAACTTCACAACGAGATTGGAGGAAGCTCTCCTTCCCTGGACTGTGAGACTTCACGGGCTTCGCTGTACTTCCCTGGGCCTCAGTCTTCCCATCTATACAGTGGGCCAAGTGCACAAGAGGGGATTCGAGGGGCCTTGTATCCTGAATGCACATCACTGTCTCTCAGTTAACAAGCACCTACAAGGATGTCTGGGTGGCTCAGTCGATTAGCGTCCGGCTCTTGATTTGGGCTCAGGTCATGATCTCACCGTTTGTGAGTTCAAGCCCCGCATCAGGCTCTGCACTGACAACGCAGAGCCTGCTTAGGATTCGCTCTCCCTCTCCCTCTCTCTCTACTCCTACCTGCTTGAGCTCCCTCTCTCTAAATAAATAAATAAACTTAAAAAAAAAAAAACAGCACCTGCAGAGAAGCTGGATTTTCCTCTTTATTCCACTGGCTGCTCTGGTTGATTCTGCTAAATCAATAAGTGATTCTATTGTCATAAGGATAAGTGCTTCTCTCAGTTTGATGTTCTATGAATCTCTAGAGGATCTTGTGAAAATGCAGAGTCCGTAGTACGTCTGGGGCTCTGTGTTTCTGTTAAGTTCCTAAGCGACGCTGATCCCGGTGACTTCTGGACGCCTCTGAGTAGGGATGAGTTCCGCCCTGCCGGGTTCTACGTTCTGTCCACGCACCTGACCCCCTCACCCCTCCCGTCCCATGCCCCCGGGCCAGCGCGGTGAGTGAAGGCTGACGGACTCATACGATTGAGAGCAATTTTAGTTGCCAGTGATGGGAACACAGTGAGGATTAGCCTGAGCGAAGAGGGGGCCGTGCCCTGGCTCACATCCCAAGGCAAAGCTACGGAGCAGCTGGGAAGGCTGGAGTCGGGGGACTCGTGCAAAGCGCCGGACCTCCTGCCTCTTGCCCCTCTGCTTTCCCTTTACCGGCTGCACTGGCTGGTCCTGAAATAGCAGATAGGTCACCAAGACAGCCCCAGGCTCACAGTCCCCCGGCCCCAGGTGAGAAATCCCGAGTGAGGTTCCTAGCTGGCCTGAGTGAGATCACGGGCCTGGAGCAGTCATTTGGGAGGTAGGCTTGTGAGGATGGGGGGAGGGCGTGTTAGGTCAATCCCTGTGACAACCTGGCTCATAAGGCCGAGGCTCAGGGAGAGGAGAGCTCCTCAAAGAAGGAGAGAAGCAGGGACGTGACCACGGGGATTTCTGTGCACTGTCCAGCCTCTGCCCCCTCCTTGGGGTCTGTTACAAACTCTGAGAACCGGCGTCCCGGAGCTGTTTTCACGGGAGGCGAACGCTGGTGATTCCGGCCCAAGTGTCGTTCGGGCCCATCCATTTCCCTGGAATGGAGGTCTGCCCCTCTGCTAAGTGGGGCGATGGGGCCCCATGTTCCCAGCGGCAGGGCTGGCATATATGCGGGTCTGCAGTTCGGCTGGGGCAACTCTGACTTGCCTCTGCCGTACTCATCCGATTATCCCCAGCACGGCCTTTCACCACCCCCACGCCCACCACCACCACCGCCCAGGCCTTCCACTTGGTTGGAAGTTCACCATCACGTGGCTGGCGGGCACCAGGTTCTCAGGAAGTGACTCCTTGGAGAAGCCTCGGTTTTGGAATCACACCGGGTTGCCGTGAGGCTCTGGCAAGGACAACCAGGCAACTTCCAAAGTCTCAGTGCCCCCCGCTCCACAGCCTGAGCTGAGGGCAGGATGAAACGAGAGCTCTGAAGTTCCACGGTTGGCCAAAGATCAGGTACAGGAGTGACACCTCTTTCTTGTTTTCCAGAAGTTTTCATGTTGGCCCCGGCCTCCTGTCACCGAGCTTGAACTCTAGTGAGCCAGGGGAAGCTCCTATTATCTCCGGTTCCTCCCCATCAGCTCTGTGGCTGAAAGACCTTCGTCCTCGGGGCTACATCGGGGCGATGTCTTCTAAATGTTCCCATTTAAAATCGGAAAATTTGGACCGTCTTTGTTGTTGCTATTATAAATCCTATTGGATTCACATCAAATGGGACAAATTTCAAATTTCACCCATGAGACCTTTATCGGGTTTGCATCCCATTCAGAGGCCCGCGGTGGAAAATGGATTTCAAAAGTGTGTGCACTGCATTTTGAGGCTGAATATTTTAAAACCCGAATGCCTAACCAAACATTGGCACGGGGCGAATAAACCGTACTGACCCGTATCTATGAATGATATCAACTCCACTTTGGCCCAGAGTGAGTGGAATTGCTTATCACACACATCACTTTTCCTATTCTCATAAATTACAACACCAGAGAGAAGAGATCGGATGCCTTCTTCCTGTTTCTTCCTGTATCTGCTCTGCGCGGCTTTCTCGCACCATAGCCTACTAAATAAGATGACAGGACTTTGTAACTCATTAGGAACTTACAAGCCAGGCGTGTGTGACCTGAACACTGGTAAATTAGAGAACATCGCATCGTTTTAAATCTACAAGTTTCGAAATGGACGCCATCAGGTCAGGTTTAAAATGGGCAATAATGCATACTTGCTGACTCAAACCTACGGATGCTCTTTCCGCAGCTGACAAGGTTCCTGGAACACTAGAAGTGCCACACTCTGGCACGTGGACTCATCGCCATGCCTTTAACATTCTGCAGGATTGCTGAACCTCGTTTTTGTTCAAACTTACCCTATTGTCAATTTCCTAATCTAATTCCTAATGTGGAAAACACGCCTCTGATTTCTAGGTCACCCGAGCCAGAAATAAGATACTGTTTTCCCTGTTTTAGCATCGATTTTCCGTGGTTATCACGATGTCGTCATTTATTACGGTTTATGGTCCCTAATATACATCTCGACGTCCAGGGCGTGTATTGTCCAACTCAGTGAAAACACGCTGACGATTTATAAGGGCTGGAGGGGGTGGGGGCGATGCTCTCATCATGCGTCATTTCTTCCTAAAGCATGGAGAGCCTATGGTGATGCGGGAGTCCGTTCCTTCTGGTATTTCTCATTCAACAGCTCTGTGACAGTGTGTGTTCCAGGTTCCAAAGGTGCAGGGAGGAAGGCCACCCACTCCTCACCTCAGAGCTGGAAGTCTCGGGGGAGGCAGACGTATGAACAGGTAAGCGCCCCACTGAGTGATGGCGGCTCATCCTTACGATTGTCTACCTCTTTGGAGGAGACAAAAGGCTTTCACGTTTATGATCTCCTATGATTTTTTACAGGAGCTCTGGGAGATAAGAAAGACAATTATTATCAACTCTATTTATCAGGCAAGGAAGCTGTTAGGAATCAAGGCGGCATTTTGTAGTATTTGAGGATGTTCAGACCGGGCTCCCGTTAATGGTGGACTTCTAGCAGAGGGGTTACAGGTCCCTCTGGCAGATACAGACACAGCCTGAAAGGCTGGCTGGGGCACCTGCAGGGGGTTCTGGGGTGAAGGTCTCAGCCGAGCTCTGGATGGGGCTGGGCAGAGCTGGTGGCCAAGGCGAGCATCCTACAGTCCTAGGCATCTAAGTCTTGGACTCCTTCATCCCAACCAGGCCACGTGGATAAAGAAGCAGGGAGCTGACCCAGCCCTTCATGGAGCTCCCATTATGGGCCAGGCTTCTGCCAGCCCATAGTGGCTGTGCCTGTTCTTGTCCTTTGTGTGCTCTGTTGTGTCTGGCTTCTTTCACTCAAGACCCTGTTTGTGAGATTCAACCCCATTTATGCGTTTTTTTCTGGAGGACTCAAATGAGCTAACCCACAAGTTTAGTTAAGCGAGCTTTTCACTTGAGAGAGGCTTCCCGGTCTGCATCCATGCCCTGATGCGTCATGAGACATAACTCGTACGTAAACATTAGAAGGTACAGGGTACAAGTTAATGGAGGGGTTTGTATCTGGATCAGTAACTGGCCGTGCGGTTTTAGATAAATTCCTTAACCTCTCTGTGCCCAGAATCTAAGTTTCTCTCCCTTATCCCTCTGATTCGATATTTCTGAATTTGGTGCC